>NC_058377.1:113701586-114034658 GCF_018350175.1 Felis catus | reverse complement strand
TCAGATGATGCAGCCTGAGCCAACACCGTGCTGAGAACCTCAGGATGGACCCCGAGCCAGGACCACCCAGGAACATTTAGAGCTTGACAGAAGAGATTTTGAAACAAGGCAAGCATGCAAATAAAGATGCTAGAAAAAGCACAGACTGAAACCAAAATAATAAGGAAGAAGCAGAATAAAAATAACAAATGAGTAACAAGGAAAGCTGTGTCTTTGAAAAAATCAATAAGAGAGACGAATGTCTGAAAAGCTGAGCCACAGAAGAGGAGGCAAGATCCAGATAAACAAAATACAAACTGAGCAAGGTTAAATAGTCCACATATAATGGATTTTACCAAAAGGAATTTGGGGAGCAAATTTCCTGGTAATTTGAAACCTAGAAGAAACGGATACATTTCTACGGGGGGAAACGCGAAATGGTAACATTCACATGGAAAGGTATTTAAAACCTGAAGATCAATAACCATCAAAGACAACGGGATTATCACCAGAAATTGAAAGCCCCAGAACCAGACGGCTTTCCCAATGAGTTCTAACAGAGGCTCTACCCTCTCCTCAAATGCTGGGTGTAAAATGGAAGGGGGGGGGGGCGCCTGGGTGGCGCAGTCGGTTAAGCGTCCGACTTCAGCCAGGTCACGATCTCGCGGTCCGGGAGTTCGAGCCCCGCATCGGGCTCTGGGCTGATGGCTCAGAGCCTGGAGCCTGTTTCCGATTCTGTGTCTCCCTCTCTCTCTGCCCCTCCCCCGTTCATGCTCTGTCTCTCTCTGTCTCAAAAATAAATAAACGTTAAAATGGAAGGGGAAGTGAGGAGAGCTCTCTCATGAGCTGCGTGACTCTCACTTCAAAATCAGGCAAACACCGTAAAACAAAAGGGGAACGATGGGTCTGCTTCATTAGGAATGAAAACGCACGATTTCTAAATCAAACATTTTAGCAATCAAGTAGGTTACGGAAAACAGCCAGTCACAGCCAAGCAGGGTTTATTCTAAGAGTGTTAAGGAAGTTCACCACCAGAAGAAATACATCACTGTAACTCATTACCAGGGAGAAAAGAATTTGCATGATCATCTCAGCAGGTGTAACAAAAAGGTTCTATGAATAACTTAGGACTTTGCTGCCCAGAGTGGAGAGACAGAACTATCTTCTTTAAGAACTTGATAAAATCTGCCTGTCCCATCCCTATGGCAGACGTGATGTTTAGAGAAGAAAGTTCAGACGCATTCTCTTCAAATTTATGTATAAGATGAAGATACTGGCCGTCACGACTGTGGGAAAAAACAAATCGGTGACTGGCAGATGACGTATCATATCCACCTCGAGAGAAAAGCCACCGGAATTTGACAGAGAGAAAATTGGAATGAGAGAGCTGGGCCAGGCTGCAGAATTCCTGCTCAAAGCTCCCAAAGCAAGAGCATTCTTCATCAGGAGGTGGGAAGTGAGGGGACAGGAGGGCCACCTCCCCACCGAGGTGCCCTCAGCCTTGTGCACCTCCCGTGACAACAACGTACCAATGAAGAGAGTCATTCTCCCCAAACTAACCTAGAAAGAGAACACAGTTCTAACAACCCCAGAAGGTTATGGGAGAAGCATCACCAACAATTCTGAAATAACACGGAAGAATCAGGTTTTACGGATCATGAGGAAGGGAGAGTCTGCCCACCGCCTTGGTGACAAGGTCAGGGCAGGACAGGTAAGGAGACCAGGGACGGCAGGCACTTGGCTCGCAATAGAGGGCGTCCCAATCAGGGACGGGTGTAGGATGTCACGCGCATACTTCCTGCGTGTCAGGGCAGCCACGTGGTGTCACATTTAACGGTCCCAGAGAACCTCTGATGTTCATCCCAGCACGGAGCCCCTTTCCAGGGGACTGAAACCCGCCACACTCCAGAGCCATGGCCTCACAGGATGATGCTCACAGGGGCCAGTTTGTGGACAGGCGAGTTGGGAGCACCGATGGTGTCCAAAACTAAGAGAATACATAAAATGAGGCACGTGCTTTTGTTGGTAAACCACGTTCCAGAGAAGAGATGAACTGGATTTATATAAAGAAATGTGGCTTCATTTTCACAAACGCAAGACTCCGCGAGAGAAGGGAGTGACACAAGGTCTGTGGCCGACGTCCATGTCCGTTTAAAATAAAAACAAAAAGGCTATGCTATATTTTTTCCAGGATGTACCTACAGGCACGGATATATTGGAATTGCACGAGTGGGTTCTTTTTTCAGGAGGACGAAGGGACAAGGGAAAGTCACGGGGCGTTCAGCCCCACCTTATCAGAGAGGCAGGGTGGCAGAACAGGAAACAATTTTCAAAGGGACTCATGATGCCGGGGGATTCTAATCCCCTTGCTCACTTGGAAGAAAGAAAAAGAACCAGACCTGGGGAAGGAGGGTCCTGCAGTCCATAATTTCATCCTCAAGGATTACACTTAAATTCTCTGTTGCAGCCATAATTTGTACAATTGCTCTGCGTTAATCCTCATTTTGTGGGACTCAGCACTCACTGCTGTTTTTGTCAGTGCCTATCTGTGCTGCCTTCCTCCCCTGGAGTCAGTCCCAAGGGGATGGCTTCCAGGACCGTTTGATCTAGGCGCCCAGAGGTATTGTCAGCTCAGACGTGTTTGGGACTGCCTGCCGCTTCTCTCTGGCTTAGATGGTGTTTTGGAGAGACACACATTCTTGGGTCCTACTTTCATCAGGCTTTTGGAGAGATTTGCTCCAGTATCTTTGAGCTTGGGATGTTATGGCAGGACGTCTGGAACCAGTCAGATATCGGCACCCTCCCCGCCCCATGCTGCTGGGAATTTGCTGTTTGGGCAGCATTTTTTGGGGGGCTCATCTCTGGAATTCTGGAACTTAATCACATGTCTTAGTCTGGGGCATTCTGTGTTCCCTTTTCCCGGAACACGTCGCTCTTCCCGATTAAACCTGCAGACCTTCCTTCAGGCCATGGAGGGTTTCCCGTATTTTCCTGTGGCTGAGTGAGGTCCTCACCACTTTCCCTAAGGCTGGACATCATGCCTCCATGGCCGTCAACCCCTCTGTGGCTGGTGTCCCCTCTCTGTGTCTCTACCTGCGCTGGGAACGTGTCAAGCCTTCCCGTTGTGTCGGCTCCTCGGTCTCCGGGCTCCCTGTGCTTCGGCCACTGGACCTGTGACGTCCTCTGGTGCTCAGTTACATCCTTAGTTCTCCACTCTTCCTTTTAAAACATGTTGTAGTTTCACTGTGTCATCTATGAGCCCTAAGAAAGTGATTATGCATATTTTAACTTGCTACAGAGCTCAACCATTTGTGGGAAATGCACTTTTCTTTCCTAGGTTAGGTTGAGACTGATTTACTTGTCTTTTCTTTCCTCCCTCCCTCTTCTTTTCTCTACGCTTTGTTTGCATGGCTATCAGGACATTCTCTGCCTTTCTTGGGTTTGGGCAGTGCTGTGTAGACCCTGTACTTACATGGAAACAAATGGGAAGTTTCTAATTTCCTTTGGCCAGTGTCTAAGGGTAGGGCTGCACAGTGGTTTCCGGGCCCCCGGTGTGGCCCTGGGTGGCATTGGTGAGGGGAGAGCTTTGTTAGAACACACAGCCTCTCCTTTCTCTGCGTGGTCCCTGGATGTCCACACCTGGGGCTCACGGCACCTGGCGGGAGGTGTAAGCTGTATTCACACAGGCGCCCAGCTTCAGACCCAGCCGCCATGGAGGGGTGTGTTGGGGACGAGTGTCCTGACCCCACAGACAGAGCCGCTGTTTAAAAATATCCTAACCTTGGGGCGCCTCGATGGCTCAGCTGGTTGAACATCCAACTCTTGATTTTGGCTCAGGTCATGATCCCAGGGTGGTGGGATCAAACCCTGTGCTGGGCTCCTCGCTGAGTGTGGATCCTGCCTGAGATTCTCTCTTCCTCTGCCCCTCCCCTGCTTGTGCTCTCTCTGTCTCTCTCTAAGAAAAAAAAAATCTTAACCTAAACTCCCGCATAAACACCTGTGGAAAACAAACTATATTGTTTGAGGACTAGGAATTTATTTCCTCCATATATGAGTAATTTCTCAAAGCAGTAAAGAGAGAAGAAAATATAATTTATAGTAAAGTAAAAAAAATCACCCTCACTAAAAAGAAATTAAAGCAATAATTGAAATGCCACTTACCAGTTGTGAAATTCAGAAAGACTAGAGAAATACACAATTATACTCACCGCTGTGTCTGCATAGTTATTAGCCAAGAGCTGTGAGCAACTCGATGCCCCGAAGAAGCCAGAAGGCAGAATTAGCCGTGCTCGCCTGTGTGTTATGACGGGGAAAGGCTATAAAATCTTCTCTTCAATCAAGCTTCCTTCACAACATGGAGAGAAGTTCAGCAAAAATACCCCAACGCTATGTTTACATAGAGATTATAATATAAAAGGAAAGGTAGCTATCTAAGGGGAAGGTAAAATAGGGAGAAATTAATCAAAATGTTACTGTTGTGTGCTGGGATTATTGGTGATTTCTACATCTTTCCTTATATTTCTGAGTGTTTTTTTTTGCACAGCCATCTTGCACTTTCAGAGTTGGAGGTGATGTAAAAATATAAGTGTTAGTATTCATGTTTGAGAGACGGTGGGCAGGTCCGTGGAGGGTGTTTTTGTTGGGGGGACGGTGATCGTCTAAAAGCCGGCACATCAGCTGGGAAAGCAGAGAAGGCAGGTGGTCAGGTGGGGAAGTGGCCAATGAGAACCCGACATCCAGCAAGCCAGCAGGCACATCCCAGGAAGTGATGAAAACAGCCACGAGGAAGCGGGTGTGTAGATTCCCCGGCCCAGGAGTCCACACCTGAACGCCTCCCCTCCGCACCGCGTCTCTGACCGACTCCGCCCCAAAGCCGCCAGAACCAAGGGCTGCTGTGGCTCTAGCTGCTGTGTGCCAGCCTGTCCCTGCCCCAGCTGTGGCTCCTGCGGGGGCTCCAAGGGGGACTGTGGCTCCTGCGTCTCCTGTGGCTGCTGCCCGTCCAGCTGCTGTGTCCCCATCTGCTGCCAGTGCCAAGATCCGAGGCTCCTGCCACCAAGCTCAGGTGGCCTGTGTTGATGCAGGGGCCTTGGCGGCCGAGCCCACTGCCCTGGGGCTCCATGCCTTCACTTTCCGCCCCATCTGCACACCCCAGCTTGTGCAGCGTGTTATCGGGGTGGACACGACGTGTCTGGGACCGTCTTGTCACCAAGGATGCCTACCTTCTAGCTCTTCACCCACCCCCTCTGCTGGGCCTGGCCTCTCTGCCCCTCACCTGACCGAAGACCGGAGCCGGCCCCCAGAGGCAGCGCACACCCTGGGACCCTGAGAGCGGCCCCTCGTCTCGGGACTTTGGGCAACCCTCAGATCTCTCTGGCTCCCCGTGCATCAAAACCTCATCCCGGGCCTTCCAAATAAAGGGTTGGTAATCGCGAAGCCCGTGCCCTGGGTCCCTTCCCTCCTCTCTGCAGTCCCCGAAGCCACCTTTCCCTGCCCCACCCCTGCCCCGCTCCCGCCTCTCCTGCCCGCACCTGTTTCACACACCACAACTGACACGCTGCGTCTCTGCCCTCTGTCCCCGCTGTGTTGGGCTCTGAGGGTAAAGTGCAGATCAAGGCCTCACAGGCTAGCAAGGCGGACGTGGGCAGAGGCACTAGAGGGACCTGCGAGGTGGCGGCCGCCTGTGGAAGGGGGGAGTCCCGGAGGCCGAGGCCCCTGGGCGGAGGGAGAAGAGTCTGGTGCATTCGGAGCCGGGCGTCGGGGCAGGGGGGAGCCGGATTCAAATCCCGAGGTGCTGAGGAGTCGGAGACGGATCGCACCGCCATGGGGCGCCTGTGGAAGACCCGCCCGGAAGGACAGGACGTTAGCAATCTTGTCTAAACCCTGATGTAAGCGACCGAAGCAAGGCTACGGGGTGAATTGTGCCCCCCATTCACATGTTGGGGTCCTGACCCCCACGACCTCAGAATGTGACCCGATTTGGAAGTCAGGTCATTGCAGAGCAGGGTGGGGTAGGCCCCGATCCAGTACTAGAGAAAGGGGAAACTGAGGCAGAGGTATCACCTGCAACCCATCAGCAACTGGGGGGTTGGGGGCGGCCGGGTCCCTGGCAGCTACAGAGGATCAGCCCCACGGCGCCCCATCGCGGGCTCCCGGCGGCACTGTGAGCCGGGAGGGGTTTGCCGTGGGGACGTGCTCACTGGGGATGGCAGCTCCAGAGGCCACATGCCCACCAGGAAGCACTCTCCGGAGTCCCCAGCGCTGTCCCCGGGGTCCTCTCCCTGTGGGGTGTCAGAGTCCGGAGTGCCTGCCGTGACCGTGGCCCAGACACCGGAGCCACCGGGGAGGCTGACCTACCGGCCACAGCCACCTTGCGACGCCCACGGGTGGCGGCAGCACCGGGCGTGGTCTGTCCACGTGTCTCAGGCCCCAGATGGTGGATGGGCAGCGACCGGCAGCTGCAAGGAGGCTAGCTGCAGCCACGACGGGTCTCACGGAGGAAGAGAAAAGAACTCAGTGTCTAGATGAAGTGGGATTAGCTCTGGAGTTTCCCTAACAGGCGCGCACGACAGGGTCGAGCCATAGAGCACTAGGATGAAGCCGCGGAGAGAGGCCGCCGGGGGAGCGCGAGCGGCCACATGACCACGCGGACAGGTGTGACCTAGCAACACTGGTTGCTTCGAGAACTGGAGTTCACGAAACACGCGCACACGTCTTCATGCTTCCCGTGGGAATGCACGCCCGAGTCTGCAGCATCTTGCCTCTTCCCGCCCGGTGGCTCGGAGGGAGAGAGGTCTGTCCCCGGAGAGCGGAGAGCGTGGCTTGTGATGCGGAAGGACGTCGGGGCTCTGCGACCAGCGCTCACCGGCTTCTCTCCCTGCCCCCCGGAGCCCTCGCCTCCTCTCACCGAGCCTCCCCCAACCTGGGCCCCAGGAGCTCTGCTTGGGCCAAACTTACCCAATCTGCTCCTTCCGGCGCTGAGAAAAGAGATAGATATCAGTAAATTCTGAGCAGGAAACAAAAATGCCAGCAATTGTCTTGTCTGACCAGGGTGTGGCTCCCTTAGCCCACGATCTCTGGTTCCTTTATTTGAAGGGCACCTGGTACAGATTCTCTGGGTGTCCACATTTTCTTTAAAAATGTTTTTAATGTTTTTATTTATTTTTGAAGGACAGAGAGAGAGACAGAGCATGAGCGGGGGAGGAACAGAGAGAGGGAGACACAGAATCCGAAGCAGACTCCAGGCTCTGAGGCGTCAGCACAGAGCCTGACACGGGGCTCGGATCCACCAACCGTGAGATCATGACCTGAGCCGAAGCTGGACGCTCAACCGACTGAGCCACCAGGCGCCCCTCGGTGTCCATATTTTCTTATAGACCAAAGAAACCTTAAGAAGAGGCTGCAAGTAAACGTACCTTTGCTTCCTCTTCTCTGCAAAGTTGTAATCGGAGTGCGCGTGCCATGGAACCCAGTCCATTCACTAGGCAAGGGAAAGAAATACCACTACCAATAGTGGGAAAGGGGAAATAAAATTGCCGTAATCCAAAAATAACATAATTTTTAATGTATAAAGCTCAAATAAATCTGTTGTAACTAAAAAGCTAGTATAGCGAGATAGACGGATACAGGATCCACATGAAAATCGTGTTTTGAGGGCAGGCAATAATCCCTCAAAGGTGAAATTTGAAAGTTTAAAAAATATATAGGGACATCTGGGTGGCTTAATGGTTGGGCGTCCAACTTCGGCTCAGGTCACGATCTCACGGTCTGTGAGTTCAAGCCCCGTGTCGGGCTCTGTGCTGACAGCTCAGAGCCTGGAGCCTGTTTCAGATTCTGTGTCTCCCTCTCTCTCTGACCTTCCCCCATTCACGCTCTGTCTCTCTCTGTCTCAAAAAATGAATAAACGTTAAAAAAATTAAAAAAAAATTAAAAATATATATAAAAACCCAATTACCTGGGTATAAAATCCAAGTAGGAACTAACAAGAGTTGCGATGTATTTTTCAAGGAAATTAAAGATCTAAGCAAATAAGGCCAAATGCTGTATTTATGCATGAGTCACATTTCGAACGAGGTCAATTCTTCCAAGACTTCTATGTGGGATTCACGTCATTTGTATCAAAATCCCGGAAAGTTAACTTTGCTTGTGCTGATAAGCTGATTCCAAAATTCATATGGAGGTGTGGGAGGTTGAGAAAAAATAAAATTTCGATGGGGACTCGAAGGACAGAGAAGAACCGTGGCATTGCCTACGCGTCGAACCAATCGGCCAACCACAAAAGAGTATATCCTGGGGTGACAGTTGCCTGTATGGCGACCCTTATGATTGCCAAAAAAGGACTCTATGGTGACGCAGGTGAGAAGGGCAGTTAGGTCTGAGGGGCTCGTGTGGGAGGAGACAGGTGGGGGCCTTCGACACACATAGGTAACTTCAGCCGAGGTGTGCAAACTATACGAAAGAATAAAATCAAAATGCTGGAAATTGAAAACACAGAAACAAAAATGCCTCCAGAGGGCTCAAACTGAAATACAAAGAGAGAGAGAGAGAGAGAGAGAGAAAAGAAAAAGGAGTAAGAAAGAAAACCAGCACATCCGGGAGCTGCGTGACAATACCAAATAGCACAACAGACGTGGAATTAGAATCCCAGGTGTAGAGAAAGGAAAAGACAAAGAGAAGGCAGAAGTAGCTGAAGAAATAATGGCCGAGAATTTTCCCAAACGAGTGATAAATACCAAACCACCGGTCTAAGAAAATCAGGGAACACTGATCAGGGTCAACCCCCCGATACACACACATCCAGACACAGACACACACTAGGGCAGATCATATTTACATTGCTGAAAGCCAGAGACAATGGGACAGTCTTAAAGCTGCCACACACAGCAGGCTTCGCAACAGAAGCCACGCGAGCAGGAAGACGGGGCGACATCTTTAAACTGTTAACAGAAAATAACAGTCAACCCAGAATCTGTATCCAAGAAATAAATCCTTCGAAAGTAAAGGAGGAATAAAGACTTTTCTAAGCAGATAGAAACAGAGGGACTTTATTTCCAGCAGCTCCGACCTATGAGAAACGTCTAAGGGATTTTTTCAGACGGAGGGAATGTGGTAGGTCAGAGACTTGGATCTACAAAGAAAGGAATCTTAGAAATGGACAAAATGAAGGCAAAACGTATCGTCTGTGTTTTTAATTGCTCTGCAAGGTAACTGTTTAAAACAATAGTAACAGTGAACTGGAGGACTCCATCTTTTTTTTATTTTTCATTTTTTCTTAATGTTTATTTATTTTTGAGACCATGCGAGAGACAGAGAGCAAGCAGCGGAGGGGCAGAGGGAGACACAGAGTCCGAAGCGGGCTCCAGGCCCTGAGCTGTCAGTCCAGAGCCCGACGCGGGGGCCCGAACTCACGAACCATGAGATCACGACCTGAGCCGAAGTCGGGCGCTTAACCGACAGAGCCACTCGGGCGCCCCTGGATGACTACATCTTACGCAGAAGTGGGAGTATGCTAACCACCACAGCAGGTATAGGAGGGAGGGTTTGGGAACATAGGGTCCCTACTGTGTACATGAAGCCGTAGAATATCATCTGTTGGTGGACTAAGTTATTTTAAAGTGCAGGTTGTAAACCTTAGGGCCACCACTAAACAGTGTTTTTTAAAAAGAGATCTATGAATAAGAAAATAGAGGAGATAACATGGAATAATAAAAAAGGCTGAATCATACCCAAGAAGACAGAAGAAGCAGAAAAAGGAAACAAAGAACAAACATGACAAGTATAAACCAGCTACCAAGATAACAGAGTTTGACCTGACTGTGTCTATAATCACTGTAAAGGTGAATGTTGTAAACACAACAGTTAAAGACAGAGATTGTCAGATTAGATAAAGAAAAAATACCCAAGTGTACGTTCTCTGTAAGAAACCCAGTTTAATATCAAAACTTAGCTAGGTCAATGGAGAAAGATATGCCATAAAAGCACTAAGGGGGATGTTACACAATGTTTCAGTTCATCCAGAAGACAAAAACGATCATAAACACCAAGCACATAATAACAGAGCTCCCAAACACAAGCAGCAAAGGCTGATCTGAGGGACACACCCTCAGTTACAGCCGGAGCGTTCCATGCCCCTGTCCGTCCTTGGCAGAGCAGGTGGGCAGAGGTCAGTGGCAATACGGAGGGCCTGACAGCGCTCTCGGGCAACTTGACCCTAATGGCATTTATAGAACATTCCCCCCCACGATAGAGAAGCCTCATTCTTTTTCTGATGGTTTTTTAAAATGGAAGCATGGTTGACACAGTGTCGATACGGCTTCCGGTATATAGTGTGGTGATTCCCGGGGTCCCTGTGCTGGGCTCACCGCTGTGGCTGCACCTGCCTGTACTCACCTCCATGACAATCCACAGCTGCGTTCCCTGTGCTCTGCCTGTCACTCTGCCCAGTGACTCATTCATCTCATCTCTGGGAGCCTGTACCTCCTACTCCCCTTCACCTTTTTTTTTCCCAGCCTCCCCCCCTTCCCTCTGGCACCCACCGGTTTGTCTCTGCATTTGTGGGTCTGCTTTTGTTTGTTTGTTTGTTGGGAAAACTCATTCTTTTCAAGCACATACAGGCCATTTGCCAAGAGAGATCATATTCTGGGCCCTGAACCAAACCTTAACAAATTTAAAAGAGTAGAAGTCATATGAAGTATGTGTCGAGCCAGGGGCACCTGCTCCCTGTCACCAGGAGTAGAAATCTGGGCGCTTCTGTCCTCTCCCTGTCCGCGCTGGAGTCGCCAGGAGAAACACAGGCGGTCGTGTCGGATGGCACAGTGCCCGAGTCACGCGAAGAAGAGACAGAGGAGGTCAGTTTCAGCAGTGGGTGTTGGTCCCCCACGGCCAGCCGGTCCCTCCTGGCAGCTGACATGGAGCTGTTGGCCTGCCTCACCCCTCTTGCGCCACAGCAGAAGGACCCCGTCCCCTCCCTCAGGGGACAGATAAGAGCAGAGGCTTTGGCCAGGCACCATCTGAAGCAGATCAAAGGCGCACGCAACGAGTCTGGAACAGGGAAAGACATCCCCACCCAAGATGACAAGGCCAGCGGCTCCTTATCTCCCGGCGAGGGAGTGCTCTGGGCCACCACCCCTCTTCATGTGGCCGAGGGGGGGGGGGTCTGAAGAATGCCTCCGCCAAATGTATGTTGCAAACCAAAGCAGAATTAACCTTAGAGTCAGTGACATGAAGATCTCCCCAGCTATTTGGAAATCAAACCACCCATCTCTAAATGGCCCAAGTGCCAGAGAGAGTCTCAGTGGAAACTTGAAAATATTTTGAACTAATGGTAAAGAATATGCAACATTGCAAAATCTGTGGAATGCGGCAAGAGCAGAGCTCAGTGGGGAATTTATGGCCCTGGGGACATAGGTCAGGAAAGAAAGGCCCCTAATGAACAGGTATGCTTATACCCCAGGCAAGCAGGGAAACAGACCGCGCTCGATGAAAGCAAGCACAAGCACGAGGAAGAAAATCATGAAGATTGGAAACCAGTAAAATAGAAAGGTGAAGATAGAGAATGTCAGTGAAACCCGAAGCTGGCTCTGTGGGAGTCCAGAGTCCAGCACGGTGGAAACATCTAGCCAGGCCGACCGAGGGAAAACAACAGAAGACACAAATCCCAAGTGTCGGAATGAAAAAGGGGGCATTGATACTGACCCCACAGATATTACAAGGATAGTGGGGAGACCCCGGGGACAACTGTGGCCCCCTGGAAGTAGGCAGCATGGTTTAGTTTTAGCCCGGGGCGGGGGGGGTGCTCCTGGGGTGCCCAGGACAGCATGGCACTCTGCACTCCTGCTGGCGTGTCCCAGGCGGCCCCGGGCTTCTGCCTGCGGCCCCTCAGTCCTGCCCAGGGTTGTCCGTCAGTCAGTCGGTGGAGCTGGCTGCTGGCAGGTGTGGTCTACGACTCACGGAAGACTGAGCCCACTCTGCAGGTTTTGGGGGCTCCCCTCGGGGTGGGGCTGGGGGCTCTGCCTCACCGTGGCCAGCTGCCTGTGTGCCCGTGGGTCGTGATGCTCTCGGCCGGGGGTGCCCGGGGCCCTCACCTGGCCCGCACTACTTGGTGGCCCCCACAGACCTTTCCCCCACGGGGCCAGGGTTGTGGCTGCACCGGCCCTGTGGTCCCTACGATGACCACAGGACACACAGCAGCGGCCATCGGGGCACTTGGAGGAACGCTTACCGCTCACAGGTCCTGGAGCGTGCATGCACACCGGGGGCCACACAGCAAGGTCACGGGGAGAGAGGGAGGCAGTGTGGACCTCCGTCTCTAACATTTTGGGGGTGGGCGCCGGGGTCTCATGGGTCTACTCTTTGTTGATGAACTTGGAGCATAAGAGCAGGATTAGGGCAGGGGAAGGAAAGCAAGGTCAGCAGATCAGCCGCTGTCTGTCTCCAGGGCTTTCTCGAGCAGAGCTTCATGGGCGGGGTGGCCTGGCTCCTTATCTGGCCATGTGGCCATGTGGCGATTACTGGGGATGAATGTCTTTGAAGTGGGCGCCTCGGCTGGCAGAGCTGAGACTCGGGCACGGAGGCCACGAGTCCCCATCTCTGAGCCCCTCCCTCGGGGAGGCTGTTCGGGGGGCTCTCCCGGGCCCCCTCCTGCCCGATGGCTCTGGCTCCAGAAGGAAGCTGGGACAACACAGAGCTGCCCGCCAGCAGCCCCGGGCCCTGCTCTGCCCGTTGGCCCTGCCCGGGCTGTCTCCACAGGCGTGGTCCCCTCCCTGCTGCCGCAGCACGGCCAGGAGTGGGGTCTGGGGACATCTATGCAGTCCTCGCTCTCACTGACGGCTGTTGCCAGGCTCTCTCCACTTGGAACCGTGCATTTCAGACTTTGCTCAGGGAGTTTCAAACGCTACGGATCCACTCATCACATCAAAGAGTCTCGTTAGCCTTGGCCGGTTTGATGTTCAGGAAAGTGGACAATTAGTCCAGCCATAGTGTCAGACGGGAGATGTTTGTCCTTAGTCACGCTTGACTAACTGATCGTTGATTTTGAGGCCATATTCCAGTATCGGCAAACGAAAGCCCAGAGTGGAGGTGTCATGTCTGTGTATGGAGTGCCCTTCGATGCCATGTCGGTGGCAACGTCTCCCTCGTGCATTCTCGACACATTTCACGACACGTTGCTTTCATGCGTTCCTCCCACCCACGTTCTGCTGTGCCCCCCGCAGTGGCCCCTGTGCCTAGGATCTGACAGCTGCTTCCGGGGAGCGTTGGCCTAACTTTTCCACTGCATCTGCACGGAGCCACAAAGGCCAAAAGCCCTCCGGCCAAAGTGGCCTTGGGAGTTTTACAGGACTGTATCTTTGACACTCTGTGTCTTCAAACATGTCTGTCCTGCTTGGAAATCTGTCAAATCCAGCTCATGCTCCGAACCAGTCCCAGCCCTGCTGCCTTCTTGCGGACTGGACCCGCTGTCCCGGGCCTGGTGCACGTGGACAGGCTGTCCCGGGTGCGCAGAGGACAGTCACGGCAGCGGAAGGCCATGTCCTTTCTCGCGAGGCGTGGTAACTGTTTCAGATTCCTGACTCTTAAACACTAAAAGCACCGTAAATGATCATGTTTTAGCTCGAGGTTTCCCTGGTCTTGAAAGTGACATAAACAATCGTTTGAATTTTCCAGTCCCGTTTCACGCACAGACATGGGCGATGAGGGCAGACACAGACAGGGAGGTGGAGAGAAACCCCCGCTGGGCCAACAACTCCGACAGGTTGCAGACGAGCTGCGCTGGTTTGGGTGTCCGCCTGTCCTAAGCCCCCTGGGAGCCCACCTTGCGGGCTGGGACTGGGGCGCTGCGCCCTCTGGTGGACGAGAAGCCCGGTGTGGCCGCCCAGCCTCTGAATCTCATGGAGCACCGACCCTGGCTTGGAGAAAGTTCCTTTTGGGGGAACACAGCAGCTGCCTTGGTTTACAGCTGTAG
Source organism: Felis catus (assembly GCF_018350175.1). Classification (NCBI taxonomy): domain Eukaryota; kingdom Metazoa; phylum Chordata; class Mammalia; order Carnivora; family Felidae; genus Felis; species Felis catus. The sequence continues at coordinate 114,020,722 of NC_058377.1, read as the reverse complement.
CGAAGGACCTGGACAGGAGTGGGTGGGAGAAAGGGGTGCGATTTTCTGCCCATCAGCCGATGCCCGAGGTTTATTTACTGTCGTGGCCAAACCCATCGGTGCCTGTTTCCTGTCCCCAGGGACGGTGTGGCCGGCTGTGGGGCCTCCCTGGCTGCTCCCCTCACTCTAGGGAGGGACCCGCATCCTGAGCTCTGTCCTCCCCTTGCCAACCTGCCAGGACCTGCAGGCCCAGGAGGGAGGAAAGACTGGAGACGCGTCTCTCCGGGGACAGAAGCTGTCGGCTGCTCTGGGCAGGGCGCGGGCCTCACACTCCTTCTGCCTTCAGGATTATCAAGTCAGAGAGCCGAGGAGAAAGCATGCCCAGCGGTACATTTCGTTAGTAATAAGTACAAGACCTCAAGCCAGTTCTGACATGTAAATAATCAGCGGGACCCTGGGAGGTGATGGAAAGAGGAGATAGAATCCGCGGGAGACCCTTGTAGAGTCAGACGCGTGGGTTCACAGAAGGGCATGTGTTCTGCCGCCCGCTGGGCTTGCCTGCTGCGGGGTCAGGGGAGGCATCCAGTGGCACTCAATAAATGTGTGTTGCCAGGCTCACTGACAGGTAACCCACCGAAGGAGGGTGTGCATTCGGGAGTGTTTCCAAGTCCCAGGCTGCTGTGGCACCTACACTTTTCCCGACCAAACACGTCCTGCTTCCTTACCCTCAGGAGCTCCAGGCCCCTGTCACTCTCTGCTCTCGTCCCAGGTGGACTTTTTTATTGTTGTTTCTGCGTGTGTGTGAGTGTTGATCCGGGTTCTGCAGAGACACGGGGCCAACAGGGTGTGGGTGTCCCACTGGCCCGTGCACTCTCTCTCTCCTTCTGTCTACTTCAAGGCTTTAGCTCCCACGGTCGTGTGGGATCGAGGGAGCAAACCCGAAACCCGGAGGGGACATTGGATTTCTTGATCCCGGACCCAAGCCGCACCGGCAGCTGGAGGAAGGGACTCTGGCACCGTCCGGGCGACAGCAGACACAAGGCACCCAGGACCCCTCTCTCCTCGCCAGACACCCTCTCCGGCGGCCGAGGACAGAACTGCCTCCTGAGAAGCCATAGGGGTGTTTCTGAATTCCCTGCTTGCCTGGGACGCGCGCGGTTCCCTTGACCTGGAGAGTGGGACGCCGTGGGTCAACAGCATCACCATGACTGGCCTTTTAGCAGAACCTCGGAGGGTGATGGCTTGAAGCATAGACTCTGTTGGCTGTTGAGACACGTGTGCGCATGTAAGAAACTTCGTATGAGCACAGGTGCACCCCAGCTACGTTTGCAGAGTCCTCTGAGGGCTTTGACCTCTTACTGTTGGACTCGACGTGGGCACCCGAATTTGGCTCGGAGACGGAAAAAACCAAAACCACTTTGTAAAAAACAGGGTCCTGTGTTTCGAAATTCTCTTTTCAGACGGGGAAAGGAATGGCGTCGGTGCAGAGGCGGCCACCAGATGGCACTGTTGTCCAGCAAAAGAAACAGGCGCAGGGCCGGCTTGGTGGCCGCAGGGGAGTGACTGCCTGGAGAGGCCCGCCCAGCCCCCCTGTAGTGGGGAGGGTCTGGTCAGAGTCCGGGGAGGGGGAGGGCAGTCGGGGGTGGGGGTCAGGGTTGCGGGAGACCGGGCACCGTGAACTCTTTGGTTTTCCTGTAAGACCCCAGGCCCCAGATGTCCCCTTTGAAGCCAGCAGACCAGAGGAATGCTTGGGCTTTCAGTGATACGTGGAATTTGAGAAACACAACAGATAAACACAGGGGTGGGGGAGGGAAGGAAAAGTGAGATAACAGAGAGGGAGCAAACCATAGGAGACTCTTACAGACAAAGAACAAACTGAGGGCTGATGGAGGAGGTGGGTTGGGGGGGGGGGTGGGCTGGATGGGGGAGGGGCACCAAGGAGGGCACTTGCTGGGAGGAGCCCTGGGTGTTATATGTCGGGGGTGAATCACAGGATTCCACTGCTGAAACCATTACTACACTCTATGTTAACTAACTTGGGTTTATACCGGTTTTAAAAATTAAAAATAAATAAAACATAAAAAACCAAAGGGGCCAGGGGTCTCCTGGAGGTTCGTCATGTGCATTCTGTCGCTAGCCCGCCCACCCAGACCCTCCCTGCCCCCGAATGCCGGGCTGTGGGCTGTGCCAGGGTGTCCCCTGCTCCCTTCCCCTGCTCCCCCTGCACTGTTCCTTTCCACCTGCTCTGTCTGCCCTCAGCTGTCAGCAGGGAGCCATTGTCCTGAACGCTGACCTCTGAGCACGTGACCGCTGAACACTTTGGCAAGATAAGCCTAAGTGTGGACGCCTGGGCCCGCACACCCCCGCCTGCCCCGCCCGGAGGGCCGATGTGCAGGCATCTGGGCCAGAGGTCCGTAGGGGCTGGGATAGCCCTTATCTGCTCATCCGCTTGCCTGTCTTGAGTCAGGTGGCCTGGGACCCCGCGCGACACAGCTCGAATCTGGTCCCCCGCCCTGGCAAGAGGGTGGAACCAGATTCGGTCTTTCGTTGGTTCTTGTGACGCCGAAAAGGAGGCAAATGCGTGAAAATCAAATGCGGGGGCTCTTCTTCTGTGTCTCTGTCACACAACAGGACTCTGATGGCCAGGCCATCCCCACCCCCCCCACCCCCCCGCCCCGGGACAGCTCCAGGACTCCTGTCCTGCTGTGTGTCCAGTGACCTACGAGCCCGGGCGGCCAGGTGGGACTCTAGCTTCGGATCCGGCACGTCCAGCCGGTCTCTGGTGGACCTTTCCTTGGCACCGAACCGCGAGCCCCACGTGGACCAAACCCCAGGGGAGGGAGTGAGCCGTGTCGGGACAAGCACCCACGGCCGGCCTCCGGTCACGGCCCCTTGGCTGTTTACTTCTTCACTCCAGGCTGAGATCCCTTAGCTCAAAAGCCCACCGGCGCCAAACTCAAATTTTTATACCTTTGTGATTTTGCGAAACAGCCCAAACAGATTCTTCGCTCGTTTAGAGCCAGCCTGCTTTGCATAGCTTTATGTGCGCTGGGAAACCTCACCTCGCAGCTGTTGCCCGTTGCGAAACCCTCCCGCCCTTTGGTCCGTGCTCTGTCTCCCTCCGTCTCTCTCTGTCTCTCGTATACGAATGGAAGTGATGGACTCCTGATGGCCAGGGCACGTGGAGGCAGGCACTGAGCTCCTTGAGTCTCTGCCTGGAGGAGACCCTTCCAGCCAAGACGTGAGCATGTGCTCGCAGCCCCCGCCCACACAGCCGACCCAGCCCGTGCCCCGTCCCAAGGTGCAGACCGGCGGCACAGCCAGGATCCCGGGTGTCGGTGGCGTTCATGGAAAGACAGCCTGCTTCTGACGACTGGTCTGTGTGGATAGACACAAGCACCGGCCAGCCCTCAGCTCTGCCGCGGGTGCCAGAGCCACAGTGACCGGCTCCAGGAGGGACATGGCCCTGGGACAGTGGCTGGTGGCAGAGGCCGACCTGACTGCACTGTCGCTCTTGGCACCAGAGCTGGGACACTGCTGTCAGGGCCAGAGGGCCGAATGGAATGGCCTCAGTCCCTGGGGATGAGCTGGCTCCTGCAATTGCCTGGAAAGGGGGCATCGTGCCCACATGCTTCTCAGTAGGATAGAGGGCTACACTCGCCCCTCCTCTTGCTGGTGGCCCTGCAACTGAGGAAGGGACTGTGGGACCCAAGCTGGGCCTGCCCTGAGCCGGGTGTGGGTTGGCTCTGACCAGTGCGTGGCCTTGGTGTGCCTTGTCCCCGTGTGCCCAGCTGCCCACAGGAAGGATCTGTCTCCTTCGCCTTTAGTGGTGGGCAGAAACTATTGCCCCTCACAAACAGTACACGCCCGGGGGACGTCCCCCCAGAGGAACGAGGGAAAGACGGCTGGTTGCTAGAAAATCAAATGAAGTAACAAATACGCTCTCCACACGCCCCAGAGGCACTTGATAAAACTCAGCAGCCACCTACAACAAACCCCAGTGTCAGACAAGGGTGGAAAGAAACTGCTTCCACGTGAAAAATATTTTTCAAAAGCCAATGGGGACATAACTTAAAAATATGAAACTCCAAGCCGTTGTCACTACAATGAGGATTAAGTTAGAGATTCCCCTGTCACCACCTCTATTCATCACGGTGCTGATGCTGGTGGTGGTGATGGTGAAGGCAGTCTGCCCACGTGGGTACGACGACGTAGAGCGCATTCGGTGCTAACTTCTTGTCTGCCGATGACAAGTCACCGGGTGGAGGTTGGAACTCACTCCAGCCATTTGGGTTGCCTGGTCTGCGACGGTCTGACGGGTTTCTGGATGCAGGACTCTGTGTGCAAACGCCAGAGGAGCACTCGGCCACCTGGGACGCACTGGTCGCCCTCCTGGCCGTGACTGATGGGTCCCTGCCTGCGTCCCTGTCAACCCGGGACGAACGAACTCATTCGCGGTCTCCCTTTGCGTCTGTACGACCCTCCCGATTTTGTCCTATGCACACCGGCCATCAATATTTCTTCTTACACATGAATTTCCCATTTACATGACTTGTCCATATTTCTACTAGTCTTTTTGTTTTCATCTTTTTAATTTGAATTGCAGATATCCTGGGGCTCTCCGGCTCATTCTGGATCTCAGTCGTCACTGAAGCGTGTCAGCATGAAGATATTCACAAACAAGGGTGTCTCTCGCTGCATTATGTGTCATGGAAACAGCAAAACAATACAAAACAGATGATCTGGAAATAACGTGATTTTCCACCGACGGGGGAACTGTTTAACGCACGGTGATACACCTACACGATGTGCATCTGGGGGGCAGAATGAACCACGTCTACACCCGTGACCCCAAAAGACTCCCGTTTGGGAGAAAAACGAGGTACGTGCACAATGTCCACGTTCGTGCACAGAGCTGGGTGAGAGTTCGTACCAACGATGCACTAATATCGCTGTGCAAGGTTGGGTTTCGGGGAAGCTGGGAGAAGACCTCACTTCAAACCCATTTACCACCATATTGTTGGCCTCGGACGGCGACTGGGGAGTCCCTCTATAAGGAGCACAGTGGACAGTGTAAGGGCATCTTGTCAGGTCCCTTCTTGTCTAGTTACACGCCATCCACGGAGGAACTAGAGACAAAGTTTGTGACTTCTTAAAACGAAAAAGGAAAAAGAAGGGAGACGGAGTGAGGCGTAAATGAAAGGAAAAGAAAAGAAAGAGAAAAGCCAGCAGACCTGACCGAACTGAAAGCTGGTGTTTGCTCCTCGAGGTCGCGGCCCCTGCCTGGACACGGCCCTTCTCCACCTGGACCAGCGCGTGGTTGACACGCGCCGTGGCAGCTGGGACAAGGAAAATACACAGACCCCATGGTTGCACCTGACATCGCCAATGACACAGGTGGGCAAAGTATGGACGGGTCAGAAATGTGCTACCAAAAACATGTCGAGCCTCAGGCTGTAAGCTAATCACTGAATTAACTAACTTTACTTGCTACCGTAATATCGGGAGGAACAGACAGCCCGCCACGAATCGTCCTGGGAGACGTGATATCTCGAGGCCGTCACCCCCGCCCCCTGCACGTAATCCCAGGCCCCAGAGAAGACCCACGTCACAGCAGTGGTTCTGCCTCTGCAGATGCTTTTAGCTTTTATTCTAGGTACAGCGGGAAGCCACCGAGTCTTTGAAGAGGGGAGGGCTGGGCACTGGCTTGTGTTTGTAGAGGCCCCGGTGGCTGCCCTGCATAGACGGGCTGTCAGAGGAGGAAGAATGGGGGCCACGGGCCGAGTCCCCGGGCATCCTACAGGTGACGGCGGCCGTGACGGCCGGAGGGCCTGCCAGCCACGAATCTGAGATGCGCAGTTCGGAGCGGGAATGACAGGGCCTGCTGACGGATGAGTGTGGAGCAGGCAGAGCCAGTCCCCAGCGGGACAGCGGGCAGGCTTCTCACCAGGGGCTGGTGGCACCAGCTCCCACATTGGGGGGGGGGGGCTGGAGTGCGTGTGGGGATGCAGGTGTCTGAGCGTGCCCTGAGTGCCAGGCACAGAGTGCGCTGTGAGCACACTGGGGGCTGGGCAGTGGGCTGGGGTCTCCTGCATCCAATGGACAAAGACAGAGGAACAGGGCGAGGGCTGCGGTGGGGGCGGGGGGAGGGGAGAAGAGGGATGGGGGAGGAAGACGAGGAGGAGGAAGAGGGGAGAGGAGAGGCCATGAGGAACTCAGCACCTAACAGACCAGGAGAAGGTGCTGAGAGACGACCGGCAGAGCTGGGGGTGGGGGGGAGCGTCGGCTGTGGACGCTGCTGGAGAGGGGCTGAAAAGGATCTTCAGTGGTTTGGGGGATGCCGATGGGCCACACCTGCGCCTGGATACCCCCACCCCCCCCGACACACACACTCAGAGGCTGACAAGTAACCACACCCGCCACCACCCACAACCTCCCGCTGCCAGTGAAACCAGGTGCTACGGCGTCCCCCCGAAGGACTCCGCTCCGGGCACTGCCAGGTCGAAGGGCCCAGCACACTGGCACCCCTGCCCCCGGGTGCCCAGCAGGGATGGGGACACTACCACAACAGCCCGGATGACGAGTGCACAGCCAGCAGTACGGTAGCAGGTAGCCAACACTGGGGCTGAGCACACGTCGTGCTGTGTGTCCAGACCTGCAGGGGGACGCCAGGATGCGGTGAGCAGGGACCCTGGAGTGAGCAGTGACCCCACAGTGAGCAGGGACCCCACAGTGAGAGTGACCCTGGGGTGAGCAGTGACCCTGCGGTGAGCAGTGACCCAAGAGTCAGCAGTGACCCCACGGTGAGAGTGACCCCGCAGTGAGCAGGGACCCAGCACAGCCGAGGGTCCCTGGTCAGGAGGGGGAAGAAGGAGGCCCAGGGGACACAGCACAGCCGAGGGTCCCTGGCCAGGAGGGGAGAGAAGGTCCTGAGGACAACAGGACCAGCAAACCCAGGAGAGGGAATGATGGGAGGACATGGCAATTGCCACAGGGGAAGGGACAGTGGCAGGACGCGGGACTGGAGCTAGAGGCTCAGTCAAACCCTGTGGAGAAGGAGGACGGAGGCCGGCCTCTGGGAAGGGGGTGCAGCCGGGCGATGGCCGGCCCGCGGTGGGCAACGGGGCTCTGGGGACGCCGGCAGGGGTTCTGTCGCTGCACGGGCGGGGCCGTGGCCCCGGAGCAGCCCCGTAACCGTGGCTCCTGCGGCTTGAGGCTGGAGACGGGTCCAGGGGCCCCTCGTCCCCGCTGTGGTTGGGCTGTTCCAGGGCCCCGTGTGGGACCCCCAGCAGCTCCTCCTGTGCCGTCCTGACCCCCCTCACACCCCTGCGGCCCCTCCAACGGGTGCGGACGCCGGGTCCCCCGGGCAGCGGGGCGTCTCTCGGGCTGTGGAGCGCCCCAGGTCCCGCTGCCCACTCACAGCCTCGGGGGGGCGCCGGCCATCCCGTGCACTGGCCTGCGGGGACTGGGGGTGTGGCGGAGGCCCCCCGTCCTGCACGTGGGGCGCCGCTGCCCAGGCTGACGTGGCTCGGCCCGCTCCCCACCTGCGCTGCCTGCCCGGGCTCCGGCTGACCACGCGGGTGGCCGGGCCACGGGCCGACGCGTCCCCCGGATGGGGCCGCCTGGACGTGGCGAGCCTGGCGCGATGGCGCAGACGGTCCCGGGGGACCCGAGAGACCTGCAGAACGTTACCGCCGGTGAAAGGGGGGCAGAGGGAGACACAGACGCGGCGTGCTGTAAACAGTCTGATTCCTCGATGTAAACCAGATTCTGCCCCGGGACGTCAGGTAAACATCTGTGCCGGAGCCCGGGCCCCCCACCTCCGGGGAGGCCCAGGGGTCTGCATCGCCTACTCTGGGACGCGTCAGAGGGACCGCCCAGACGTTCCGTAATTAGGCAAAATTGGCCTCGCGTTCCTTCGCTAAGTCCCCGAGATCTCTGCAATTTTCGGTCTTCTCAAAAACGAAAACACTTGGTAATTCAATGACACAGGCGAAAACAGCCCGGGATGTTCTCTCAACTGGAAAATACCAATTAAGGCAGCGATTCTGGGTTTCCAGCCCGCTCGGGCTGAGCCGGGGGCTTATCTCCGGGGAGAGGAATCCGCGGGGACCGGGGCCCCGCGAGGGCCGAGGCCCGGGCTGCTTCCCGCAGCCTCGCCCGACGGCGCTGCCCCGGGGCCCGGCTCCGAGGGCCGGGGGCTGCCGCGGGGGTCCCGGGGCTGGGTGACCCTTGGGGACGGAGCCCAGGTCCTGCATCCAGCTGTGTGCCAGCACCAAGGACAGTGCCTGGACAGCTGGTGTCCCTGCTGGGTCTCCCTGCAGGCGGCTGAGTCCCCCCACCTGGTGGTGGCTCCCGCCTAAACTTCAGGCCACATTGTGTGTGTGTGGGGGGGGTTCATGCCATCAGTGACACCCCCACCTTCTGACCTCAGGAGCTTCCTCCCTCTGGTCACCCAGCTCAGCTCACGGTGGGTCCTGTCCAGTCTCCTCCCATGTCTCAGGTTTGCATGGAGCCCGTCCGGGGTCAGCACTGCTAACTCAGGGTTTCCGAATCTCTCACTGCTGAGAAGCCAGTGGTCCTTGTCATTCCGTCTGCTAGAGAACCTCCCCCCACTGTCCAGGGACTCGTCTGCAGGGAAGGCGTCCCTCTGTGTCCTGTGTGCCTCTGACCTCCAGGCCTGGGTTTGAGGCCACATCCTGCTTCCCCTTGCCCCTGAACAGCCCACAAGCTCAGGATCATTTTTACATTTGAAATCACTGAGTGAAAACCAAAAGAAGAATAGCACTTGGTGACACGTGAGAACTGTAGAAGTTGCGATTTCTGTGCCCGTAAATAACGCTTTACTGGAGCACAGCCCCCACCGCGTCCAGACTGTTCGCGGCCACTTTCCTCTATGAAGGCTGAGCTGAATTGTCCCTGTTTATGCGAGATGAAAAAAACCTTTCAGAATTCCTTTTTCTAAAAAAGGGAGAGAGTTTTATTCGAGCCCCAGTGAGGACCACCGGCCGGTTTACACAATCTGCACCAGGAAGCGAGAGGACTGGAGAAGAAGAGCGTCACTCGGGGCCTGTGTGCTCTTTCTTACGGGAGCACTTAGGAGTCATGGCGGGGGCAGCCCGGAAAATCACAGACTTTACCTTATGCTTCTCGTGTGCAAGGCCCCCGGCTCCGGAGGGGTGGGAACGGAACTCAGGGATATTTTTACTCTTATCTTTAGTTTGAAATGTTTCTTTCAGGCTATTTGCTGACGAAGCAGATGTCACGGTGTGTGATGGGGGCAGAAATAGAGCCCCCGCTCTGGGGTCTGGTGAGGTCACTGTGACCTTGGTCCAAGTTAATGTATGGCATCTCTGGGGGCCTGGGAGCAGGGCCCACTCACATTCGAAGCCGAAAATTCCCTCCATCGCCCCAGAGACCATGTGGCCTGCAGAGCCTAAAATATCTCCTTCCTGACACTGCAGAGGCCGGGGCTAGGTCCACACGCAGAAGCTTCCCTGGTTCTGAACAGCCCTTGTGTCCACCTCCCGAGAGCCTCCGTCACATGTTTCCAGAACATCCACTCACGACGGGTTATCAGGTGGGCAGCCCAGGTGACTGTCATGTGGTCCTGGTGTTCAAGGGCATCCTGATCAACCCAGAGAGATACAGAAGTCAGGTCACACGGAGGCTGGTTTGAGCTGGACACTAGGCTGGGATGCCCAGAAGGGTCTAGAGCTCCAGGCCCCTCAGAGGAGTGACCGCGAACACGTTTTCTAACCTCTCTGAGCACTGGGTCCCATCTTTCAAATGATCTGATTACAAACCAATGGGCAGATGCGACGGGTCTGCTTTTTTTTTTTTTTAAGAGGTAATTGCTAGGTTCGGTGCAGCGGCTAGCACCGTGTCACAACCACACACACACACACACACACACACACACACACACACGGGTCTGGGCAGGGAAACACCGCTGCGTGGCGAGCAATGGCGTGCTTTTGTGTGAACATATGGCCGGGCCAGAAGCGGGGGTATGCTGTGGTCGCTCTCGGGAACCCCCAGGTCTACACTGCTGACGCCCCAGACGTCACAAGAAGGTAGGAGAGGACTGGCACTTATGTCACGGGGCTTCTGGGGAGGGCGGGGTGGCTCTGGGAAGGGAGCCGGCGGGGGCTCTAATTTGGGGCGGGGGTCCCTTGCACGGGTAGAGGGCCGCAGCCCGCGTGCTCATCTGTGCCGTCCCATGTAACCCTGGCTGCCCGAGTGGCCTCCCGACACAGGCGTCATCGCTGCCCGCGACCTCCGTGTGCCCGGCAGTCTTCGCGACGAGCCCGAGGCCCGCGTCCGCACCCCCTTCCCCGTTTCGCATCGGAGCTCCCAGAAATCAGTTCAGCAGCCCCGGGTCACACGCATTGAGGGGCCGAGGCCCAGCACCTCCAACAGCTCTGATTGCCTCAGACTGTGTCCGAACATCAGTAACGGAGCGGAATGATGTCATAGCCCCTCAGAGCCAAGCACATTTTCTTCTGGCAGCAGGAAGGGAACAACGGGTCACGGCGGCTCGGTCAAGGCCAGTGTGCCGCTCGCTCCCTCCCCGTGTAGCCCCTTCCCAGGTCTCAGCTGACAGCCGGGGCCCCTCACGTTGGCTGGCCTTCCCGGCCGTCATTTGCTGAAATCTCTCCCTGGAAATCTGTTTCCTGCCTGGTTTCTCACGCCACGCATGCACGGTTCATTGTCAGAAATCCCTCGAGGAATGTCACATATGTGGGCTCCCTTTTCCCTGGGAACGTGGTCCTCCCAGTCCCGCTTTCCTCGGGACTTGGCTTAGGCACGCTTCTCCAGAGACGCAGAGTCGAGAAACACATATGCAAATATATGCATGAAGTTACGGGTTGTAAGGAGTTGCCTTATACGAAGGCTGTGAGCCCAGAATCTGCAGTGCAGGCTGAAGACCCGGGACCACTGAGGGTGCGGGAGGAGTCAGAGGGCCGTCTGCTGGGGTTTCCTCTTGCTTGGGGAGGTCAGTCTCTGGTTCTATCCACGCCTTCAACTGATTGGATGAGGCCCACCCACGTTATGGAGGGCAACATGCTTCCTCAGAGTCCACCCCCTTGAGTGTTGATCTCACCCCCACCCGCCCTCCAAGCTGACACACACAATTAGCCATTGCAGAGCAGTGAACATGTATCTCGTGACGTTCCGAGTAAAGATTTTTCAACAAGACCCCTGGCTTGAAAGTCAGGCTGGGTGAGAGAGAGAAAGAATATCAGACTATCGAGAGCCAGGCCTGGGAGGCTTGGATCACATTCATCGATTCTGGCGCAGACGGGCCCTGAGCGTGTTTGGGAAGGAGGAGAATACAGCTCCGAAGGCGGAAGGGAAGAGCCTCCCCGCGTGCCTGGCGGTAGGACCGGGCGCATCAGGGTGCGGGAGGCAGAAGAGGCCTCTGCCGCGATTAGACTGGAGCGGGACAGGGGTGCGGCTGCAGGAGGCGGAGCTTCCAGCCGCTGCGCTGCGCTGCGCTGCGCACACACTCGGAAGAGGCTGGGAGAGTACGCGTTGCTACCTGTATTTTGACACAGTAAGAAAGCATATCAGGAGAAGCTTTCTTGAGTCTGCTCGGGTGTGAGAAACTGCACACATCGGAAGTGTGTAATTTTATAAATGCTGACAGGTACCCGCCCACGACACCGTCAGCACAACCAGGAGAGGAAGCGCCTTCACCCCGAAGGTCTGCCACGCGCTCGGGGCGCCCTCCCTGCACCGCCGCGCCCGCCCGCCCCACACCGCCGGGGACCTGCTGTCGTCATATGTTTTCTGAATGTTCCAGAGACTGTCTGGCCTTTGCACTCAGCACGGTCGCCTCGAGACTCGTCCAGGTCGTTGCTGTACCCCCGGACCACTCCTCGGTTGCCCCGCGGACCGTCTCGGGGAAACGGCACCGGGCGTGTGTCCCTGCACCTGTCGGGGGCCCCGGCGCTGTGTCGGGTTTGGGCCTCCGGGCACAGAGCAGGCACGTGAGCCTCTGTGTGGTCGTACCCTCCGTTGTCCCCAGTAGGCACCGAGGGCTGGAAGTCTCCGTGAGACGGAGAGACGGAAGGAGTCTGCTCGCCTGGTGACGAAACCGCCAACCCGTCCTCCAAAGCGGGGCCCCACCTGCTCGCCCCTCGCCGGAGCCCGCGGTATAATTGCAGCCTTCTGTAGCCGAGTGATGAGGGCACCGCGGCTCTGACTCCCAGTGACTCACCATCTCTCCACGCGTTCGCTTCCCATCTGTGTATCTCAGGGAAGGGACTGTTCCATTTCTGCCCGTTTGTAAATTGGGATGCTTGTTTTCCCCTCACTGGAGATGCGGGAGTTATTTTTGTACTGGGGATGCGCGCCCTCTCTCAGGCGGCTTGCACACAGCCCCCCATCTGTGCGTGCCGTGTCCTTCTCCCGACTCGTCGTTCAAAGAGCCGAAGCAGCAGTTTTTAATCCTGGCGAAGTCTGACGGAGCATCTTGTTCTCTTACAGACCCTGCCTCTGGCGCTGCACCTAGCGGTCTCTGACCAGCACGTGCGCGGAGGCCCCTCCAGGAGCTTCTGGCGGTTTTATGCTCTCACACCACTCTAGATCCGTGACACGCGTTCGTCTCTGTGGCAAATGAACATCGAGTTGTTGGGCCGCTGGGTGCCAGCCGGCATCGAACGCGCTGTCCTCCCCCCACCGGGCCGACGTGCAGCTTTGCTGAGCCCAGTTCTCCATAGTGGGGTCTATTCTGCGCCCCGCGCTCAGCCTTCCGATCCGCTTCCCTCTCCCGTTGTCAGCACCGCACGGTCCGGGTTCCCGCAGTCGGTAACGAGTCTAGAGCTCACGTGGACTGGCCCCTCCGTCTTCGTTCTCCTTCTCCTCAGAGTTCTTTTGGTTTTTCCCACACCCTCTCGTTGCCACAATCGGCATGGATTTTGTAATCACCGCAGCGAGTTCTGTTAAGAGAAGGAGTTCCTGAGGTTTAGATCTGCTGGGCACTGCGTCCAGAGGCCAACTTAGGAAGAGCCGTCCGCTGACCGGCGTCGGGATCTCGACCCCTTGACAAGATACGCACCTCAGGGCGCCTGAGTGGCTCAGTCGGTTGAGCGCCTGACTTCGGCTCAGGTCACGACCTCACGGTTCGTGAGTTCAAGTCCCGCGTCGGTCTCTGTGCTGACGGCTCGGAACCTGGAGCCTGCTTCGGATTCTCTGTCTCCCTCTCTCTGCCCCTCCCTGACTAGTGCTCTGTCTCCCTCTGTCTCTCAAAAATAAATGAATGTAAAACAAAATAAAAAAAAAAAACAAGATACACACCTCAGGGGTGCCTGGGTGGCTCAGTCAGTTGAGCATCCGACTTCAGCTCAGGTCATGATCTCACGGTTCGTGAGTTGAAGCCCCACATCGGGCTCTGTGCTGATGGCTCAGAGCCTGGAGCCTGCTTCAGATTCTGTGTCTCCCTCTCTCGCTGCCCCTCCCCCACTTATGCTCTGTCTCTCTCTCTCTCTCTGTATCTCTGTCTCTCTCTCTCTCTCTCTCAAAAATAAATATTAAAAAAAATTAAAAAGGGGCGCCTGAGTGGGTCAGTCGGTTGAGCGCCTGACTTCGGCTCAGGTCACGACCTCACGGTTCATGAGTTCAAGTCCCGCATCGGTCTCTGTGCTGACGGCTCGGAACCTGGAGCCTGCTTCGGATTCTCTGTCTCCCTCTCTCTGCCCCTCCCTGACTAGTGCTCTGTCTCCCTCTGTCTCTCAAAAATAAATGAATGTAAAACAAAATTAAAAAAAAAACAAAAACAAGATACACACCTCAGGGGTGCCTGGGTGGCTCAGTCAGTTGAGCATCTGACTTCAGCTCAGGTCATGATCTCACGGTTCGTGAGTTGAAGCCCCGCATCGGGCTCTGTGCTGATGGCTCAGAGCCTGGAGCCTGCTTCAGATTCTGTGTCTCCCTCTCTCGCTGCCCCTCCCCCACTTATGCTCTGTCTCTCTCTCTCTCTCTCTGTATCTCTGTCTCTCTCTCTCTCTCTCAAAAATAAATATTAAAAAAAATTAAAAAGGGGCGCCTGAGTGGGTCAGTCGGTTGAGCGCCTGACTTCGGCTCAGGTCACGACCTCACGGTTCATGAGTTCAAGTCCCGCGTCGGTCTCTGTGCTGACGGCTCGGAACCTGGAGCCTGCTTCGGAGTCTCTGTCTCCCTCTCTCTGCCCCTCCCTGACTAGTGCTCTGTCTCCCTCTGTCTCTCAAAAATAAATGAATGTAAAACAAAATAAAAAAAAAAAAAACAAGATACACACCTCAGGGGTGCCTGGGTGGCTCAGTCAGTTGAGCATCCGACTTCAGCTCAGGTCATGATCTCATGGTTCGTGAGTTGAAGCCCCGCATCGGGCTCTGTGCTGCTGGCTCAGAGCCTGGAGTCTGCTTCAGATTCTGTGTCTCCCTCTCTCTCTGTCCCTCTGCCACTTATGCTCTGTCTCTCTCTCTCTCTCAAAAATAAATATTAAAAAAAATTAAAAAGGGGCACCTGGGTGGCTCAGTCGGCTGAGCGTCTGACTTTGGCTCAGGTCACAATCTCACAGTTCATGAGTTCAAGCCCCGCGTCGGGCTCTGTGCTGACGGCTTGGAACCTGGAGCCTGCTTCGGATTCTCTGTCTCCCTCTCTCTGCCCCTCCCTGACTAGTGCTCTGTCTCCCTCTGTCTCTCAAAAATAAATAAATGTAAAACAAAATTAAAAAAAAAGATATGCACCTCAGTTTATTTGATTCGACTTTGCTTTCTATCAGCAGCACATTGTACTCCTCACTGTATGGGTCTTGCACACTTTTGTCTGATTTACTCCTAACTTTAAACGTTTTCTCGAATATCTCAGTTGTTAATGGCTGGGATAGAGAAACAGCTCTGGTGACATACAATTCACACACCACACAATTCGGCCACTGGCCACGTGCAATCCAACTGTTTTTCGTGTGTTCACAGGTGGTGCAACTATCCCCACCATCTAACCACACGCGATGCGATTCTAGAACATTCCCATCACCCCAGAAACAAGCCCCATACCCCTCAGTCATCGCTACTCATTCCTCCCACCCCACGACGCCTCGGGCTCACGCGACCACAAACCTCCCATCCCCGCCCGCTCCGGACACTGAGCGTGATGGGAACCTTGCACCGTGGGGACTTCTGTGCCCGGCGCCTGTCACTGAGTGTGAGGACTTCAGGGCCCCTCACGTTGCCACACCAGGATCAGTGCTTTGCTCCTTTGATGGCTGAGGGACATTCCACGGTGGACATCTGGGGTGTTTCAGCTTTGGGGCTGTTACGAACAATGCCGCGGTGAACGCTATCTGTATGTCTCCGTGTCTGTGGGCTGTGCCTGACGGGCCATGTGTAGCATCTGGGGTAACTGCCAGGAGGGTTTCCAAAGGGCCCGTAGCACTACGTTCCCGCCAACAACATCCGAGGGGTCCGGGTTTGCCACATACCTGGAGGCACTTACTGAACTTTGGTGTCTGTGTTTATGAGGAAGGCCGGCCCGTGGTTTTCCTGTGGTGTCTTCAGTGGTCTTGGGATGAGGGTGGTTCTGGTTTCCCTGCTCTGGATTTTCCTGGGCTACGTTGCAGAGAGGCCACACTGGTTCTCCGCTAAATGCTTGCCGGATCCACCCGCGAAGCCTTGTGGCCGGTAGTTTTCTTGGTCAGAAGCTTGTGGCTACAAAGTTAATTTCCTTAACAGGTGTATCTATTTCTCTGGTGGTTTGTGTCTTTTGAGAAATGTGTCCGTTACATCCAAGTTGTCAAATTTACTGACACAAAGTTGTTCCTAAGATCCCCTTTCTCATCCCCTCCAGTGTCTGTAGGGTCTGTGCTGTCATCACTCGGTCCTGATTCACTGTCTCTCTTGCCTTTATCGATCAAACTGGGTAGAGATGCCTCAGTGTCAGAGGCTTCCTCAAATTACGCCTTACAACAGGAGGGACCAACGCATCTCCGCCTCTCCGGCTCTGGATGCTGAACGAGACGGGGCTCAGAACCGGCAGCGACGGAGGGTGGATGCCGTCCGGGGAAGGGGATCCGGTTGTTAAGCTCCCACCTCCACACTGACAGCAGCCTACTCTCACAAGGCATCTGCGTGGCCAGCTGTCCGGCCCGGGCTGTGGCCTCTGATGGATGCCGCTGTTGACTCGAGTCTTGATCTGATGACACGGCCCCACGGGGCTTCTCAGGCCACATTCACCCAAGTGCAGAACCGTGTGGTGCAATTCACCGCCACACGCCCGTGTCTGGAGTCAGGATCACCCTTCTCTGCAGATCTCCCAGGGAGAGCTGAGGCCCAGGAGGGACACAGGTGGAGGGAAAGCGAGGAGGTCCCTGGACCTGTGCCCTCTGCTGTAAAGTGTGTGTGACTTGAGCTCCATTACTCCCTAGGTTTACTTGACTAAAATACAAAACAGTAAACATACACAGTGGGACCTAATTGTAGTGACTATGTCATTATTTTAAGACTAAAATAAACAAAACACATTTCTCTGGGTAATGGTATAAAGAGACAAAGAAAGTGACAGGGGCAAGGGACACCCTGGCGGGTACTTAAAGCCCCCGGCCCAGGAGACTCCGCACCTGAACACCTCCCCTCTGCACCTGCATCTCTGACCGACTCCGCCCAAAACCCACCAGAACCATGGGCTGCTGTGGCTGTTCTGGAGGCTGCGGCTCCAGCTGTGGGGGCTGCGGCTCCAGCTGCTGTGTGCCCGTGTGCTGCTGCAAGCCCGTGTGCTGCTGCAAGCCCATGTGCCAGCCTGTGCCTGTTCCAGCGGCGGCTCGTGTGGGGGCTCCAAGGGGGGCTGTGGCTCCTGTGGCTCCTGTGGCTGCTGCCAGTCCTGCTGCTGCAAGCCCTGCTGCTGCTCTTCCGGCTGTGGGTCCTCCTGCAGCCAATCCAGCTGCTGTGTCCCCGTTTGCTGCCAGTGCAAGGTCTGAGGCTCTGGCTGATGGCCTCAGGGAACTCCGAAAGACCTGTGCTTGCCCTCAAGTGACTATAGGTACATCCTGGTTACACCCCCCCCCCAAAAAAAACACACACACACACAAAGCCCGCCCCCCAAACACTTCCTCTCCACTTGCTGGATCCCTCCGGTGTCTTGGCTTAGACTTTGCCCCCAGCCCTTGTGGCAAAGCAATGGACTACTCTCATACACATTCCCGACAAAGGCGATCCCATCCTGCAGGCCCTTTGGCCTCTCCTACTGCCATGCCTTCACGCCTGAGCCACACTACCTGCAAAAGGCCCACAGGGCCAGGACGTGGCTCAGATCCCCCTCTCTCATCATTCTCTGTGTCAGAGCACCACATCCGTGCTCTCGTCTGCTTGCTAGGAGCTTGATGGCATTGGCGTCGCAATGTCTCCTGGAAGCTGCCTCACTAACACAGGTGTGTTAAGATCCAATGGGTCTTGCTGCACCACCCCCATAAGTGGTCAATAAACTCTCCCCCCATAAGTCTTGGTCTTCGTGTGGCGGTTTCCTTCCATCCGCGGTCTCACTTGCAAAACACACCGTGTGTCCCTCATCTCACTTCTTAAGGGACCACTGCTCCCCACATCTTCACTGCTGTCACTCCACTGTTGGCTCACTGCTCGCTGCACATACGTTTGTGGAATTCAATCAGGAACGACTCACTACACGCATGGAGGAATGAGTCAATAAGTCAGGAAGAGACGACTGAATGTAAAAGAGTCGTTCTTATCAGGCTTAAGGGAGCCCAGACAGCTGAGCCTCCGTGGGATTCACACTTTGTTGGAATCGTGGAGGCTGCTCCTTCCCCATGCCATGATCTGCTTCGCAAGGCATCCCATGAGTGGTGTCTGCGCCCATCCAGGCCGCAGAGCAGGAGCCAAGCCTAGAGACAGGGCAGTGACTTCAAAATGGGCTGTGTTCCTCAGGTGTTCCGGATGACAAAAGGAGAAACGGTGCCGTTTTCAGACACCAGAGGCAGGGTGTCTCGGCACAGACTGACGAGCACTCTTTCCATCTCTGGGCTCACAGACATCACAGCGTTGGTTCCACACAGGATGGAACAGAAGGCGATGTCCTCGACCCGATCAAAGGATCTACCAAACAGCCACAGCTGCCACCACACGTCCCACTGAAAGCCTGGAATCTCCTTTGAAGGTCAGGGACAGGAAAGGATGTCCACATTCACCACATCTACTCAACATTGCACTCAAGGTCTACCCAGGGTAATAAGGCAAGACAAGGACGTAAAAGGCATCCATGTGGGAAACAAAGAAGGAAAAGTAGGTCTCTTCACAGAACACGTAATCTTGCACAAACAAAAGAACCTGAGACGTGCACACACACGCGCGCGTGCGCGCGCGCACACACACACACACACACACACAAACCACAATCATACATCAACTCAGTGGGTTGCACGATCCATCCGCAATATACAACAATCAGCTGTATTTCTAGACACGAGCAATGAAGAATCATCATTGAAATTCAGAAAACAATGTCCTCAAAAAGAACAAATGCTTCAGAATATACTTGAAGGGGCACCTGGGGGGCTCAGTCAGTCTAGCGTCCCACCCTTGATTTTGGCTCAGGTCATGGTCGCGCATGGGCTGGTGAGTTCGAGCCCCACATCGGGCTCCATGCTGACACCTTGGAGCCTTCTTGGGATTCTCTCTCTCCACTCCTCTCCTGCCCACGCGGTTGCTCTCTCGCTCAAAATAAATAATGAAACTTAAAAAAATTATTTTAAAATAGGCACACTCAACAGAAAAGGGCATATCCGGACAAAAGTAGTTGGAAATTGGAAAGGATGGCATGAGGTTGTCAAGAAAGATTCTCAGATAAACAAGGAGTTGAGAGAATTGTCCCACAAAACCTGCAGCAAAAAACACCAAATGATAAAGGAAAAATATCCAGTAGGCACCGGAAAAGGTATAATAAAACAGAATGATAAGATATTTTTTGATAAATTCATTACCTGTTTAAAAAAGGCAAGAACCAAATAAGAAAAATTATATTACTGCATTTTCTGTACAATAGTCATGTGTGGGAATAAAAATGAGTTTGCAAAGGCACATGTTTCGTTAACAAGGAAATATAGACATTGTTCAGTTTCAATTAAAAATTAAGTGTAATCACCAGAAGAATAAAAGCAGAATGTTTAGGGGAGCCTAGGTGGCTCAGTCGGTGAAGCGTCTGACTCTCGGTTTGGGCTCAGGTCACGATCTCACGGTTCGTGAGTTTGAGCCTCACGTCAGGCTCTGCACTGACAGCACGGAGCCTGCTTGGGATTCTCTCTCCCTCTCTCTGCCCCTCCCCCCGGAGCTCGCTCTTTCTCTCTCAAAACAGACAAATAAATAATAAATATATAATGGATAATTTTTAAACCAGGAGAAGAAACCTGATGTATACATTGGCGTGTGGTAACCACAGAACAAGAGAAGACAGCCCGGTGACAGACGTGACTTCGATGGCAGAAACAGGTCCTGGTCTGGCAAGGACATCGTGAGAGTGGTGGATTCCATCTCCCAACAGAGGCTAGGGATTAAAATAAAAATAAAAGACCCAACAGTCTGTGACCTGCAGGACTCAGCGTAGCTGACGATAGAAAGACGGGAAAGTCCGCACTGGGGCGTGTGCACCTGAGGACGGGGACAGCGATGGCGATGGTGAGCCATAGTGCAGCCTTCTGATGCTGAAAGGGCCAGCACGTGGAGCACGTGTTCTCCTATCCCAAGGCAAAAATATTAGAAATTAAGTCACAAAGGCAGTAGTTAAAATACTGTATGTTTGCAAATTCAGGACCAAAGAAGTAATCACAAGAGAAAATATGAAATACTTAATGGTAATGTTAATAAAAGCAGCACTTGTTGGAGTGACTGGAACACAGAATACAGAGGCTGTCCTTGCTGGCAAATGTACGGTAGGAAAGAAATGTGTCACAAATCATGAGATCGGTGAACTGTCTGCTCAAATCTTTTGCCCATTTCTAATTGGATCTTGTCTTCCTGTTGTAACAGGTTGTGTGTGTGTGTGTGTGTGTGTGTGTGTGTGTGTGTAATACGTATATACAATCTTCAGCACCTGGCACTCGGCAGAGCTTTTAAACACAATATCGAAAGCATGATCCATTCACATTTTTTAAATCAATGAATTAGACTTCGTCAGAATTAAAAACTTTTGCCCTACAAAAATAACGCTGTGTGTTCACCATCCTGGAATGAAAATAAATAGCGAACTTGTCCCACACAAGCCGCTGCTGGGAACTGGAAAAAAAGAAGCTCCAGGCTGGGAGGAAATGTGTGCCAACCACACAGGTGAAAACGGACTGGAACCCAGAACGTAGGGAGGACTGTGGGGCCTCAGCGGTCACGAGGCGGACAAAACCGGGAAAGGCACGAGGGACACCGAAGGGGGTGTGAGTGCAGAATACGCACCCAAGATGCCTGACGTGGCTCTCCAGTGGAGATGCCACCGGGCGCCCATCAGCTGCTGAAAGGAAATAACGACAGGGCCCAACGCCCGCAATGTTCAGAAAGGCGCGATCTCGGACACAGCTGCAGAAAGCGCGATGTGACAGCCACTCCGTGAAGCAGTTTGACAGGTTCTTAAAAGACGAAGCACCCTCTTACCACACGGCCCGGCACTCCCACTGCTGGGCGTCAACCCAGAGAAGTGAGCACTCATGTACGCACACAAAAAACGACACGGATTGTTGGTCGGGGTTCTATTTGTTACAGCCGCAAGCGGGAACCAACCTGACTGTCCTTCAGAATGGATGGCTACACACTCAGGGAACACTGAGTCCATAAAGTCCATAAAGGGAACAGAGTAGGACACACACCACGACGGGTGAGGATGCCCAGGGCGTTCTGCTGAGTGACGTCACCCCGATCTCGAATGGTCACGTAGTGTGTGATTCCTTTTACCCCTCATTTTTCAGACGTACGAGGCAGGTCAAGACAGGGAAGGCAAGGTGACCACCTGTGACTGAGAAGGCGCAGTAGGGACGTGGTGATGGGATGGACAGTTCTCTCACCAAGGTGGCATGTGCCAGGTGCTGTGGCAAGGTCAGCTCCCGCTCACATGGCTGTCAGCTCGTGGGGATGTAACCACTGGAGTGCACAGGTTGAAGGGTGCATGAGATCTCCCTGGACAATATGTTTTAACATTTATTTATTTTTTGAAACACAGAGTGAGAGCAGGGGAGGGGCAGAGAGAGAGTCACAGAATCCTAAGCAGGCTCCAGGCTCTGAGCTGTTAGCACAGAGCCTGCCTCGGGGTTTGAACTCATGAACCGTGAGATCGTGACCTGAGCCACAGTTGGACGCTTAACCGACTGAGCCACCCAGGCACCCCTCCCTGGACAATTTTTGAAATGCCCTGTGCATCTGTAACTATTTCAAAATTAAAAGTATTTTCTTAGGGGCGCCTGGGGGCTCAATCGCTTAAGCGTCCGACTTCGGCTCAGGTCATGATCTCGCAGCTCGTGGGTTCAAGCCCCCTGTCGGGCTCTGTGCTGACAGCTCAGAGCCTAGAACCTGCTTCAGATTCTGTGTCTCCTCTCTCTCTGCCCTTCCCCTGCTCATGCTCTTTCTCTCGAAAAAATAAACATTAAAAAACTTTTTTTAAGTTTTTTTTTTTAATGATGAGTGTGAAAAAGAGCCTATAGCGCCCTCCTTTTGTGTGAGAAAGAGGGGAAGTGGGGACACAGGCATTGAGTGCTTCTTCCTGCAAGAAAACTTCAGGAAAGGTGAACAGCAAACAAGGGGAGGAGGTGATGACAGGAAGTCAACTCCGGGAGGTTTTTCCCCACGTTCTCTATCGTCCAAAAATGAAATCCATAGAAATGCTCACAAAGGAGGACAACTGAAATGGAACAAGGTGAGAGGTCTGCAGTCATTTTTCCAGAATACTTCTGACCGCAGCCTGCACGTACCCCCCCGCCCCCGCCCATACACACACAATGTGGCCTGAACACACAAGGAGGTTCAGGCGGGAGCCACCACCAGGTGGGGGGACTCAGCCGCCTGCAGGGAGACCCAGCAGGGACACCAGCTGTCCAGGCACTGTCCTTGGTGCTGGCACACAGCTGGATGCAGGACCGGGGCTCCGTCCCCAAGGGTCATCCAGCCCCGGGACCCCCGCGGCAGCCCCCGGCCCTCGGAGCCGGGCCCCGGGGCAGCGCCGTCGGACGAGGCTGTGGAAAGCAGCCCGGGCCTCGGCCCTCGGGGGCCTCGGTCCCCGGCCCTCGCGGGGCCCCGGTCCCCGCGGATTCCTCTCCCCGGAGATAAGCCCCCGGCTCAGCCCGAGCGGGCTGGAAACCCAGAATCGCTGCCTTAATTGGTATTTTCCAGTTGAGAGAACATCCCGGGCTGTTTTCGCCTGTGTCATTGAATTACCAAGTGTTTTCGTTTTTGAGAAGACCGAAAATTGCAGAGATCTCGGGGACTTAGCGAAGGAACGCGAGGCCAATTTTGCCTAATTACGGAACGTCTGGGCGGTCCCTCTGACGCGTCCCAGAGTAGGCGATGCAGACCCCTGGGCCTCCCCGGAGGTGGGGGGCCCGGGCTCCGGCACAGATGTTTACCTGACGTCCCGGGGCAGAATCTGGTTTACATCGAGGAATCAGACTGTTTACAGCACGCCGCGTCTGTGTCTCCCTCTGCCCCCCTTTCACCGGCGGTAACGTTCTGCAGGTCTCTCGGGTCCCCCGGGACCGTCTGCGCCATCGCGCCAGGCTCGCCACGTCCAGGCGGCCCCATCCGGGGGACGCGTCGGCCCGTGGCCCGGCCACCCGCGTGGTCAGCCGGAGCCCGGGCAGGCAGCGCAGGTGGGGAGCGGGCCGAGCCACGTCAGCCTGGGCAGCGGCGCCCCACGTGCAGGACGGGGGGCCTCCGCCACACCCCCAGTCCCCGCAGGCCAGTGCACGGGATGGCCGGCGCCCCCCTGAGGCTGTGAGTGGGCAGCGGGACCTGGGGCGCTCCACAGCCCGAGAGACGCCCCGCTGCCCGGGGGACCCGGCGTCCGCACCCGTTCGAGGGGCCACAGGGGTGTGGAGGGCGGGGGTCAGGACGGCACAGGAGGAGCTGCCGGGGGTCCCACACGGGGCCCTGGAACAGCCCAACCACAGCGGGGACGAGGGGCCCCTGGACCCGTCTCCAGCCTCAAGCCGCAGGAGCCACGGTTACGGGGCTGCTCCGGGGCCACGGCCCCGCCCGTGCAGCGACAGAACCCCTGCCGGCGTCCCCAGAGCCCCGTTGCCCACCGCGGGCCGGCCATCGCCCGGCTGCACCCCCTTCCCAGAGGCCGGCCTCCGTCCTCCTTCTCCACAGGGTTTGACTGAGCCTCTAGCTCCAGTCCCGCGTCCTGCCACTGTCCCTTCCCCTGTGGCAATTGCCCATGTCCTCCCATCATTCCCTCTCCGGGGTTTGCTGGTCCTGTTGTCCTCAGGACCTTCTCTCCCACTCCTGGCCGGGGACCCTTGGCTGTGCCGTGTCCCCTGGGCCTCCTTCTCCCACTCCTGGCCGGGGACCCTCGGCTGTGCCGTGTACCCTGGACCTCCAGTACCTCCCGCCCTCGGACTCCAGGAAGCACCAGTGCGCAGGCCTGCACCCTGGGGCTCACGGAGGCCGGCGCCCTCCTCAAACTCCCGGGAGCCTGTGCAGCCCCCACCAACACCCACTCTGGGGCGAGTGAGCCCTCCAACCCCACACACTGCCCAGCATGATGTCCCGGGGTCTCCGTCCTGGACCGCTGGCCACCCCAGACGGTCCCACACACCCAGGGGTGACCTCCAACTTGGCTGCAGACCCACGGTCCTCCTGAGCACTGGCTGTGACACCCAGATGTGGCCAGACCGAGTCAGCAACCCCCCCCCCCCAGCCTCTCTGAGCTGTAGCCCCCTGCCGTGTGATCATCCTTGAAGGACCCCTTGCCCCGCAGGAACGTCCTCTGTCGAGCACCCCCACGAGCCATGTCGGGGCGGCACGTCGGGCCGGCCACATGGTCCACGCTGACACCCCCACCCGCAGTGGGGTCGCTGCTCACTGCGGGGTCACTGTCACCGCGGGGTCACTGCTGACTCCTGGGTCCCTGCTCACCTCAGGGTCACTCTCACTGAGGGGTCACTGCTCACCCCAGGGTCACTCTCCCTGCAGGGTCCCTGCTCACCCCAGGGTCCCTGCTCACTGCGGGGTCCTCTCCCTGCAGGGTCCCTGCTCACCGCACCCTGACGTTCCTCTGCAGGTCTGGACACACAGCACGACGTGTGCTCAGCCCCAGTGTTGGCTACCTGCCACTGTACTGCTGGCTGTACACTCGTCATCCGGGCCGTTGTGGTCGTGTCCCCATCCCTGCTGGGCACCCGGGGGCAGGGGTGCCTGTGTGCCGGGCCCTTCGACCTGGCAGTGCCCGGAGCCCTGCCTGGAGCGGAGCCCTTCGGGGGGACGCCGCAGGACACGGTTTCACTGGCAGCGGGAGGTGGTGGGCGGTGTTGAGGTCTGGGGCTGTGGCTCCCTTGGGGGACCCCAGAGTCGGAGGGAGGAGGGGTGCTGTAGAACATGCTTGGGGCTCAGGGAAGGTGGGAGCCTCCTCTCCCCGATGGCTCCGAGCTGGTCCTGGTGGCATTTCCTGTGGCGTCTGTACCCAGGTCAGCCACGCGGCATCGGCTGCTCAGAACCGTGGCCAGCTTCATCCCGCGGTCGTCTGTCCTGCCTCATCTGCCGGAAACCTGTCCCCAAGCTTGGCTGAGGCCAGCCGTGGCCTGTCCCTGAATTCCCTCCCTGCCAAGCCTCTGAGCACCCCAGGGCCAACGCCTCCCCTGGGACACGTCCTCCCACATCCTAGCCCTTTGAAATCCTCCCCGGGGTGCTCCCCAGAGGACTGGAGGAAGTGCTGGCACTTAGGGCAGGGCCACGAGCTCCTTAGCTGTCCCTGAAATTCTTGCGCTGATTAGACGGAGAACGGATTGAAGGATTACTTCTTTAGTGAAAAACAGACGAACAGAATAAACAAAATAACTAATTTCCAACTTCCGGGACAAAGCGAACTCATTAGCCTGGGCCTTTGGGACCTTGCCCTGCTCCCTCTAGGGTCAGCCCACCCCCGAGGGCCCGGGCCGGCCCCACACTCCTCTGCACGCCCCAGGCCCCCTCAGCTGGTGTGGGTCCCCTGGGGAGGGCGCTGCCTTCCAGTTTCCCTTCCCCAGCTCTGCACACAGCTGGCGCCACATAAATGTTTCACGTAAGCAGTGGATGAGCAGCCGAGGGACAAAGGTGGATGAGACCTTGCCTCTCCTGCCAAGGCCAGGGGCCAAGGTGTCTGCACCACAGCGGGCCTGGGGGCCTGCGCCCCGGGGCCTGATTCGCTGCTGGGGTCGGGGTCCAGGGAAGCTCTTGCAGACGCTGCCCAGGGTGGGCACACGTGGGGCCCGGGGGCTGTGGGCACGGGGAGGGGGTGTCAGAGTTCCTGACACCTCCCGACTCTTAGCCGGCTCCTGGGTCAGGCCTAGAGCCGGGCGGGGGCCACCAAGGAGGGGGGACACCAGGCTAGCCCTTGGCGGTGGTCGCGCCGTCCTGAGCTGATTGGGGGGTGAGCTGCGGGCTGAGCTGTGTCCTCCCCCAAATGTACACGTTGAATCCCCAGTCACCCACGGGATGGTGGTGGGATGGACGTGGGGGCCTCTGGGAGGTGACTGGGGGAGATGAGGTCATGAGCGGGGGCCCCCCAGGTGGGATTAGTGTCCTTACAGAAGCAGAGACAGCTGTCTCTCCTCCAGGTAGGAGCCTAGAGGGAGGAGAGCCCTCACCAGACGCCCCCACCACCCACTCCGACACCCTGACTCGGGCTTCCGCCTCCAGGTCAGCTAGAAGTGAACGCCCGCTGGTTAAGCCCCCGTCTGTGGCATCCGCTACAGCAGCAACGGCGGACCAGGGCAGGGCTGCTCTTGGGGCAGGTGCTGTCTGGGGAAGGAGAGCAGCAGAGGGACTCGTGAGGGACTGAGGCCAAGGAAGCTGCGGTTCCAAGCGGCGGGCCACCAGGGACAGCCACGCTACGAAGGGCCAGCGAGCAGCAGGCATGAGCCGTCACGACTGTGAATCCTGCGGTGGCCCAGGGAGAAGGCGGGTGGCTTCACCCGGTTTGGGAACGCACCTCTCTCGATCCCTGGGTGCTGCCAGAACCTTCTAAGAGGACTGACTCAGTGGTCAGTAGCCAGCAGGAAGAATAAAGTCTTTGGTGCATTGAAAAGTTCTGGACGGAGAGAGAAAATGGGGAGGGAGACCCCCCACTCTGCAGGAGCCTCTCCCCAAGTCGGCCATGGCCCACTAGGTGGGTGGTGGAGGGGTATCGGAGAGAAGGGGCACAGACACCCATGCATTCTGCATGCAGGGACGTAGCAGGGGGGTCCCGATGGCAGCCGGAAGCAGAAGACCCCCACTCGGGCAGGGTCCAGAGAAGACCCCACTCTGGCAGGTCCGGGGCTGGATGTGCCCTCAAGGTTAAGATTTCAGCCAGCCCCACAGCATGTCCACCCCCAGGAGGCCACCCACCGCCCTTGGGGGTCCTCAGGCTTCCGGCCCCACCCCCGCCCATGTCCCCCGTGGCCGTGGGGCAGGCACTTCCCCGATCCTCGCTGACCTCAGCCAGACCTCTGGCTGCACCTGCTCAGCTGGTGACCCCAGGAAGAGGAGCCCACAGAAACCACATTTTAAGGATGTGTGATGTTATTTTTAAAAAAAGCATCAAAAGCACTGTGATTGGGAAGGACAAACTTCAGAGGACACATGGGCTAGTTTTGGTTCCGCATCATCTTTTCCAGATGGGTCAGGAGAGGACAGCCCAGGCGCTTTGGAGTCCGCAGGCGTTTCATCTGTCCCACCTGTCCAGCTGCGGACACGCTCCTTGAGAGGCTGGGGGACTCCTGCAGACCCCAGACCCCCAGGTCTGCGGGTCTGGTCTCTCTCTCCCCCGCAGAGCCCTCTGGGAGAGGAGCCTCCCTTCCACCGCCCCCGCCCCGCCATGGGCACATGCTGCCACCAGGTGGCGCCCTCCGAGGCGCGCAGACCCTGCTGCACCTGGGGAGCCCCCCACCCCAGCCCACCCCATTCCCCGCCCGCCCACGGACTTTGCTCCTTAACGTGGGCGCGCCCGGCGATTCCTGCTGCGACTCTAGAGCGGAGAAAAGGAGGCGCAGAGAGCACGATTGACTTAGTGACAGTGCTGGTGGGGACCAGAGCCTACCGGACACACAGCCCCTGAGAGATGGGGAGGGGTGCTCTGGCACCTGCAAGAACGAGTGGGCGGGGACAGGGGGGCCACGCGGAGTCCGACGGGCCAGGGCCCAGGGAGACAGGCGGAGCGTGCGGCGACCCAGAGGGCGGCAGACACGCCCGACCGCAGGGGGCACGCGCAGGAGGGGCTGGTTGCACGACCCGCACCTGCCTGGGGGAGCGGGGTCAGCCCGGGGAGAAGCTCAGAGAGGTCGGGGACCTCAATACCGGGCTCTGGTCCCCGCAGGAAAGGCACCGGACCCGGCCTGGTCACGCCAAGGTCCTCACCTGCGGAGCGGAGCCGGGTTCCAGGCTGTCCCGCCTCTGAGCCCCGGGGCAGGCCGGCTCCCTCCCTCGCGTCCCAGGCCAAGCTGACGCCAGGGGGCGAGCACGGCCCAGGCTTTCTGCTCCCACCTCTACTAACGCCAAGTGCGTGCGCCCCCAAGCCCCCCCACCCCGCCCTCAACCCTCAGGCCTGCCGTGGTGGGGGTGAGGGGGGTTGAGGGGAGTGGGGGGGTGGGGGGCTATGTGAGGGGCGGTTGTACTGGGGGGTATGGGGCGGTGGGCTGCGGGGGGAGGGGGAGGGAGGAGGGAGGAGGGAGGGGGTGGGCTGTGATGAGGGAGAGGGGGCCAGGCCAGAACACTGACCCCAGAGTCCACAGAGAGCAAGGGTGACCTGATAACTGCTCCCCCTGGGAGCCTGGAAAGGCCTGGAACTTCACTGTCATTGTCATTTGCCCTCCTCCGCAAGCAGCCCTTCCCTCACTTTGAACCCCACTTTACAGAGGAAGAAACTGAGAACCATAGACGTTACAGGATTGCCTAGGGTCACATGACTGGAGGGGGAGGAGGCGGGGCTTGCACTCTGTCTGGTTGTACAAGAGACTGGAGGTCCCACCCCTAGGCCCATGGTCCCCACAAGCACATCCTGCAGTCCCCATCTCACCCTGAGTGGCGGTGGACAGGGGTGAGGACAGGAGCAGGGCTTGTAGGCGGCTTTCACTGGGATGGGTGCGTGAGTGGATGGGTGGTGGGTGGCCAGCGGGGCTGGGTCCTTGGCACGGGCTGCTTGTGACCGAGTCTGCTTGGAGGCACAGAATCTGGAGTGTGTCCTCCAAGGCCTGCTGGGTCTGGGGAAACTCAGATTCCTGGTGGCCGTTGGACCTGGGCCTGGGGTGCCCTGTGCATCTCTAGGTTGGCCACAGGCTTCCGTCCCTCTGCCCGGCGAGGCTCCCAAGGCTTCGTGGGTGCCACACGGCAAGAAAGGTTTGGCGTCCCCTTCTTGGCCACTGGCCCTGCGGATATCAGGGGCTTGCAGGAGGCTCGGGACTGTGACTTGAGCCCCGCCAGAGCCACTGTCCTTCTAAGTCCACTATGAGGGGGTGCCAGAGGGGTCAGAGAGCTCTGAGCCCAGGTCCCCAAGCCCTACCTTCCTGCCCAGACTGCCCACCCCTCGCAGCCACCGAGAGTCTCTGCTCCCCCTTCAGGAGCCCCGCTTAGCTCTGGGGCCACCAGGAAGAAGCCCTGCCTAATGCTGGATCCCTCCCCATCCTGGGTTCTTGCTTCCCACCCCAGAGCCTGCAAAGGGTGGGCGGGGCTGGGGCAGCGCCCCCACAAGGCCTGGAGAGGACCTGGGCTGGGCAGGGGTGCTCTGTGACAGGCTCGGGCCCTGCCCCCAGTGTCAGGAGCATCAGAAAGGCGGCACCTTCCCACCTGGCTGTCCTGGGCCAGGGGTGCTCTGCGGCCGGAGGGGTCCACCCCCTGTGGACCTAATCCAGCATTTCCCTTAGCATGAAAACGGGTCACAAAACACTCAGAGCTGATCTTTACTGGGTGTCATGCACCAGGCCCTGAGTTAGATGTTTTATGTGCTTCATCCCAAGTGCATAATTAAAAACGCAGAGGACGTGAACGTAAAGGAATTTTCCCCAACCCATAAAGGCAGTAAGAGCAGAGCTGGGATCTAAAGCAATGGCCCTTTGTCCCCTAGGCCTGATGCCACCCTGCCTTGCTTGGATTCCAGTTGACTCACCCAGAGGGTGTAGATTATCTCAGAACAAAAGATCAGCAAGCATGTGACGGCCCAAAAGGAGAGAGAGAGTGGAGAGCTCAGTGACATCGTGACATCCAGGTACACAGAAATGACAGCCAAAGAGCCCAGCTTTTGCTGTGAGCTCCCTAGCAGCCAGGACAAAAAGGGAAAGAGATGCCGCCTAGGCCTTGTCACCTGGGAGAGGGAGCAGAGGGGTTCACAGAAGAATGACTTTCATCTCATTTCAGAGTGAAGGGTCATGTGGGGTCAGGCCCCAGAATAGAGGACGCCCTCCAGGGCAGAGGATCCCCAGTGCTGCCTTAGGGAGACACGAGGACCAATTCACAGGCCTGATTTGGAAGAGCGGCATTTTTGCAAGCCTAAAGCTTGATGAATTCGTGCATGGGGCGATGGATTTGAGGTTAATGTCCAGAGAAATCACGACCGATCCAACACAGAGCTAGGATGTGACCTGCGCATTCCCGACCGTGATGGTGAATCTTATGTGTCAACTTGGCTGGGCCGTGGTGCCCAGACAGTTGGCCAAACGCTATTCTGGATGTGTCTTCGGATGGGATTGATGTTTAGATCAGTGGACTCTGAATAAAACAGCACGCTGCCCACATTGTGGGTGGGCCTCATCCAATCAGTTGAAGGCCTGCGGAGCATAAAAGACCGACTTCCCCAAGCGAGAGGAAATTCCGCCAGCGGACAGCCTTTGGGCTACGACTGCGACTCTCATCCGAGTCTCCGGGGCTGACCTCCCCGCTCGGATTTTGGGCTCACCGAGCCTCCGCGGTTCGTTAACATAAGTACCATTCTCTGTCCTCACATCCTGCTGGTGCTGTTGTTCTGGAGAACACTGCCCCACACACTAACCGATGGTTGCGGGGACGCCACCCACAGACACCTCTGGCCCCCTGAGCCTCTTCAGCACGATGGCTCCTAGGACAGCGGAAGCCAGAGCTCAACTAAGCAGTGCTGGGAAAGATGCCTCCCCCTCGGGAAGACTGTAGCCCTTCACCTCAGCAGGTGCTCACGCGTGCAAAGCCCACGGGCCTCCTGGGAGACACAGGCCCCGGGGCTGCGGGGGGTCGGAGGCTCGTGAACAGCAGGTCGCCCATGCCAAAGGCGGGCAGTCTCAACATCAAAGACATGGCAGGGGTGTGGGAGAGGGCAGGCTGCCCGCACTGGTAGGAGGGGGCGGTTCTCTGCTCCGTGCGATGGCTTCCGTTCTAGAAACTCAAGAAGGCGCAGACCTGGAAAACCCTGCACCCTTAAAACCTTTGTAAAAATGATTGTGGGGTACGGTGAGCAAAATCCTTTTAAATCCTTCGCTGAGCTTATAGAAGTAGGCGCGGTCACGGTGGAGCAACAAAGGGGGGCTGGGGGTGAGCGACCGCGCCGTCCCGGGCTGCCCGCGCCCCTGGCAAAGGCTCCCCAAGATGTTGCTTCTTGTTTCTGGCGAACCGAATGGAAATGAAACCACAGAAAGGTGGACAAATCATGCAGGAGACCTCACCTGTTTTTCACAAGCCCCTGTGTACCCAGCCGTCAGATCGAGAACAGTCCGGCACCCCAGGAGACACTGCCCTCACCCCAGCTGACCGTCCCCTGACTCCCCCAGGTGAATGAGTCCCCCCTGTTGCTGGAGCCCATGCAAATGCAAACACACACTGCTGTCTCCTGATGCAGGTGCCCCGGGGGCTCCCCCCGCACGGCCGCAGGTGGCCACTGCTCTGGCCGAGGGCACTCCCCTGTGGGGGCACCAGCACCCGCACGCCGAGACTTTGGAGGGAGGGCAGGAGACAGACGCGGGGCAGCATGGCAGGCGGTGGGGGCTCAGGGCTCTGCCTGCAGGGGACACTCCTGAGGCCCCCACCCTGGGCCCTGGGGGCAGGGTGGGCTAGGAGACTGCGTGGCATCCGAAGGAGAGGGCAGGAGACCCCCCTGCTCGGAGTCTGAGGTCCGGAGAAGTGACATCTTCAGCTCCCGAAGGCGGGGTCCTAGGGGCAGGAGGGCGCCCCCACCTCTCAGCCACACCCACTCAGAAGGCAGCCGCCCAAACAGGCGACTGGGGCAGGAGGAGGGAGGTGAGCAGGGCACCCCGTGTTCACGGCTGTGCCATGTGGGAACCCAGTGGAGCTGTGGCGGGAAGGACAGCACACGTCTTGGTTCAAATACCACAGACCCCCTGTTGGCATCGGCGTTTACTAGATTTCACTGAATAAATGCTTCTTTTTTAGAAAATTTTTTATAATGTTTTTATTTATTTTTGAGAGACGGAAACAGAGCACAAGTGGGGGAGGGGCAGAGAGAGAGGGGGACATGTGAAGCAGGCTCCAGGCTCCGAGCTGTCAGCACAGAGCCCATCGCGGGGCTCGAACTCACGAAATGTGAGATCATGACCTGTGCCAAAGTCGGCACTTAACCGACTGAGCCACCCAGGCGCCCCGAGTAAATGCTTCTTCGTTTGAAGTGACTGTAGGGCCATTGCCAGAGACTAAGTGGCTGTTTTTGTTTTTTTTTTAAGATTTTCTCTATTTCAGCCCTTCCTCAAAGGTGGCGTTGAAGGCAGAGAAGGAAGCCCTTCCTCAAGCCGAAGCCAAAACAAAGGCTTTGAAGGCCAGGAAAGCGGGGCTGAAAGGCATCGTCAGTCACAAAAACAGAAGGTCTGAATGTCACCTGCATTCCGATGGCCCAAGACACTGGGTCTCCGAAGGCAGCCCCAATATTGTCCAAAGAGCCCCCAGGAGAAACTGACTTGGCCTCTAGGCCATCATCAAGGTCCCCCCGACCCCCGAGTCAGCCAGGAAGAAAGAAGGCACGACAGATGACACACGTGTGTTCATTGTGGATGTCACGGCCCAAACTCCAGATCAACAGCGCCATCAGGCCCGATGGAGAGAAGGCGCAGGTCCCCTGGCTCCTGACGAGGACGCCCTGCGTGTTGCCAGCAAAACTGGGGTCATCTAAACCAAGTCCAGCTGGCTAAATCTAAATATCAATGTTTTCATCAAAAAAAAAAAACCCACAAAGAAACAAAACGATTTTCTCTATTTCACACGGGGGTGAACCGTGGAGCCCCCCTGACGTCACCCTGGAGGCAAAACCCCCGTAAGTGAAATTTTCCGATAACCACGAGCTCCCCCAAAGGCTTAAACATTTGGTGAAGAAAATGAAGAAAGCAGCTGTCCCTGCCGAAGGGACGCTTGACGTGACGTCCCCAAGGCCAGCTTTCCCCTCCTTCCTTTGGGGAGAACAGTAAGGTTTTATCACCTTACCCCTTAGATTCAGAGCGGAATGAGTTCCACTCAGTACTTTTGTTGCCTGTATGCAACAGTTCTCGTTACTCAAGGTCATAAAGACCTTCTCAAGGTCATAAAGACCTTCTCGGAGGCTTCCTTCTAAAGGTTTGAGCGTTCTGGATTTTGCACGCACACCTGTGACTGACCGGGAGTTACTTTCGTGCAGAATTTGGGGTTTGGGCCTCTCTCGTGTGCTCTAGCCCCACTGGTGGAGAACTCAACCTTCCCCAGTCGGCTGTCCCCACTGTGTCGGAACGCGGTGGCCTGCTGCTGTCACCCGCGTGCGGACCCGGTCCTTCCACGTCGAGGTGCGTGCGCCCCGGTCTGGACCGCCGCGGCTTTGCTGACTCGTCGTAAAGGAGCAAATACGTTCCTCCTACTTTAGTTCCGTTTTCAAAATTGTTTTGGCTTTTCGACTGTTTTTGCCTTTCTACCCTAGACTTCACAAACACATGAAA
Source organism: Felis catus (assembly GCF_018350175.1). NCBI lineage: Eukaryota > Metazoa > Chordata > Mammalia > Carnivora > Felidae > Felis > Felis catus. Next base: position 113,987,679 of record NC_058377.1, on the reverse strand, counting down.
CTTCATTTGGTCTGTATCTGGAGGAGAATCCTGCTTTTTATTGGAATCCCGTTAAGCTAGCAGGTCAGGGCTGGGAGCGTATCTTCCAACCCGTGAACACGTTCCCTCTGTTACGTCTTGTTCGATTTCTTTCACGGGTGTTTGTGCGGTGGTCAGCGGGCTGATTCTGGACAGGTTTTATTAGATTTACACCTAAATATTTCATCTGGGGGGACTGTATTTTCAAAACTGATGTTATTTATTTATTTTTATTATTTTTTTAATATGAAATGTATTGCCAAATTGGTTTCCATACAACACCCAGTGCTCATCCCAACAGGTGCCCTCCTCAGGGCCCATCACCCACTTTCCCCTCCCTCCCACCCCCCGTCAACCCTTAGTTTGTTCTCAGTATTTAGGAGTCTCTTACGGTTTGCCTCCCTCCCTCTCTAACTTTTTTTTTCCCTCCCTTCCCCTCCCCCACGGTCTTCCGTTAAGTTTCTCAGGATTAAGAGTGAAAACATATGGTATCTGTCTTTCTCTGCCTGACTTATTTCACTTAGCATAACACTCTCCAGTTGCATCCATGTTGCTACAAAAGGCCATATTTCTTTCTCATTGCCACGTAGTATTCCATTGTGTATATAAACCACAGTTTCTTTATTCATTCAGCAGTTGGTGGACATTTAGGCTCTTTCCATAATTTGGCTATTGTTGAAAGTGCCACTATAAACATTGGGGTATGAGTGCCCCTATGCATCGGCACTCCTGTATCCCGTGGGTAAATTCCTAGCAGTGCTATTGCTGGGTCATAGGGTAGATCTATTTATCTTAAAATAGATTTTATTTTTGGGGCGTGCCTGTGTGGCTCAGTCAGTTAAGCATCTGACTCTTGATTTCAGCTCAGGTCATGATCTCACGGTTCGTGGGTTCGAGCCTCATCCTGGGCTCTGTGCTCAGAGCAGTGAGCCTGCTTTGGATCCTGTCTCCCTCTGTCTGCTCCTCCAGCACATGCACATTCTCTCTCTCTCTCTCTCTCTCTCTCTCTCTCTCTCAAAAACATATATAAACGTCAAAATAAAATAGACTTCAGTTTTTAGAGCAGTTTTAGGTTCACAACAAAATTGGGTGGTAAGTATGCCCGCACCCACGTGGGCTCCCACTATCGACACCCCCACCGGTCACTTGTCTGTACAGTTCGTGGACCTCCGTGGATATGTCATCATCAGCCCGAGATGGACACTGGGACTCACTCTTCATGGTGTGTGTATTTTTTTCTGAAGAAACAAAGAGTCCAATTATAGATGCCACCGAGCAAACCACATCCAGGAGTGTCTCCAAACGACCAAAAGACAGAAACACGATGAAGTTCTCCCAGTGAAGAAACCCGGAATCTTCACTGGCCCAGTGCTTCTGAGGGTCAGGCCCGGAGCAGCCGCCTGCAAGGCTGGTTCTGTCATCACAAATCTCTCGCCCTGAGCGAAGGGTGGGGGTTAGTGGGGACCCTGTCCCCCCATGACGCTGGGCGCTCTTAGGAAGTCACTGGTAGGGCAATTGTTACGGGCTGAGCTGTGTCCCCACAATTCATGTTGAAGCCCTGACCCCCAGCACCTCAGTATCTGGAGAGGGGACTTACGGAGGTGATTGAGGTGACATGACGTCGCCAGGGTGGGTCCTGATCCCGTGTGACCGGGGTCCTTGTAAGAAGAGGGGATCGGGACCCAGACACGCACAGAGGGATGACCCCGTGAGGACACAGGGAGAGGACGGCCGTCCACACACAAGGAGAGGGGCTTGGGAGGCCCGGCCCTGCCCACGCCTGGACCTTGGGCTCCAGCCCCCAGGACAGGGGGACAATGAGTCTCTCCGGTGTCAGCTGCCTCATGTGCGAACCCTCGTCACAGCGGCCGTGGCAGGTGACCCCAGCGGTGTCTGCAGACATTTCTGACTGTTACACCTGGCGGTGGGGGTGTCCAGGCATCTGGCCGGGGCTGGGCTGCTGCAAACAGTCTGCAGGGCACGGGTGGCCACACCGTGGAGAGCTGCCTGGCACCAAGGGTCAGCAGAGCCGAGGCCCAGACGCCACACGGCACGTGAAGAAACCAGTAGAGGGTCTGGAGACAGACACGCTTACACGGACGGCTGACGGTCCTCTCGGCAGAAGGCGCCGGAACAATTGGAATTCTGCGTGAACAATGCGCTTGGAGTCGTAGTTCAGACCATACGCAAAAATCACTTCCACTGGGTCCCAGATCGAAATGCAGAGTCTGGGAGAAAATCTTGGTGACGCTGGGGTTCAGCCGAATAGACGTGAAAGGAAAAAAAACAAGATACATTGGACCTCACCAAAACGGAGAGATTTTGCGTTCGGAAGGCACCGGGAAGAGAAGGGTGGGAAGAGGGCGTTTGGAAACAAGCGTCATCGTGGTGAGCAATTCTCAACCACCAAGAAAAAGAAAACGGTGCAATATCGAGCCACGGGCCAAAGACGTAGGGACCCCTGCCCAGAGGGGCACTCGGAACAGCGCATGGCGTGACCCAAGGGAAGCCACGGTGAGACAGCCCCGTGTGGGCTGCGCTTGGCGGGTCCTTCCAGAATTAAGCGCGCGCACATCGTATGAGTCGGCCCTGCTGACAGACGCCGACTGAAGGGAAGGAGGAGAGAGCCTGTGTGCACACGTTGATCTGTGATGCCTGCCTGGAGAGGCGGTGTGGCCTGTCCCTCCCCCTGGGGGTGGACACACAGGGCAGCCACGTGGGGCGCCACCTCTTGGCGTGCAGAGTGAACGACCGCGGCACCCGCCACGGTGGGAGAGGCTCAGGCTCGGTCTGAGGACGGAGCAGAGAGCTTGATAGGGTGGATGCTGTGTGGTGCCATTTTGATGGCCTTCCGGAAAAAGCGACGTCTTAGGGACAGAAGAGACACCCATGGTTGCCAGGGCCTGGGGCGGGGAGGGGCCTTGACCACAAAATGGCACAGGGCGGTTTTTTGGTGACGTGGGAACTCTTCCGTTTCTTGGTTTTGGTGGAGGTTATGCGACCATGTATTTGCCCAAAGAACTGTGGGTTTTACTGCGTGTCACTTAAACACTACTTTTTTTCATGGAGAAAGAAGTCCAATCCCAGGAACACGTCCCTGTCTCCTGCCACTGTGCCCGCTTGTTCCGTGGCTCTGGAGGGGCTTCGTCTGCAGCCTCGCCCGTCTGTCCGTCCGGGAAGTGCCAGCTCCGTCACGGGAGGGGGACCACCTCTGTCGGCTCAGAGTCCAGCTGGGTGTCCCCATCTCTGTCCTCAGGGTCCCTTACCTCCTGTCACAGCCATCGGTGTTTCTTTGTCCCTGGATGGGCATCGCTACAACTCTGCCCTAACCACCGGCTCTGCTGTCTCTCTGGGCCCCGTCCCTGTGTGTCCCCCAAACACCTGCATCGTCACACCCGCCCCAGGGCGCTCCTGCCCCGGGAGGGACTTCTCCTCATCGGCTGGAGTGAAATCTTTAACAAAACAACGGGGCCTCCAGGGTGTTCTAGGTGCCATCCGTGTCCCTTCTGACAACCAGATCAGGTGCCTCAACCCCCGCACCCCCTCCCCCTGCCGTCCTTTCGGACCCTTTCGGTGGTGCTCCTGAGGGTTAAGGTCTTCTAGGGAATGGACACCAAGACGGGACCCAAGCAGAGGACTTCACTGAGGCAAGGCTGTGAGAGAGAAGGTGGAGGTGGGAAGGAGCCGTGGCCCAGAGACAGTGTGAGGCCAGATGCGCCCCTGACCCCGACTCAGGGTTGGGGGGGGCGCGGGAGCAGGAAGCCTGTGAGACTGGGGTGCACACTCAGAAGGGCCTGGCAAGGCCTCCAGGTGCCGAGGCCTCAGGCTCCGACAGAGGAGGGCGGCCCGGGAAGGGCTGACTTCGGTGTGAGCGACATGTGAGGTCTCGGGGCACAGCCACAGGGGCCCTGATCGACCTCTCCCCACTTTGCAAAGCCAGCAGGCCTACAGAAGACTGAACACCACAAGGAATGCGTTTTACCTGGAGGCCCCACAAAAAGCCCGACTCCAATGCTGTAAAGTAAGTAAGTTTCTTGAGCGACATTTGGACACAGATTGACCCTAAAATAAGTTTCGAAACATTTCGAAAGGTTGAAATCTTACAGAAAGTATTCTGTGCCCACAATGCACTTATGCTACAAGTCTGTGAAGAAACTGAACTAGAACATTCACGTTTGGATATTGAGAGCCGTCCTTATGGACGTGCTGGGGTGGATGAAAATATAATGTGATGGGCGAAATGTTTTTAGCTGCAGCTAATAATGTTACACCCTCTCAGGATGCAATTGCTAACACTTGACTCTTTTTACCTGTGAAAGCAGCCATTTCATTTTTTAGAAATTATTTAAAATGTTTATTTTTGACAGACAGAGAGAGAGAGAGTAGAGGGGCAGAGACAGGGACACAGAATCTGAAGCAGGCTCCAGGCCCTGAGCTGTCAGCACAGAGCCCGACGCGGGGCTGGAACTCACGAGCTGTGAGATCACGACCTGAGCTGAAGCCGGACGCTGAACCGACTGAGCCCTCAGGCATCCCTGAAAGCAGCCATTTCAAATGGTTCCATCCAATGTCATGAAAACGCTGCACGTCAAAGCTCGGAGAATGACTTTAATGAACGAGAGAGAGAGAGAGAAAAAAAGGCATGGCTTAAATTAGAGCATTTCTGATCCCACGATGATTTTCTTTTTTCTCTGAAAACCCTGCCACTTGTGAGAGACCGGAGGCCAAAATAATATTTCCCTTCATTTTAATGTGACAAATTACGATGTGTTTTGTCACAACCCAAAATATCAAAAAATGCTTTAACAAACAGACACTTGGTTCCATCAAACAATGAAAACAGTTGGAAGTGACTGTAGTTTGTGCCTAAAATGTAATGTCAGGGGGCACCTGGGGGGCTCGGTCGGTTCAGTGTCCGACTTCAGCTGAGGTCACGACCTCGCGGTTCACGGGTTCCAGCCCCACGTCGGGCTCTGTGCTGACAGTTCAGAGCCCGGAGCCTGCTTCGGATTCTGTGTCCCCCCCTCTCTCTGCCCCACCTCTGCTTGTGCTTTGTCTCTCAAAACTGAATAAACGTTAAAAAAAAATTTTTGTAATCTATTTATATATTTAGGAGCGCCTGGATGGCTCAGTCAGTTAAGCGTCCGACTTCAGCTCAGGTCATGATCTCGCAGTTCATGGCTTCGAGCCCCGCATCGGGCTCTGGGCTGACAGCTCAGAGCCTGGAACCTGCTTCTGATTCTGGGTCTGCCTCTCATGTCTGTGTCTCAAAAATAAATAAACATCACAAAAAAATTTTTAAGAGGAAAATTACATAATCAAACCAGAAGAGGCAGGCAATCATTCCGTGGTATTCCGTATCAATTTAATAAGACTGAACCATTTCTGCTACGACGCACGTTCACAAATCGGCTCAAAAGCGATGTGTAAATACGGAGCTATGGGCCCGGCACGCGAATTAGGCCCGTGCGGACACACTTCCCCCAGCTTGTCAATGGCTTTACAGAACTGAGGTGGGCATGTGCACAGTTCAAGAGAATCTCACGGACCGTGGGGAAGGCCCCGGAGCCCCGGGCGGGCTGCAGCAGTCACACGTTGGTTAGTGGATCCAGAGAGGCCCAGGCACCGATCAGGACCCTGGAAAGACACCCCCCTCGTGTGAAAGAAGGGCGGGACATGTCTGTGCTCTGGGCCGGACGATGAAGTCGGCTGAGACCTGGAGTGAGCGCCCTTAGGGACCTCGTGGAAATTAAGGGTGGCAAGTGGTTGCAGCCGGCAGAGAGTGTGGGTGGCCTGGGGCGCTGGCTGCAAGCCCAGTCGGGCCGCTTGGAGCGCTGCTGCTATTTGCTGGGTCGCAAAGGTCCCCGGGTCTCGCGCAGTCTGCCCCCGCGTCTTTTCCCGTTGTCTCTTTTATTTGCAGTCTGTGCCTTTGCAGGGTGCTAAGTTTCTCATGTCTGTGGCACTACAGCAAAAATGTCAATATTAGCATATTATGACTAACAGGGAAGTGCCTTAAGCTAATCGCGGAGGTCTCCAAACACCTAGAGCAAATATCATCCGAAATCACGCAGCCTGGAAAGATTTATCTTGGGGATAAGTTACAAAAGAAAACCCTGCTGTCGCGATCTCTGTTTCCCAGTGTGACTGAAGTTCTAGCAAACGCACTGAGAAAAACAAGCATAAGGTACGTGGGTCAGAAAGGGAGAAAGGAAACTCTGATTTTGCACATCGACAGGCGCTGCGGCCGAACACGTGGAAAATCCAGACGTTACGAAAAATATCATGAAAATAAAAATCCTCTTAGCGGGGGTGCCGAGTGCAGGATGGCTCCTCAAAAGGCAAACGCAACAGACACTCAGGAAAGAAAACATTTCACGCTGTAACATTTGCCATAGCACCAAAATCAAGTATCTGCAAGTAAGTCTCACGAGTCCTGTGCGAGACCTCGACGCGGGAAACCATGGCGCGTTTGGGGAGCGCTTTAAAGAGACAGAAGCAAATGAAAGCCTATAGCGCACTTACAGATTTGAAAAACTCACTCTTATAAAAATGCAAATTCCTCCCAAATGTATCTCTGTGGATTTAATCACAATCCCAGTCGTCTTTCTCCCCCCTGCTTGGCAAGTTCTCCAATTAAACGAATACCGTAAGTGGAATGGCCAAGAAATCCCTGAAGAAGACCGGTGAGGAAGGCCTCGAGATGTCTGGGCTCGCCATAAAGCTACAGTGGTTCTGATTACGTGGTGCCACGTCAAGGTCAGACAGTCCCTGCAAGAACGGACACTTCCTGCACCGCAGAGATGTCCCCGCCAAGCAATCAACCGAGGGCAGCTGTCCAAACCTTAGATCAGAGGAAGCAGCCGACAGCGTGAGAGGCGTCCGGGCGACGTGAATCCTATCAGCAAAAACATTAATCATGCGAGAGAAAGCTTATGAATGAGACTTGATGACACGCAATCGCGTGGGTTTAGGGAAAGACCGCGCAGGCGCGGATCCTGTCTGTGGTGACCAGCTCTGACCGGAGCGGCGCCCCTCTTCCTGTGGCTCCCGTGGCCGCGAGCCTTCTGCAGAGGGCAGGACCCTTCTATTTGGTTATCCCTCGCAAGGGGCCTGTCTGGCACTTGCTTATGTACTTCTGGCCGTGTGTTAGTGAGCTCGGGCCGCGTGAGATCGCAGGGAACATCTCTGTGGGTCCCTGGCCGGGCTCCCGACACTGACCTCCTAAAGCCCTCGGAATTTCCTGGGTGACGGGAGCATCCTTTGTTCTCCCGAGGTGACTGTGGGGTGGGGGTGGGGGGCCCGGGTGGGGGCGGCCACCAGAAAGACCGAGACCTCATGAGAACCTCCAGCACGTCGTGGAGTTGATGGTCAGTCAAGCCTACGCGGGGAGGAGCCTCCAGGAACAGCCCGGAGACGTGGGGTCCGGCCGGCTTCCGGGCTGGGGAACACACGCAGGTTTGGGGCGAGGGCACGGGAGCCCCACGCCCTTCCCGCACGCCTCCCCCTGCCCGTTCGTCTGCAACCCCCATGCGCCCCTCCCTCGCACACACTGACGAGTGCAAGTGCGCGGCTCTCCGGGGTCCTGTGAACTGCCCTAGAAAATGGGGGGACGCCCAGGAGGGGAGGTGGGCACCTCTGGGGCACCGCTCGCTGGGTCTCCGTCTCCCTCTGCAGTCATGACTGTCCTCCAGGCTGGCCTCTCAGACTAGAGACCCCCTTGCTCACTGAGCCTCCAGTTTATTTATGAGTCTCCGTGTGGACTCATGGTTTCCTCTTTCATTCAGTGGATTTACCCTGAGGCCCAGTTGTCCCTGATTTGGCCGGAGTGGGGCTCATACCTCATCAGGTCTTTGCTTCCTGACCCCAGGTGTCCCAGGTCGTCTTGTATGTCAGGGTCCAAGCCCCCCCAGGCACCGCCTGCAACCAGCCGTCCCCAGGGGGCCCGGTCCCTGCAGGGGGGCAGTGACCTTAAGAGCCAACATCTGGGGGCCAGTGAGCTTGTTGTTTTGGGGCTGTTGGGGGTCTTGCAGACCCTGCCAGTGGGGAGAGCTGGGGGTGCACAGGTTCCCCTAACCCCACCTTGGCTCCTCTCTGTCCCACCCCACTTTTGTCACAGACTCCCATCAACCTTAATATATGTAATTATTGGCTGGGGGCGGGGGGAGGGGAGGCACCTGGGTGGCTCAGTCGGTTGGGCATCCGACTTCAGCTTGGGTCATGATCTCATGGTTTGTGAGTTCGAGCCCCCCGTCGGGCTCTGTGCTGACAGCTCGGAGTCTGGAGCCTGCTTTGGACTCTGTCTCCCTCTCTCTACCCCTCCCCCAGTCACACTCTGTCTCTCTCAAAAACTAATAAACATTAAAAAATATATATATGTAATTATTTGACCAAATCCTGTGTGTATCTGGCCTCCCGTTGTCTTTACTGACCCCACCCCACGCACCCGCCTTCTCCCCATAAACCTTGTTGGCTCCAATCCCCAGCGGTTCCCCTCTCTGGGGTGCAGCCACCGGCACCTGGGGGCCCATCTCACTCTTGTCCGTGTGGTTTCTTCCAGAGACATTCTGTCCTATGCATCGTGCTTATTTTGAATAAAGAAAAGGCTAAGCTCCCAGGGACATTACAAACAAGGCTGTGCATTTATCAACTGGTTTTCGTCCGTATGTGAAAATAGACGTTAACGCACATGAGTTTTTTCCCATCCGTGGCGTCTGTGAACATATTTGTGTAAGTGCACGGATGTCGTGCAGAGGGCTCCCATAAGGCATGACTATACAACATAATGACTTTTTAAAAATTTTTTTTAGGGGTGCCTGGGTGGCGCAGTCGGTTAAGCGTCCGACTTCAGCCAGGTCACAATCTCGCGGTCCGTGAGTTCGAGCCCCGCGTCGGGCTCTGGGCTGATGGCTCAGAGCCTGGAGCCTGTTTCCGATTCTGTGTCTCCCTCTCTCTCTGCCCCTCCCCCGTTCATGCTCTGTCTCTCTCTGTCCCAAAAATAAATAAACGTTGAAAAAAAAATTTTTTTTTAAATAAATAAAATAAAAATTTTTTTTAATGTTTATTTTTGAGAGAGAGAGAGACAGTGTGAGCAGGGGAGGGGCAGACAGAGGGAGACACAGAATCGGAAGCAGGCTCCAGGCTCTGAGCCATCAGCCCAGAGCCCGACGCAGGGCTCAAACTCACGGACCGTGAGATCGTGACCTGAGCCGAAGTCAGACGCTTAACCGACTGAGCCACCCAGGCGCCCATATCACTTTTTTTTTTTAATTTATTTTTTACATTTATTTATTTTTGAGACAGAGAGAGACAGAGCATGAACGGGGTAGGGGCAGAGAGAGAGGGAGACACAGAATCCGAAGCAGGCTCCAGGCTCTGAGCTGTCAACACAGGGCCCCACACGGGGCTCGAACTCACGGACCGCGAGATCGTGACCTGAGCCGAAGTCGGACGCTTCACCGACTGAGCCACCCAGGCGCCCATATGACTTTCATAAAACAAACACTCACGTAACCACCACTGGAGTCCAGAAGTAGAACTCGATCAGTGCCTGAAGTCACCCACGTGTGCCCTGATTTGGCAAACGTGTTGGTGTTTTTCTCTCCATGTACTCCCTTCCGCGTCCTGGGCGAAAAGCCTCCACTGATGAAGACAGTGGCAGTTGTGACCGTATGGAGATTGGACACTTGTGTTTAGTAGAACATGCCAGGGAGAGAGGGCAGTGAGGGCCTCCGAGCGGGGCAGGGCTGTCAGGGGACGGAGGGGGGACGTGGGCGGAGACACCTGGGTGCCACTACTGGTGCCACAGCCCAGTAGGAAGGACGTGCTCTAGGTAATAAGACACGCGTTCAGCAAGAGGGCATCCAAACGGCAGTCCGCGTATGAGTCAGATGCATCAGGAGTGTGAGGGGGGCATAAACTGCAGCCACAGGGAGCCCCCCCCTTCCCCCCTCCCCCCCTCCCCCACGCCGTGGCCGAAAGGAAGGGAGCCGGGCACCGGAGGCGAAATTTCTCAACCGCTGCCCCTGCCGCGCTGCCCTTCAGCCCTGCTGGCCGGGCTCCAGGAGCCTCTTGTGTCCTTCAAACCACCCCTGAGCCACTGAGTCTTGGCCTCCGCAGCCCAGCAGGTGCCTCGGGTGGGGCAGGTGGGGGAAGGGACGGTGGCTCTTCCTATGGCAGCCGCCTCCCAGGCCCACCCCCATGAAGCGGGATTGAGCAGGTCTCAGGGGGGCCCTGCGGCCCGACGGGGTCAGGGACCCGTTCGTCTGCGTGCCCCCTGTCTGAGCCGGCGGTCGGTGCTCGCTATTCTGTGGGAGTAGGGGGCCTCCGGGGGTATCTCCACACCCAGGAGGGAAGCCGAGGGCACGCGATGAAGAAGGAATCTTCTGCGCCTTTCCAGTGTGTGGAGAGGGTCAGGCTGGAGCGGGGGCAGCGTTTTTGGCCAGCGGCTGATGGGGACCTGGAACACCTGGGGCCACTGTGGCCAAGGCAAGAGAAGCTGGGGACTAACCGCCCAGCAGCCCCTCATCGCACAGGTGCACACGCGCACGCTTGCACACGGCCAGCGCCAGCCTCCGGACACTCTCTCTCCATCCTCGGGCCTTGCAAACTGGTCCGGGAGCTGGAGGTCACAAGGGCGGTGGCCAGGGCCAATCGGGGAGCATGGGGGAGGGGAGGGCGGGGAGAGGTCCCCCCCGCAAAGATGCGTGAAGCCAGGGGCACGCGGAGAAGGGCAGGAAGAGAGCCAGCCGAGGCGGCCGGCTCATTCGTACGAGTACCTGCTGAGCAGCATTTTCCTAGCAGACACTGTGCAAAGCAACTGAAAACAGGGAGGGCATGCAGGGAGGGGGTGGGGCGGGGAGGGTCGGAAGGTCAGGGCGGGGCCCAGAGAGGCAAAGACCTGGAAGCCAGAGACCAAGGCAGGACCCCGTGCCCGCCCGCCCGCCTGCTGGGGCCTGGGCTGCACGGCCACAGACACCTCGCCCGGCAGGTGCCAGCACCCTCTCCTGAGCCCAAGGTGGCGGGGGGGGGGGTGGCGGGGGGGGTGGCAGGGGGGTGGCCGGGGCAGGGGAGGCAGCGCCTCTGCGGTGTGGCCCCCGCTGCCCAGGAATGGACACAAACGTCTGTGGGCTAAGCGTGCCTTCGGTGCCCGCAAGGCGGTCGTAACTTGTTTGCAACTGGAGCCCGAAAGCCTCAGCCAGGAGGGACAGGTTCCAGGGAGAGGCCAGGCCGAGGCCTCCTTCCTGAGGATGCGGTTCCCCCGGGTGACGTCCCGGGAGGTCAGCGGCTGCTGGCAGCAAAGGCTTAAGGAAAAGGAGAGAAGAAAACATTTTGCCTCCACTTTCCCGGCCCCGTCAGGGGTAATGAAGCCACCTGGACCCCAGGGTAGGGCCTGAGCTCATGACCTCCGGTCCCTGTCTCCCCAGATGCCCCCCCCCCCCTGACCATCCCTGCCCTGACTCCTCCGGGAAGCCGATGGGCAGTGGTGGGAACCCACCTGGGCCTGATCTGGAAGCTCCGGAAGGATCCAGGACTGAGCTCGCTGCCCCTCCAGCCCCTTCAACCGCCCTCCTGGGGGCCACCCGGAAGGCTCCCAGCTCCCCTCCGTGGGTGGCCACAGCATAACTCCGTGAAACCGTGCAGGGGTGCCAGCCCCCCTGCCGTCCTGCCACTGCCTGGGGTCAGGAGTCATGCCACGGTGTTCCGGGCCCCTCCCCTGGGCTTCTGGGTGGGGCCGGGGGCTGGAACCTGGCCCCCTCACTAGTGTGCCTTTCGCCACCCACCCCGGCCCCCTTTTGCTTGAAGCCCCCACCCCCAGCCTCTTAGCACACTCACCTGGGAAACACCTCTCCAGACCTGACCCGCTGCTCTCGGAAGCCCTGACCCTCTCACGGCAACGCTGCCCCACCCCCAGCGTCCCGCTCCCAAGTCCCCTCCACGCTTCTGTCTCGGAGCCCCCAGCACGTGCCCCCAGCTGACCACAGCCACACCGGTCCACTTGCCCAGGAAAGACCCCAAACACCTCACCCCTGCCCTGAGCCCTGCCCCCCCGCGTGTCCCCCTCCCAGGGATGTCGCAGGGGAACCCCAGTCCTCGGCCCCACGTCCACACACCCACCCCGTCGTCAGCACCTGTGCCTCTGTCCTGCGTGAGGGAGGAGTCTCTCTCCTGCTGTCTGGACGCTGCCCAGACAGGGCTCCATCTGTGCTCTCCGCCCTTCTCTGACACCTATGCCCTGGTGACCCCTCGGTCACCTGGCCTCCTCCCCGTGGCTGTCCATCACTGCCGACCCTGAGCCCCGGGCTTGGCACCCTGCTCTGATGACATCCCCGGGACTCTTCTCCCTTGGCGGCCACCTCCCCGCCCCGCCAAGCACACCTTTCCGCCCCTTCCTTACCTCCTTCCTTCCTCCATCACATTCCCAGAAACCCGATGGGCGCCTCTGGCTTCTCCCTCCTCTGCCCCCGACACTCTGGGTGCTGGGACACCCCCTCTTCCTGCCAGCCTTCCGGAGAGAGGTGGTGTTCCTTGGGCTCCACGCTGGCTGCCACTGCCGGGCCCCTCTGCTTCCACAGGGCTCCTCCCCAGGTCCCCATGTGAGGGCATAGCCCCGGCCAAGTCGGACACGCAGGGACCCCCGGCTCCTCCCGCCCGCCTCACAGCACATCCAGTCTGTCACCAAATTCTTTCATCCGCCCCAGCCCCAGCCTGCACGGTTCCCACTTCTGTGACAGCCTTGTCCCCTGCCTCCCCCCCACCGTCCTCGAAGCCCACAGAGCAAGCCCAGTCCCTCCCCTGCGAAGCCACCCCTGGGCCTGGGCGTGAGGTCAGCAGGCCTTCCTCCTTCACTCTCTGCGCCTGAGCTGCCCAGACGTCCTCTGGTTTCCCAGACGAGCCGTGACCCCGCGCCACGAGGGTTCTGCTCCCTCCCTGGGAACACGCTAGTTTTCTCCGCTCTGACTTACAGCTGGGCAGACAGCTCTGTTCGTGCTGCCTAATCCTCGAGAGGACTCGTGTTTGGGGCACCTTCTGCCAAAGTCCCCCTCGGTCCCCTTGCACCATGGGCAGAAGACTGCCAGGTCACGGAGCAAACCCTCCCCGGCGGTGTTGGCACTGGGGGGGGGGGCCTGAACCGCCAGGCAGGGCCTGAGTGGGGCCCCCAAAGCTGCCAAATCCACCCACCCCCCTGCCCTGCTCGGCCCTGGGACAGAGGCTGGGCTGGAGCCAGACAGGTATTTTATTGAAAGTTCACAGATACAAGAGCTCTGAGCAGGGTCACAGCTTGGAGGAGGTGGGGTCGGAGAGGAGAGAGTGAGTCCCCAGATGCTGGCAGCTCCCCCAAGCCGGGGAGCTCTCACAGAAGCCCTTCTTGCTGGGTGTCGGGCCAGAGGGGCCCCAGGAGCCTGGGTGCGGCACAGGAGGGCGGGGCGGGGGGCAGCCACTGGAAGCCAGGGTGCGGCAACACAGGGAGAAACCCAGACCCCGGGAACGGGCAGAGGCAGAGAGGGTGGGCTGGCCCGAAGCTCGCTGCCCCCTTACTGTGCGGAGCTTCTGGCGGCCTCGCTGCCCGCTTCACAGCTTCGGGGGGGTCCCAGGGCCCGCGCCCTGCTCTGCCCCAACCACACCGCATCCGTATGGCGTCAGTCATGACAACGGACGTGTCTCGGGGCTCCGTCTCCACGGCCGGCGGCGCCCGGCGGGGTCCTAGTAGTCGGTGAGCGGGTACCGCAGGAAAATGAAGACGAGGATGATACAAGAGGCCGCCAGGGCGGAGCTGGTGATGTTGAACAGCCGGGCGGTCTTGGCGTCTTCCACTGCTCCATTCAGGTCATTGAGAAGCTTCTTGTCTCGAACCTGCAGCCAGAGGGGGGAGGTGAGGCCCGAGGCCAGAGACCAGGGAGAGGCAAATACGGGTATGGGGCACCTCTGTGCGGAGGGCACCCGGGAATTCTTTGTGGTTCTTTTTGCAACTTTTCCACGTTTGAAATTATTTAAAATAAAACAGGACTGTTTAACAATACTGTACTATTCGATCGAAAGTTACTGAATCAAGGAGGCGGGGGGGGGGGGGGTGGGTGACACCTGGGTGGCTCGGTCAATTAAGCATCCGACTCTGGATTTCGGCTCAGGTCATGATCTCACGGTTCATGGGTTCGAGCCCCACACTGGGCTCTGTGCTGTCAGTGTGGAGCCTGCTTGGGATTCTCTCTCTCTCTCTCTCTCTCTCTCTCTCTCTCACACACACACACACACACACACACACACACACACACAAAGTAAATAAATAAACATTAAAAAAAAAATAAAGTTGGCGAGAGCAGATTGTAAGTGTTCCTACCACCAAAACCCCCACCAACCACAAAAACAATAATTATGTGAGGTGGCAGATGTGCTAACGAACCCTCTTGTTATGATCATCTTGCAGGATGTACGTGTATCGAATTGCAACGTTGTGCACGTTGGATTTCTCCAATGTTGTAGGTCAACTGTAGCTCAATAGAGCTGGGATCGACAAATGAATTCACAAGACAAAGGAGAAAGTTGGTCTCAGAGAGTTATATGATCAGCCAATGGAGGTTGTAAGTGTGCCCTAGTCTGAGCGGCTCCTCAATCTAAAATTCACAGGGGTTACCTAAGAATAGGCACTAGACAGAACAGGCAGCGGGCCCCGTGGTCTCTGGGAAGGGATGTTAAGATACAGGGAAGACAGTGGGCAGAGCTGGACCCATTTCCAAGATCCTCTGGTTGTGAAGAGGTGTTCCCAAGGAGGAAGCCACCCTCACGCAGGGTAAATCCTAGGATTTCCCTCTCTTCAGCACGTTCTCCCTCCACAAAGTCCAAAGAAGCGTAGTTAGATTTGTGGATGGATGAGAAGGGAGGGAAAATAGAAAAAAATGATAGTGCATGGGTCATATGGATGGATGAGATGACATAAGGGATAACAAGGTGAGAGTGAGCAAGGCTGAGTGTGAAGACAGGTACATGATGAATGGATGCACGTGGCTCAGCTAGAGGAGCAGTGGAAAGAAGGGATGCTGTCAGCTTGAAGGATGAGTGGATTTATTGGTGTGCTGGGTCAGAGGATGGATGGATGGCTGACATGTAGAGGTGGTAAGTAAAGCAGGGAAAGCTACTGGGGGGAAGTAAGGTTAGATGAATAGTCAAGTGAACTGATGTACAAAATACAGGGGGACGGGATGGGGCAGAGTACGGAAGGGAGGAGGAAGCAAGATGAACATGTATAAACACAGATGAATAGAGGAGTGGGTGACTATTTGAATGGGTTGAAGGGAATAAAGGAGCAGGGATCAATGTATAAGGGATGGTGAATGGATGGATGGATGGATGGATGGATGGGTGGATGGATGGATGGATAGATGGATGGATGGTGGATAGACAGATGGATGGATGGACAGATTGATGGTTGGTTGGATGGATGGATGTGTGTGTGGATGGGTGGATGGGTGGATGGGTGGATGGATGGATGGATGGATGGTGGATAGACAGATGGATGGATGGACAGATTGATGGTTGGTTGGATGGATGGATGTGTGTGTGGATGGGTGGATGGGTGGATGGATGGATGGATGGATGGTGGATAGACGGATGGATGGACAGATTGATGGTTGGCTGCATGGATGGATGTGTGTGTGGATGTGTGGATGGGTGGATGGGTGGATGGGTGGATGGATGGATGGTGGACAGATGGATGGTTGGTTGGATGGATGAATGGATGGATGATGGATGGATGTGTGGGTGGATGGATGGATGGGTGGATGTGTGGATGGATGGATGATTGATGGATAGATGGATGATGGATGGATGGATGGATGGATGGGTGGGTAGATGGGTGGATGCTGTTGACATTCAGAAAGCAGGTAGTGGGCAAATATGTATATACGAAAACTGACACAATACCCCCCCCCCCAATCAATTTTTTTGACTTCCCTGTCACTGGGAAGTCCACAACCTCCTGGGCCCACATGGAACAACCAACCTATCATTATATCTGCTCCTCGTCTCCTGCCCACCATCCCTGCCCTGGTTCAGGCCATGTGGCCCCTTTCCTGGACACCACACTGGGACCCTAGCTTTTCTCTGCCCTGGGGCTTCTCTCATCCTCTTCCTTCACACTGGCTGCAGATTTCATAGCTCTGGTCATATCTTCCCTTCTGGGTCTTCCACATGATGACATCCAAACCCCTCACATATTTTTCCAAATCCTTCACTGCATGGCCTCAGTCTGGCTTTCCAGGACTGTCGTCTCGCCCCCAGAGAATATGGGGGCCTTGCAGTTCCCCCCAGATCGCCCCACCCTCATGTCCTAGTTTATATCTGGAACACCTGTCACCTCACCTACCCTTCAGAGCCCAGTGAAGATGATGCTTCCTCCCGGAAGTCTCCCACTCTGGACTCCAAACTCACCCCAAACCAGGAAGGAAATATTCTTTTTCTGAAACACCATGACACTTACTCCACCTTGAAGGTGCCCTCTGTCCACCTACCCCCTCGTACAGCCCTGTCTGACCCCTACAGTGGCCGGCCCTGCCTCGGCACCGGTGACAGCAAGACGGAGGGATGGGTCTGGTTGGGTGGGCAACCATGCCTGGGGCAGGGGAGTGTCGCAGACCCAGCTGGCATCGAAGGGAACGGGCCCACGTGGGTGGAGACAGCGGACGGACAGGCGCCCGTGACAGGGACACAATGTCTGCTTCACACCCACCGAATGCCAGCCTCTGCCCCGCTCACACGTGCTGACTTGGGTGTTGTTTTCATTTCTGTTTGTTTTGTGAGCAGACACAGGAACCAGCTCAGAGGAAGGTGGTTTGTGAAGAGCTCACCCCTCTTCAGGGACCAAGCTGGGACTTCAGCCAAGGCCTTCTGACCCCAAGTCCGTTAGGCGCCCTTGGAAGTGCCCATGACTGGCTGCAAATAGCGTCGGGTGCAGCAGGCCAGGAGACAGCTGGATGGACAGATGGACAAGCTCCCAGGTGCAGGAGCCCGAGCCCGCCGCTCCTGCACCCCCTCTGCCCAGGCCAGAGACAGCTTACCTTGCACACTCCTTCCCCAGAAGCCCCGGGCCTTTCTGCCCTGGCTGTCCCCCAGGAAGGACGTGGGGGAGCAGCCCCGGGGTGGAGGCAGCGTGATCTCCCTTCCACCCCTCAGAAGGACCAATTCCTGCCCACCTCGTCAGAGCACAAGTCCTGCACCATTCAGAAGTCTGTGACCTACCTACAACCTGCACCAGATGGGCCTGCCCTGTGCCAGCCGGCGCCCACAGCCGAGCCAAGGGGAAGGGGGGGACAGCTTCCGGACAGGAGCCCACGCGGCCGGACCCGTGTCCACAGGCCATCGTCAGGGCACGGCAAGAGGGCCCCAGGGGAAGCAAAACGTCACCAGCTGCCCCCACCACAGTGCCCTCTGCCTGGCACTGTTCCGTTGGGGCCAGAGCTGGGGTTGGCCTGGGGGCCTTCACCCCTAATCCCCAGGGGCCCTTTCCGGTGTGCTTTCACAGCACACACAGGCACACGCACGCACACATGCGCACAAAGTCACGTACCACTCACCCACACACTCACAAATATA
This sequence comes from Felis catus, assembly GCF_018350175.1. Lineage (NCBI taxonomy): Eukaryota > Metazoa > Chordata > Mammalia > Carnivora > Felidae > Felis > Felis catus. The sequence goes on along the minus strand of NC_058377.1, from coordinate 113,970,078 downwards.
TGCACACTCACGCACGCACACGCAATGCAATGAATTACACGCACACCCACACCTGTATACACTCGCACACATATGCACACCCATACACACGCACACTCACTTATATACATAAACACACGCGAGCCCACACATAACACACTCACGTGCACAAATATACACACGCATTCACATCCACACACATGCACACATGCAATTACACTTACACATCCACACCTACACACCTGTGCACACGCGCATTCACGCCTACGTGGGCACACACGCTCGTGCATCCATGCACACTCACACACACTCATTCACACCACACAGGCCCCACATGGCAGAGGCCCAGAGCTCCGTGCACCAGCCTGGAGGTGAAGGTGTGCCTGGCGGTGGGGGACGCTGACGAAGAGTCAGGAGGTCGGGAGAGCCAGGCGGCCGGGGCATGTGATGCCAGGGGCATGGGTGGGGCTCGAAGAGGCGCAGAGGCAGAGCTGTGTCCAGGCTGCTGTCCTTCCCCCCTGCAGCCTCCCTGGCCCAGACCCTCCTCTCCCTGCAGTCCCACATCCCACTGCTGCCCACCCCCCTGCCCCCACCTCACCGGGCGGCTGCAGTCGGTGATGTGCACCTGGCCTCGGACACGCGAATCCAGGGACAGTGACCTCTGACTCTACAGGAGCCAAACCCGTCCGGAGTGACAGGGAGGCGGGTGCTGCTGCTTGGGTTCCAACAGCCCTGGCTCTTCAGTTCTTACACACTTGCACGGGGCTCCTCACCTCAGATGTGAGTGGGTCACAGGCCCCTTCCTGCAATCTGGGCCCATTTCTTTCCCCTCTGCCCCAGGGACGTGGGGTCCTGTCTGCCTGGCACCCTGCTCTGCTCCCAGCCGGCTCCGCTCCCAGCAGTCAGGGGCTTCCCAAAGTTGTACGCACTCAGGGTTTGGGGTCATGCCTCTCTCCCCCTGGACACCCCCCCTCCCCGGCCACCAGGACGGACGTCTAGAAAGAGTGTGGGAGAAGGAAGGCAGAAAGCAGTGACCTTGTCCACCGTGGTCGGAGACCCCGGCTACCGTGGCCTCCTTCTGAAGGTCTGCCTGGTTTCAGGTTCCCCTGTGAGGGGCCTGGCCGTCCTCCTGCTGACACGGGAAGGGTGCTGAGGGTCTGCATCTGTGTGCTGGCTCCCCCCACCCCCCGAGTGCCCAGGGGCAGCTACATCTGAGTGTAATTCCCACGGCCCAGAGGACAGACCGAGCCCCGAGTCTGCACCTTGAGGACTAAGCTGGCTGTGTAGAGAACCCAGTCCTGCGGCCCCCGCGCCCTGTCAAGATGCGCTGGAAGCTTCCGCAGCCCAGGATGGGGAGGGCAGCCCCTCCCTGCGGGCTCAGAGCTGGCCAGCATCCGCGTGTCTCCGGATCCCACGAGGCGGCCCCCACCTGCCGGGACCCGCTCCTCTGCCCCCCGCGCCCCTGCCCGGCTCACTTTGAGGGAGTAGGCCAGCGCAATGAAGCCCAGGCAGCAGAAGTTGAGGTAGACGAAGTTGAAGATGGACCACAGGTAGTAGTCGTTGACCTCGGTGGTGTCCGGGTAGACCTCGATGACCGTTGTGGGGTTCGTCATGGTCTTCTTCTCGGCCAGGTGTTTGCAGGCCTGGGGGGCGCCAGAAACCCGCATGCTGTCCGTCTTGCTGCTCTTGGATTCCATGGGGAACAGGGTGGGCGCCATGGGGGGCGATGCCGAGGGCTCGGGGGCCGGGGCCGCTGGAGCCTGCAGAGCCGGGGGCTTGGACACGCAGGCAAAGCAACCCTTCGGGGAGCCTGCCGGGGGCCTCGGAATCCAGAAGGCCCCGTCCAGGGGGACTCGGGCTTCCTGGGCGCCGTCCGTGGTGCTGGCCGGGGCTCCCAGCGGGGCTGGGCACTGGCCTGGGCCCTGGGCCTGGAGGCGGGGGGAGAGGAGGAGGGAGCTGGGTCCCGCCCGCCCTGCAGGGCTTGCCCTGATGTCTTGCAGCATCTCCCCTGCAGACTCGCGAGCAGCCCCAGAGGAGCTGGAAATCCCCGCCGAGGCGGCCAGCCTGCCACCTGCCTCCCCCACCCGCCCCAGGCACCCCGGTGCCACAGCCCTTCACAGCAGCCTTGGCAGGAACATCGGGGGCTTTTCATCACTTTGCCATCTGCGCACAAACATTCACCCACTGACACACAAGAGCACCCCCCCCCCGTACCCAGCAACGCCCCAACCGACACGCTGTTGCAATAAACACAGCACGCCAGCGTCCCAAACACCCCGGTACACGCACAGGGCACACAGACCCACGATGACGGTGTCTCGGCAGAATGAGCAGAGCCCTCTGGGGCACCTGCACGCTGACGCCCCTAACGCATCGGACACCAAAGGCTCCCCAGACCCTGGGCACGCTGTGCACCGAGATGCCAGGGAAAAGCCCTGCCCTGTGACACGCAGTTTATACACACACAGCCACACAGGATCCGACGCAATCGCCCAGGGATGGCAGCGGGGCGACCGCAGGGGCTCCAAACTCGCGCACGCCGTCCCCGCCCCCAACCCCCGCCCGGCCCAGAGCGGCCCCGGGACCCCAGCACACGCTCCCAGGGAGCCACCCAGCCCGCGCCACAGACAGACGCGCAAGGACACTCTGCCAGACGAGCACCCCTCCGGCCAGGCACCGAGACGCTCGCGCCCTGCGCCCCCACCCCCACCCCCGCAGGGGTCTGTGGCCGTCGCCCCGCCGCCCGGGGCCGCCGGGGTCTGAACGGCCGCGCGGACGGCGCGCCCTCACCTGCTGGCGACTCCCGGGCGGGCAGGCGGATCCCTGCACCGCGGTCCGCGCGTCCTTCCGCCGGCCCGCGGCTCGCTGTCTGCCCGGCCGCTCCGCGTCCCGGCGGCCCAGCCTCGGCGGGGGGAGCACGCGGGGCTGGCGGCGCCGCTGTCCCCGCTCCTGAGCTCCCTCCGCAGCGCCAGGCCGGCCGCGCGGCTGCAGCCCCAGCCTGACTCACGGCGCCGGCGGCCGCAGCCACCTCCCCGCCTCCTCCCGCCCGCAGGGTGGGGGCCTCAGGCACCCGCCGGAAGCCGGACCCTGGGGAGGGGGCGCAGAGCCAGGGGTGAGGGCTGTGGGGGGCTCCGGGACGGGCCTCCCACAGGGCCACCCGGTGTCCTCTCCTGCTGTGTCTCCCTCGCCTCCCTCCCTGTCCCTCCCTCTTGCTGAGCCCCCAGGCCCACCCCTGTCTGTCTCTCCAGGAGGGAGCCCCTTCATCCTCCTGCTGTCCCCCTCTGCCCCACCGTGGCCACCGGCAAGGCTGTCTGAGCCCTTCCCCTCCGCTGCCCCCTCTCTGACTGCTGTGTCCCTCCCCTCCCCACATGTCCATCCTTGCCCCTCCTGGAGTCCTGGCCTCACCAAGCACCCAGCCCACGCAGAGCCCCCGGTACTCTGGCCCGTGCCCCTCACCCAGCCCAGCCCCCATCTGCTCTCCTGTTCTCGTGCACCCCTCGCCAAAACCAAGCCCCTCGAAGGCCCCAGGTCCCCAGCTGTAGCACCTGCCTGAGCAGGGTGCACCTCACTGAGCCCCCATCCCGTTACCCACCTCTGCACAATCCTGCCACTAACCAGGTCCCCAGCCCCAGAGGCCACCAAGTCCAGGCCTTCCCTGAGCCGTGCTGGCTGGCCCCCATGTGGCCCTGTCCTTTCTGGGCCCACCCTCGTGGAAGCTCCAGACCCCCTTTCCCCAGGTCTGACCCCACACAGCCCAGCCCAGAGCCCCGTGCCCCACCTCCTGAAACTGCATTCCTCATACAGTCCAGTCTCCAAGGCCGTGACCTCTCACCCGTTTGTCCCCTCTGCCCATGGGGCCAGATGTCCTTGTCCAAGCCCCTAATGACACTTATCTCCTTGGAGACAGGTCCACTCGGCTGCCCATGCCTCTCTGCCAGCCCTGCCTGGCCCACCTGGGCCTGGTCCCCTGCAGATGCCCCTTCCCCTAATCAACACCGGCCCACCCAGCCCAGCCCCTTCTGGGAGCCTCCGTTCATGCCACACCCTCTCATTCCCTCTCACACTTGTCCCCAGCTGACCTCCCCTTCCTGCAGAAGTCCCAGCGGGTCCGTCTGCAAGGGAGAAGCCGCGGCCCTCTTTGCCTCTCCCGGAGCCCCTCACCTCACCATGCAAGTGCCCTCCGAGCTGGGTTCTCCTTACCAACCCACCAGCCTCCACAGAATCCAAAGCCCCCCAGAAGTTGTGTCTATGCACCGGGGCCCCAGGTTTCCTTCCCCAGCTCCCTCCAAGTCCCTGTCCTCCTCTGAGGCCCTGACTGCACCCAGAGCCTCTCCTCTCCTAAAGCCCCCTTTTCCTCTGACCAGCTCAATCTGGTCAATCCGCCGTCTCCACGACCCTCTCTGCTCTAAGCCTGGGCCTTCCCAGGGGCCCCTTCTCTCCGGGAGTCCTTGCCCGCCTCTGCCCCAGTCCTCTGCCAACCCCCTGCTCTCCCCGAACCTCTGTGTGCTATGAGCCCTAGGCCCTCTCTGAACCCTGGACAGGCCCCACCCCCTCTGCAGCCCTCCCTTTTCCAGCCCCGCCCCCTGGCCTCCCAGGCCCAGCCTCATCCATGGCCTCAGGAACCCCCAGAACCTCCAGGAGGCTGACAAAACCCTCTGTGAGTGGGAGGGGTCCCAAGCACCAGGGCCACCCTCCATCCTGGCCCACGCCCTGGGCACAGCTGGACCCAGACCGAGAGCCCCCGGGCATGAAGGTGACGGGGACTGTGGGGGGACCAGGATTCAGTTCTCCTTCACGCGACACCCACTGCCCCCTTGCCAAGGGCCCTCGCTTGGGGGCACCTGGACCCCCAGGCCTCAGGAGGCGCCTGACCTAAGGTGTGGCCCGCCTGCGGTCTGCAGCCACACTACCGGGTCCCCCGGGCCCCGCACTGCCTCACCTGCCCCAGGCCCCGCCCCACGCTGCTCTAGGCAGGCAGGCTGCAGGCAGCGGCCAACAGAGCTGGTCTGCACAGGAGTCCTCCTGGCCCCCGGGGGCCTGCTCCAGACTGCCTTGAGGCTGCCTCCTTCTGAGGACCCCAGAACCCAGGGCGGTTGGGGGAAGGGGGCTCCAGCCCCCACGGGCCTCCACCCAGTAGGTGAAGGAAGGGGCTCGATTTGGGTGGGGTGTCCTCCAGGCAAGGGCAAGAGGCAGGAAATGCCCACTGGAGCCTGCGGTGCTGATGCAGAGCCCAGCAAGCCCGCCAGGAAGAGTGCCAGGCGCTGAGCTGGGCACCCCGTGGGTCTCTGCCAGGCCCCTGGCGAGGAGTGCCCCGTTATCACCCATCTTCTAAAGACAGACCAGAGGCTTAAGGTTGGTTGGACCGTAGAGGCTGGACCTGAGCCCGGAGTCAGATTCCGGAGTCCGGAGGACGCCGACCAGCAGCCCAGGCCAGCCAGCCGTAAGGTCCTGGCTCTGGGCAGGGGCGTCAGCACCCCAGTGGCCGGTAGGGGCTGGAGGCCCAGCCTGCGCTCATCGCCGTAGCGTCGGGGGAAGGGCCGGGGGCATCCAGCGGTGCTGGTCCCCAAGTCCCAGAGAGGGGATGGGGGGGCGTCCCGGCCGAGGGCCAGAGCTGTGTGGCAAGCGGCACAGCGGGTGGTGGGAGACAGAGCCCAGGGCAGCCGGCAGGAGCCGGGCAGTGGTGCAGAGTGCGGCCTCCCTCCCGGCCCGCCCTGACGCCAGGCCTCTCGGCGCACAAGGGCTCGGATGAGGCGGCCCCCCCGGCAGCCTTGCCAGGCCCTGCGGCTCTGCGACTCCAGGCTCCCCACTCATGTTTCAGGCGCATGTTACCAGCCTCCCTGCGATTCTAGCCGAATGTCTGTTAAAGGTGCCAGTGAGGGCTCAGTTCTGGGGTGCGGCCCCCTGACCCCCTCGACAGCCACGCCCCTGAAGGCTGAGGGGGTACCGGCACGGTGCCGCGTGAAACGTTTGCCGTTTCTTCACACCTGCAGGGGGTGGGCGCCCGGCAAGGGTCCGGAGCCACTGATCCCAGCTGCTCACAAACTCCTATTCATCCCTTAAAACCTCCTGGCCGTGCAGCTGCATCTGGGTAGATACTCCCGAGGGCCCCTCAGGGAACTCCCAACAGGCTGGACCACCAGGAAGGTCACGCCACCCGAGGGATTCCTAACTGGGACCCCGGAGCCGAGGTCTCAGGACCCCAGGCTGGCCTGCGCTGGTGGCGGCTTCGCACAGAGGCTGCGTTCAGGTGCCGGCTGGGAGCCCCAGGGGGAGGCGGGGTGCCCTTGCCATCGGCCCCACGCAGGCGCCTGTCCTAGACTCTAACGGGTGTGCAGGGGGACCAGGGAAGTCCAGGGCCCCGCCGCTGGCGGAAAACGTGGCAGGTGCTCACCTGGACCACTCTGAAAGCCCCGTCCTGCGGCCTCCCGCCAAGGCCACATCCGGCTGGTCGCAGCCCCGGGCCTCACTACCAGCCCGCTCCCGGCCAGTGGCGTCTCAGCCTCGAGGCTGGGCGGCAAACCAAAGCCTCCAGGGTCCCTTGTGCAGGGCAGGGGGGTGGGGTCTGGGAGCCAGGGCACCCCCAAAGGCCCCCCCCTGACCCCGCCCCAGCCTGGCTGTGAGTCAGCCCTCTGAAACAGCCTCACACTGGCCACACCAGCTCCTTCCCACGTCCACATTCAGAACCTCCCTCCCACCAAACACGACACATGCCAACACAGAAAAAAGAGGCCCAAACAACTGTATTTTCACATCAACATTGGCTCCCAGCCACCAGAGACGGTGGCACCAGCCCCCTTCCCCTTTTTCCCCAACCCTGGACCCATGAGCGCCCTCCTGGACGAGGTCAAGCCCCAGGATGACCCCACACGTGTCACAAGGCTGGCTTTGGTCTCTGAGCCCCTACCCTTGCAACCCCTTCCTGCTTGTCCTCGGGCCTCGGCTGGCCCTTCCTCGACGGGCCCACGCAGAAGCACGGGTGGGGCCGGGACCCCAGGCCGGGCAGAGGAGGAACCCAGAAAACAGCCTGGCACAGGGTGTGGGCTCAGTCCAGAGGCCCTGCCTGGGCAGCCAGGCCCCCAGGGCTGGGGAGGCGGGGGACGACCCAGGGGACGGGTCCTGGGATACAAAGGGGCCGGCTGCAAAGCGGGGCCCGGTCGTCCGAGTTAGTGCAGCGGCTCCGCGCCGATCAGCCCACGGCTGCTGCCCGCACCCGGCCCTCCATCAGACAGACAGACAGACAGACGGACAGACGGGCGTGTGGGCGGGACTTCCACAACCAGGGCTGGGGAAAACCGCAGAAGAAATCGGCGGGCCAGAGGTGCCCGCAGAGCGGGGGTGTGAGTGTGAAAGTGTGTGGCGGGGCGGCCAGGAGGGCGGGGGCGGCCGGCCTCCTCCTCCTGGACTCCCTCCTCCGTGGCGGGCGCGGCAGCTACAGCCTGGTGGCCTCGGCCAGGCCCACCCGGTTCTCGTCCCGGTCGAACACGGTGTAGTAGCGGCCGATGAAGACGTCACCCAGGATCCAGAGCGGCCCACCGGGCGGGGGGATGTCCATACCCATGAAGCCGCTCAGGCATATGGTCCTCCCGCCCTGCGACACCTGGGACGGCCCTGGTGGTCAGCGCCCCGCCCACCTGCCCCTGCCCTGCCCCCCCAGCCCCCGCTGACCTCGAGCGTGTAGGCCTTCGAGGACGGCTTGTGCCCTGTGCCCTGGTGGTCAGCGCCCCGCCCACCTGCCCCTGCCCCCACTGACCTTGAGCGTGTAGTCCTTCGAGGACAGCTTGTACCCTTTGCCCCCCAGCTTCACAGTGACCTCGGGCAGGGTGGACACCTTCTCACAGGGGATCATGTACTGAGGGAGGGAAGAGAGTTTAGCTGTGGCCGGTGCGGGGGTGGGGTGAGGGCGGCATCCTGCCCACACTGCTGGGCCCACTCACCTCGCCCTGGATCAGCGGCACAGCCCCAATGGCCTTCTGCAGCTCGCGCACCTCGTCCACGGGGCCCACCATGAGGGAGGTGCCCGTGTCCAGGATGGCCTCACAGCCCCCCTTGCACAGAGTCAGGCTGGTGCCCACATCCACCCTGAGGGGGAGGAGGTATGAGGCCCCTGGCTGGGCTGGGGGGGGGGGCGGGGGGGGGTCAGTCCTACCGCCAGGGCTGCCTGAGACCCCCGCCTTTTCAGTACCCTCTCTTCCTCTCTTTGGCTGGGGGTGGAGGCGGGCTGGGGCCCAAGAGGCCAAGAGCAGGTCAACAGCCGCCTTTGACATCACGAGCGGGGCAGGGCCCGAGCCCAGGGGCCAGGGGCTCAGCTGGGTGCCAGGAGGTGGGACAGGCACCCAGGGCCAGGGGGGTCCAGGGCCCAGCACGCCCACTGCAGCCTCCCAGCCCCGAGAGCTGGAGCTGCCCAGAGGCCTGCTGCGGGGGGGCTGGGAGGGGCCCCACACTCACTGGTCCATGTGGACCTGCCAGTACGCCTTGCGGGTGACGTTCAGGTAGGACAGGGGGCCCTTGTAGTACTTGGAGTCCGTGCCACCCAGCATCAGCTCACCCCCGGGCTGCGCGTTAGGGTCCCTGGGAAGAGAGAAAAGAGGAAGTCGGCCGCCCTTGCCCCTCGAGCACGGGGGACCCCTGCCGGCCCCCACACCAAGCCTCCGGCCTGAGCGTCGGGTGCCACCGGCACCAGCTGGAGCCAAGTCAGAAGCAAAGGGTGAAGGGTGGAGGGTGGGGGGGGGTGCTGCTGTCCAAAGACCCACAAGGATGGAAGGATCCGGAAGGGAGGGGACTTCCTTCTCCCCAAGGGGAAGGGCTCCAATCCCACACCCCGTGTGGCCTGCAGGCCACGAGATACCGCCCAGACCTCAGGCGCTCCTGGTCTGCCAGCGGAAATGGGCCAGGGTCAAGGCAGCGGGCAGACAGGGAAGTGAAAGCTAGGAGCCCAAGGAGGGAACCCTCCTCTGCGTGAAAACAACACAAACCAGGGAGGGCTTGCAGGAGGCGGCACCGAAGTCAGCTCACTCCTGCCCTGGGGCCCGTGCACCTGCTGTTCCAGGGACGCTCTCCGTCCACATCCTCACCCAACTGCCCCCACCCCCACATCTCCCCTCAGCCTGTGCTGAGCACCCTCCCACCTCCAGACCCTTCTCCAGACTTAGGGTTTGAGCTCGCGGTCTTCTTCCTGGGCTGTCCCCACACCCAGAAAGCACCAGGCCAAACGTGGCCGTCCCTCTACTACCTGTGGCCTCCAGCCCTCCCCCCTGGCCTTCACCTCCCATCACCTCTGAAAACCCAGACCACGGCCTCCTGTCCGCTCCCCACCCGCAGCCCTGCCCCACCTCCCTGCCCTTGTCCGTCGGCCCCCACCCGGCACTGACAGCACTGACCGCACTGTCCGTCCCTGGGCCTGGCCCTGGCCAATCTCCTGGGTCCCCTCCCCCTGTCCACCCACCCTGGGCCCGAGGCTTCACAGGAAAAGACCAGCCTCCAGGGGTGGCTCTGCCCGGCCCGGCTGCTGGGTATTTACACCGACCAAGCTCTGATCAAGGGACAGAGCGCAGCACCCAGGCAGGGGCCAGGCTGAGGGCAGGGTTCGAGCTGGCATTCGGCCAGAAGGGCAAGTGGGCAGGCTCTGGAGGGTGACGGCTCTGGGGGGGGGGAGGGGAGGTGGCGCGGTGACCACCGGCGGTCGGCAGGGTTGCCCGCTCACACACTGCCCACACGTCCAGGCCTGGCACAGCCCCATCTGGCACCGCCCTGAGGGGAGAGACGCGGCCTCTGCACGTAGGTGACCCCACCCTCCGTGGGGGGCAAGGGCCACCGGGGTGGGGGCCTTCTCCGCGGCAGGCACAGACACACTGGGGGCTGCTTCCAGATGGCGTGACGGAGGCCGCGCTCCACACCAACCTTGGCCCACGGCCGCCTCTAGCAGCATCTGGCACTCAAGGCCCAAGTGGGGTCACCTCCCGTGGAAAGCCCCCAGAATCCTCGTCTCCAGAGGCCCTGCTTCAGGTTGGGGCCCATGGCTTTGTCCCCTCTAGGCCATCAGTGACCCAGGGGCACGTCTTCCTCTCATCAGGCCCAGGGAAAGCCGGGCTGACGGACCCAGGAGGAGCTGTGGTGACGCCCGACCGGGGTCCGGTTCTCCCCAGGCGGCCCGCTGAGCAAGATGTTGGACCCATAGCCCGAGCCGCTCCTGGTGGGAAGCCCGGGCTGTGCGGCTGCCCGTGGGTCTGCAAGAGGGTGGCCAGTCCCGCCTCCGGTCAGAGGTCAGAAGCTGCAGCCCGGCGCCTGGAGGGTGGCCAGGGAGGTGGTGGCCCGAGCCCCCTGCACTCGGCCACACTGAGCTGGGAAGCGGGGTGAGGACTGGGGCAGAGAGGGGGCCGGCCCTCCCACCCCACCTGTTCAGGTAGAAGGAGAAGATGTTCTTCTCCACCAACTTCTGCTTCATCAGGTTATCAAAGACGGGGAGCACGTCGTCAACGGAGATACGGGGGTAGGCCATGCCGAGAATGCCGTCGAACTTGGCTGCGATGAAGGTGATGCCCGGCTGCTTGATGGCCTCACCGAAGATCTGCCTCTCCACCTTGACGCCAGCCATGGTCGGAGTCTGGCAGGGTACCTGCAGGCCGGAGGGGGGTGGTCAGCGGGCCGCAGGGGCCTGCAGGGCCCGACCCCAGGTCCCGCGCGTGCGCTCACGGCCACAGCTCCAACACCCGCTCCGTCCCCACGGAGCAGCGGTGCTCGGCCCTCGCCCACCACTGCGCACCCAGGACCTGAGACGGGCAGAGGGCCCGGGAGAAAGGCTGGCGGCACTGGTGGGACAGGGACGTGGGGTCTGTGCTGGTCGGGGCACCGACTGAGTTGGAGTCAGCTCAGAGGGCTGGGCTCCGTGCTCGGCTCTGGCCTCCTGGCCCCCTCCCCCCGCCGGCCCAGGCCTGCTCCTGCCCTTGGCCTGCTGGAACCCCATGACCCAACCCCATGACCCAACTCAGCAGACTTGAGGCCACGCCGCCCCTCCCCCACCGCGGGCCAGGCAGCTGACAGAGAGGCAGGGCAGGATGTGGGAAGAAACGTCTGTTTGGGGTTGACACCCTGCGACACCGGGAACAGGGGAGCGTGGCGGGCGACATCCTGTCGTGGACCCACAGAGTCCAGGAGGAGGGGACCCTGACAGAGCAGGTGGATACGGGGCAGGGGCAGGGCGCCTGCAGGAAGGTCCCCAGCCGCCACGGCCCTCCCCACCGTCCAGACAAGCAGGCCCTGGCGTGCCCTGCAGCCTCCTGGTCCGGCTGGGGCTTCGGGTGCCCAGACGGCCCTCCTGGCGTCCTCCACAGGGGCTCTGGCACACCTCAGCCCTCCCTGACCGGCTCCCCTGCCTGGCCGCCGGCCGCGAGGCTGGGAGGAGGCCGCACCGCCAATCACTCGCTCGCCTGCCGGGTCCCGGTTCCACACCCGGTGGCTCCACGGGTGTCGAGACCCTGGCTGGCCCGCTCTCCCCCCTCAACGCTCAGCGGCCCGGCCCTGCGGTGGGGCCGGGGTCACGGGGAGCATCCCGGGGCCCAGGAGCGGCCTCGCCACAGGCTCACCGACACGGTGTCCTGGCTCAGGTACCCGGAGAGGCTGCCGGAGCCGTAGTGGATGTCGAAGGACGTGCCATTCTTGACGTACGTGCTGGACTTGCCGCTGTTATACTTGTTGTGGAGCCCTGCGGGCAGAGCCACCGTCAGCCCGCTGCCCCCGCCAGGCCCTGGGCGCCTGCCACGGAGCCCCCCCCCCCCCCGCCCCCGCCCCCGCCAGCCTGGGCCTCGGCCAGCGGTGCTCTGGCCTGGCCTCCTCCGTCTTCGGCCACCCCGGGGCCCTGCACAGACACCTGGAAAGCGGGGTGCCCGGGGAGGGCAGAGGGGCCAAGCGCGTCTGGTGGGGCTGAGAGCTGGAAGCCGCACGTCGCCCAAGAGGGGCCGAGGCAGGGCCACCGAAGGCCCAAGGGCTGGCCTGCTGGCCCCCGCGCACGGGGCTGCACCCGAGGTAGGGCGGCAGGGCCCGGAGCCCGGGGGAGAGTGTGCGGCCGGGGGTGGGAGGGGGGCTGCATGCGTGTGAGGTGGCGTCCAGGCCGCGTACCCACACCCTGGGGCCCTCCCCTCCCCGCCTGCTCCCTTCGGCCGCACGAGGCGGGGCTGTGACTCACAGCAGGCGATGTCCAGCAGCTTGCAGTGGATCGAGGGGACCCACAGGTTGGCGGAACCGGTGTCGAAGACGACCGTGAAGCACTGTGGGGGCGTCCCAATGCCGATCTCCCCATAGTACTGGGCCTGGGCAGGGGAGGGGCGTGCCTCAGGGCCGCGGCGTGGCGGGGGGCATCCCGCATTCCCGCTGGGCCACAGAGGGACCACTGGTTGCCTTGGGAGTCAGACTCTGGAAGGCCCAAGTCTGTGGAGACACTGGAGTCTACCCCCTCCCGCCCCCCTCCGCCCCCAGCCACTGGTCCCCATACCCTGGAAGACCCCTCTGCCTCACAGATCCAGGCCCAGAAGGGGAGACTTCTTCCCCAGGATGGGAGCCAAGTCACAGCTCGCCTCTGGGACCTCAGTTCCCACCCCGCCCTTGCCCCACAGGGCCAAGCCTGGAGGACTTCTAGGTGGAGGCATGCGAACGGCCAAAGGGAGGAGGTGCACCCTGGAGACCAACGGTGTTGGCTCAGAGTCCCTCACTGCCTAGACTCCCTGCCTTCCCTGCTCTGAGCCTCAGTTTCCCCATCTGTACACAGCGGAGGAGGGCAGCCTGGGAAGCCCAGGGTACTTGGCTCAAGGCTCAGGTGACCATGAAGGGGGCACACGCCCCCTGAGCCTCAAACCTCGTCGTCGATGCTCTCATAGGTCACGAGGGCTTGGATGTGAGATACGAGCTTGAGGCCCCCCGGGTCCTGCCGGCCTGGGCGTCCCCGTCCCCTGAGAGGCGGCCTAGACCACAGGTCACCATGATATTCCGGCTCTGGTCCCTGTGGGAGCCTCTCTGCTGTCACTTGGCTCCAGGGAAAACCCACAGCTGCTGCCTCATGACCAAGCAGAAGTGTCCAGATATGGGGGGCTGGGGGATGACTCAGCAAATGTGTGTGTGTGCCTGAACTGGGGGACCAGGAACCGGTCAGTCAGCAACCCCCCCCCCCCCCCCCCCCCCGCCAAGTCCAGTCACATGCCCGTGAGGCCACAGCTTCCTGGCACTGCTGGGGCTCTGGCAAGAGAGGACAAAGGACGCAGCCACCTGTCCCAGCCACAGGTGGGCCAGAGGCTGGATGGCAGCAAGGAGCGAGGTCCCCAAGACTCAGGGGCAGGAGAGACAGAAGGACGCCCACCCGGGCAGCCCCGGAACCTGACCCCAGAGGCGGGACCAGGCCGGGCCAGCTCTGGCGTGCTATGTAGCTTATAAAACATCCCTCAAGGAGCACGGGGCAGGTGCAGGGCTGGCTGCTGGCCAGAGGAAGGAGGTAAGGAGGCGGAACTGGGTCGCGGGTGGCGCCAGGCCTCCCGGCGGGACGGGCACCCCCACAGAAGCTCCAAGGCAGTTAGTTACGCCTGGGCGGGCTGGCCCAGATGACCCACGAGGACCCCACAGCCTCTCGGGGCCTGACGCAGGCTCCTCCGTGCCCAGCTGATGGCCCTGGGCCCAGCCCGGTGATTTGCAGAGGGTGGCCCTGTCCCACAATCCCACAGACCGGCCTCAAGAACAAGGTGGCTTCTGGGGGGCCCGGGTGGCTCAGCCAGTCGAGCGTCCGACTTTGGCTCAGGTCATGATCTCGCAGTTCATGGGTTCGAGCCCCGCATCTGGCTCTGTGCCGACACCTCGGAGCCTGGAGCCTGCTTCGGATTCTGTGCCTGCCTCTCTCTGCCCCTCCCCTGCTCGCACTCTGTCTCTCTCTCAAAAATAAGTAAACGTTTAAAAAAAAATTAAAAATAAGAAAAGAACAAGGCGGCTTCTGAGGTCGGTGATGGTCAGCGGGACGCAGGGGGAGAGGTCATGGAGGGGCCAAGGGCACCCCAACCCACCCTCACCCTACACAAGCAGGCCCTGCAGGGGAGCCGTGCAGACCCCCCAGAAGGACACAGTGCGAGTCCTCCACCTGGCAGGGGTGACAGGAGGGGCACCGCAGGGGAGGATGTGGCTGAGCAGAAGCCCCTCCCCCGCACCGAGCAGGGGGGTTCAGCAAAAGCGCTGCTTGCTAAAGAGTATTTCGGGGGCGCCTGGGTGGCTCAGTCGGTTAAGCGGCCGACTTCAGCTCAGGTCACGATCTCGCGGTCCGGGAGTTCGAGCCCAGTGTCAGGCTCTGGGCTGATGGCTCAGAGCCTGGAGCCTGCTTCCCATTCTGTGTCTCCCTCTCTCTGACCCTCCCCCGTTCATGCTCTGTCTCTCTCTGTCTCAAAAATAAATCAACGTTAAAAAAAAAAAAAAAAAAAAGAGTGTTTCGTGCTGGCTTATCAGTTCCCGTCAACTCAGTGTTTGCCACTGACCGGGCCCCCGCCCCAAGTGGAGACCCCCATACTCACGTCCAGGTAGTTCTTCAGTATCTCGGGAATGGGCCCCCCAGTCACAGCGGGCACTCCCTGGGCATACTTCGAAATGGGGCCCTTGGCAATCAGATCTTCCACGGGGCCCCCCAACTCCGACATGGTTCGACGCACAGATGTGAACTTGTGCAGCGGGATTCTGTCAAGAGGAGGGGGCCCGTCAGGGCTCGCCTCCCCCTATGCACCCTCAACCGCCAGGGGCTCCAAAAGCGCCCACCCCATCCCCGTCCCCCGCTTTGTGTCTGCTCTGGTCTCTTCTGGGACAGTGGCCCATGGGGGTCTGTTAGGACATCGGCGTCACAGGTGACCCATCCGCCTGGCCCTCTCAATCTGTTCTCCACAGACGCCATGCAGAGGGGTCCCCACTTCCCCCGTGTGGCCTCTGGTTGGCCGTCTCCTGGCCACCAGATGGGACTCAAGACTGCCACCTTGGAGAAGCCCTCCTTGGCCATCCCTCACGTGACCCCGTTTCCCTCCAGGGCCCTCTCCAGTGCTGTAGTGAATTTATTTACTGCTGGTGTGTGCTCTGTCCCCACCACGGTACAGACCCCAGGAGGGCAAGGACTGCACTGGAAGGCTAGGGGTCGGTGCTCCCGGGTCTGCCTTCCTCGGAGATGCCCCAGGGCACCCCCACGGGCAGCCCCTGCCTCCCAGCCTTGGCAGTCTGCCTGGGCAGAAAGAGCACGGGGTTGAGGTCAGGTGTCCCGGTTCCTGTGCCTGAGGTCCCTCCCCCACCCGGACCCTTGGCTCCCCCAGGCCTGAAGCTTGCACCCCTGCTTCCATGGCGCAGGGGTGGGGCAGGAGAGCAGACCTGAGCAAACTCACACACCTGGATGACAGGTCCTCCCAGCCCAGGGGATTTGGGAGTTCAAGGTCACGGCTGGCCCTTCCCAGCAAGCCAAGGGCTGCTTCAGAAGATGGGACTCTTGTCTGAGACCTGGTAGGCCCAAGGTCCTTGCTTGGAGGGAGAGGGGCACGCCCTCCAGTAACCCAGGAAACAGGCACCAGCAGTCCCGGAGGACGGGGAGGAGGTGTGAGGGGCTCTGGTTCAGCTGCCCAGCCCCAAGCAACCCAGGTTCAGTCCCCGGACAGCCACGCATCCCCGGAGAGGAGGCCTGTGGGTGGTGTCAGGGGAGGCTCCATTAGGGGCCACACGCCCCCAGGCCACAGCCCATGGTGCAGCCCTTTGGCAAGGCTGAGTCCCACTGGCGCCCCCCCACCCAGCTCCCACGGCCCTATGACCTCACCCACCTGCCCCTGGGCAAAAGGCCCGCCTTGGAGTTGGAAGGATGCCTTCCCAGGCCCCGGGGCGGGGGGAAGGGGGGCAAGGGTGGGTGCAGGAGCAGAGGGGCTGGCCCACCACACCCCTCCCCAAGCGGGGGGGGGGGGGGGGGCTCAGGCTGCCTCGCTAAAGTGGGAGTGGGGGGTGGAAGCGCCCTCCTCGGCCTGGCTGGCCCACAAGGCCTGGGGTTGGTGGCCTCTCCTGGTACAGGGGGGGCAGACCTGAAGAAGGTGTGGTCCTCACTGGAGCAGAGGGCACAGGTGGAGAACCCCGCAGCCCCGTGCCAGCTGCGCCCCTCACCCGGACCCTCTCCTTAGGCTAACTCCCTACTGTATCTGAGACCCCCAGGGGCCCCCAGCGCCCAGAAGGTCTCCCGGGTAAGAGCCCAAGACCCAAACCAACGGCGACCGTGCCCAGTCCACAGCTGGCAAAGGGCAGGGGGAGAAGCGGGAAAATGACTTGCCCAGAAACACCTGGGTCTCCAGACTTCCACACAGGTGGGCCTTGGGTACAGGTGCCGCGGCCCCACCTGTCCTGGGGAGGCTCGTCGGCCTGGGTCTCCGCCATCCTCCCTCCCGCCGCCTCCTGCCCACCCCCCCCCCCAAAGCAGACTCCACCGTGGTAGAGAAGAGGGGTCCCCGGGCTGGCGGGGGACCCCGGGTGAGGCCCTGCAGGAGGCCGCGCGGGCCGGCACAGCCCGCATTCCAGAGCGCAGGGCGTACGGAGGGCACCGGGGGCGCGGGGTGCACGGGAGGGTGCACGAGGGAGGGGTACACGGAAGGGGGGGGTACACGGAGAGGTCGCGGGGTGCACGGGGTCGCAGGGCCTCACCTGATGAGCGCGGCGGCGGACGCGGCCAACAGGCCGAGAACGAGCAGCAGCACGCTGGGGGGCTGCATGGTGGTGGCGGCGGCCGGGTCGGACCGGAGCGCCCAGAGGTCGAGCGCTTATAGCCTGGATGACGGCGCACTTGGCAAAGTCAGCTGACCGGACTGTTTGCACCCGGACGGGTCACGCGGGCCTCGGCCGGCGTGCGCGGGGCGGGGTCTGGGCGGGGCGGCCCCGGCCGCGTTCCCGCCGGGCCCGCGCACGGCGCTCGGGGACGCGCACGCAGGCCTGCCGGCGCAGGGGGACGCGCGCGCGGGGCGGGAAGGTGGCCGCGAGCCCCGGCTGCGGGGACCGGGCGCTGGGGCTCTGGGCGCCGGCGGCCGGGGAGCCTCCGGAGCCTGGGGCTCCGTCGCCGCCGTAGACCCGCGGGCTGTGCGCCGCGTGGGGCCTCGCAGCCTTTCCGAGGCCCCGGCTCCACCTTCCTGCCCCCGCACTGCACCCGCTGCACCGCCCTCCTCCCCTCCCTCCCACCGTTCGCCCGAGCTTCTACCGCTCTCACTCTTCTCTCAACCCTGGCGTCGTCCCGACCTCATCGCCTCGCAAGTGTCCACCTGTCCTACCGGGGCCGCCCTGCATCCTGCTTCCTCGGGGGGCCCACTGGCCCTTTCCAGGCCCCATCTCAAAGGACACCGCCCAGTGGGATCAGATGAGGAACAGGTCTCCCACCTTGAGCAGCTCAGGTGGTTTTCACCAGCCTCGGAGGGCTGAGAGAGTGAGTCCCTCGCTGGGGCCACAGTGACCCGCTGACCTCCAGGACCCCGCCACATCACCCAGTCATGCCCAGCCTGCTGCCGGAGGGCAGGGCCACATCCCGCTTCTCCGCCCTCACTCCCAGCCAGAAGGAGGACCGGGCATGAAGGAGAAAAGGAGCTTAGATGGGTCATGTCAGAGAGGGTCCATGTCAAGAAGGAAATAAATCAGAGGAATGTGCTAGAAAGTGACCATTGTTGAGAGCAGGCCTCTCTGGGATGGTGATATTTGAGCAGGATGGGAACAATGAGGAACTTTCACAAAGGGACTCCCCTAGGGCACTTTTTCTTGAGTGCCCCGCTCACAGGGGGCAAACAGGTTCTGTGACCCCTGAAAAAATCAGGACCCTGACCCCAGCCAACACCCTCCCACCCGGCTTGGCCTGATGGCCACAGATGAGTGCCCACTGCCCTGCCCTGCCTCTACACTCAGCAGGTCTACACAGTTGACCTGCGCTCATCATCTGGTGTGGCGCCGGATATGGGGACTCAAGCCAGGACCGAAGCAGGCAAACATCCTGCCCTCAGAGTCTGACCCAGGCGCGTGGGTCCAGGCCTCGCCCCATGCAGGCCCAAGCGGGACCCTTGCACTGGTCACTATCACCTCCCTCTCCACCCTCCCCCCGTCCCCGGCAGAGCAGACCGCTGTCTTGGGAGGTCAGCTGGGCTCTGGATGGGCTGGACGCCACGATCGCTTGAAGGTGGTCCCAGCTGGTGTCCCCCTGGGTCCCAGTGCCCACTAGCGGACAAGACCGTGTGTGTCCCATGATGCTCAGACACAGACGTGTGAGAAAAGACACCTTCGCAGGGTCCCATCTGCTTTACCCACAGAAGCATTTACAAGGCCGGTGAGGCCAGCAGCCGGTGTGGACAGGAGAGGCAGAGTGGCTGGTCAGAGAGGTCAGGGGCGTGACCAGTAGTCAGTTGTGCCGGCCTGAGACCCTTGGCTTTCCCCTGAGGACAGTGGGGAGCCGCCGGTGGCCCTGGGCAGAGAGACCGTGTGTCCATCCGTTCCGTAGGCCGCGAGGATGTTGTGTCTGTGCTGCTTGTTCCCATGATCCCCCAGCACCCAGAGCAGGGCCTGGCATGTGCCCACCAACAGGCGTTGGCCCTGAGTGGTGCTGGCTGGCTCCTGGCTGGTTTCTGTGCCCCTCCCCCACAAAGCTCTCCGCAATACCCTGCCTGCCTACCTCTCCAGCACCCGGGAGAGGCTTGGGGTGGAAAGGGAGCGGAAGGGGCTGCCCCCGGGCCCTGCGGCTGCTCCCCAGAGGGCAGTGCAGGGCTCCATCCCCGGTGGGCGGTGCCACAGGACTGCGTGGGCTGGGATCTGGGCTGGGCTGGGATCCACGACTGGCACCAGACGAAGCTGTGTCCCCACCTTACACAGCTGCCCTGGCCCGGGGCCCTGTGTCCCCCAAAACCCTGTATAGCCTCAGCCAGCTGCAAGGGTCCCGAAGAGGGCCCCGTTCCCTGCCCCTGCCAAAGGCCAGGAGAGGCACTCCCCTGTTGGACCAAAGGCAGTGGGCCCAGCACAGAACTACAGGGCCTAGAGGCATTTTGGTGCCCACTGACTGGGGGCCCCAAGGCAAACCTGGTGGGAACAGGTCTCCCAAGTCAGTCCAGCGGGTGTGTGTGTCCCAGAAAGCTGAACCCAGTGAAGAGTCCCGCGCGTGGTTCTGATGTCTCTGGCTCCTAGTGGGTGGGGCCACGGTCTGGAGACTGTCCAGCCCGACCCTGGACTCTAGCAGGGAGAACCAAAGCCCTGACGGGTTGGTGGGCCTGGGTGAGTCACAGGGTGAGAACGGTTGGAAGCCACTTCCCTTCTTTTTTTTTTAACTTAAAAAAAACGTTTTTTTAATGTGTATATTTATGAGAGAGAGAACACACACACACACACACACACACATATGTGTGAGTGGGGGAGGGGCAGAGAGAGGGGGTGACAGAATCCTGCACAGGCTCTGAGCTGTCAGCACAAAGCCCGATGTGGGGCTCCAACCCTCCAACTGTGAGATCATGACCTGAGCTGATGGCTGACGCTCAACCGACTGAGCCACCAGGCATCCCGGAAGCCCCTCCCCTTGACCTCCTCTCCCAGGCCTCCCGGGTCAGCCCCTCTAGGACCTTAGGCACCTGTCTGTCTCTCCCCCGCACAGCTGTCCAGCACCTGCCACAGGCCAGGCACCGCTCTGGGTGCTGAGGAAATGTAGGGGACAGCACAGGGGACTCGGGACACAGGGAGGACTCAGCAGAAACGAGGAGGAGCGAAGGGAGGAGCTCCTGAGAGCAGACTAAGGAGGTGATGGGTCGACACACTGGGCAGGAGCAGGCTGAGCGCAGCGGGTGGGGGCCGAGAGCACGCGACGGTCCCGGGGCCAGAGAGGGGCTGCCCGGCTGGGTCACTCTGCTGTGCGGCCACCGGGAGGACCTTGTTTGTCTCTGAGGGGGGCTGAGCTGCAGGGAGCACGGTTGAGGGGCAGTAGCTGCCGGAGCTGGGGGCGGAGGTTGGAGGCAGCCAGGGCTGAATGTAGACGGAGACTACGAGCCCCTCGACTCAGAGGTGAGGAGATCGAGAGGGAACGACAGCAAAGGAGACTGGGCAGGAGCGGCCGGGGACGGGAGAGACCAAGAAGGGACAGCCTGGAAGCCGGACGAAGACCAGCCGGAGGAGGTGGCGGCCGGCCGTGTCAGCCCCACCGCGGACCAGGTGCAGGTTGGGATTGCACGCCGACCACTGGATTTGGCGATCTGACCTTGAGGAGAGCAGTTTCGGGGAGGGGCTGGGGCGTAGTTGTAAAGATCCAGTGGTGAAGACAGAGGGGTGTTGACACAGAGAAGCCAAGTAGACGGCGGGGACGGCAGGGTCCCACACACTGAGAGGGACGAACGTCTCCGTAAATGGGCAGGTGGACGGGAGGATGTGGGTCTCCCCCTCACGGCATGCACGGTCACCCAGTCCAGGGGGATTAGAGACATAAACAGTCGAGGGGAAATCCCCGGGGGGAAGAAGGCGGAGGAGAACATCTTCGTGATCTTGGGATCACGGGTTTCACCGACCGAGATTTGTTGTTTAAGTAGGAAATACAAAAAAGGAGGCCAAACCTGCAAGAGACGTTATCGAGATGAGACGACAAACTGTACACGGAGGAACACGTTCGTAAAATACGCCCCTGGTAACGGACCGATGTCCAAAATGTGTGAAGAACTCCTTTTTTCTTGACATGTATTTCTTGGAGGAGGGGGAGGGAGGGGCAGAGAGAGGGGGACAGAGGATCCCAAGTGGGGCTCTGCACTGGCCGCAGAGAGCCAGACTTGGGGCCCAAAGTCGCAAAGCATGAGATTGGGACCTGAGCCGAAGCCGGACGCTCGACCGACCGAGCCCCCGCTCCAGGCGCCCCAGACCGTTTAAAACTCAACAACAAGAAGACGAACAACCCGTTAAACAATGGGCAAAGACCCGAACCGGGACCCCGCGGAAGACACAAGAGTGCAAATAAACCCATGAAAAGATGCTCACGTCAGGGGGGAAATGCACGTCCAAACGACGAGATCCGACTCCACACTTGTTAGGATGGCCGAACCCCAGCCAGCGACGGCACAAAACCGAACTTACGCCGACGTTCCGTCAGCCCTCACGCTCTTCGGCATCGGTTTACCCGAAGGAATTGAAGAGGTATGTCCACATGAAAGCCTGCATGTGGACGTTCATAGAAGCTGTGTTCTTAATTGCCACAACTTGGGATCAACCGCGATGTCCAAGTAGGTGGTGAATAAACCGTGGTCCATTCAGCGTGGAAACAGAATGAGCTACGAACCGTGAAAAGACAAGGAGGCGTCTTGAATGCACCTCACTCCGTGCAAGAAACCAACCGGGTGCCCCAGACTGTGTGAACCCCACGCTATGACGTTCTGGAAAAGGCAAACCCAAGACGGTAAGAAGTTGTCCTAGGTCGGTGGCATCTCTTCAGGCCACATCCAACCGAAATGCACCCAGCCACCAAGTCGGGGACGAGGACTCCAAAGCCTGGAGAAGCTTGTCCCCAAGGCTGTGGAAGGGACGAACGATTCGTGACAAAGTCACACGATGGGGGCTCACGTCCTTGAGAATGAACGAATTAGCATCACACGCACCGCGAGGAACCCCTCAAACCCCACTGCACCCGTGGCCCTTCTCTCCCTCGCCCCCCACCCCTCAGTTAAAGGAGGAGGAGGGGGGGCGCCTGGGAGGCTCAGTCAGTTGAGTGTCTGACTTCAGCTCAGGTCATGATCTCACAGTTTGTGAGTTCGAGCCCCACGTCGGGCTCTGTGCTGACAGCTCGGAGCTTCAGATTCTGTCTCCCTTTCTCTCTGCCCCTCCCCTGCTTGTGCTCGGTTTCTCTCTCTTTCTCAAAAATAAATAAGTATTAAAAAATTAAAACAAAAAGAAGGAGGAGAGTGGGGACTCCCCGCCGGCTCTTCTCTGCCTTGGTCTCCCTGCCCCAGGCCAGGATCTCTTGCGGAGGCTCTGAGACCCCCCAGTGGCTCCCTGTGCAAAGCAGGCTGGAAACTGCCAGGCCCTCCCTCCCACTAGAGTTCTGGGCTTGCACTTGTGGCTTCCTGGACCCCCCCCCCCGCCCCGACGTAAAAGGAGGGTCTGCGGGTCCTGAGCTCAGCCCTGGAGCTGGGGGACTTGCCAAGGGGCAGAACCCCAGGGAGGGGATAATGGTTTTCATCAGGTCCCTCCTCCCACGGGGCTACAAGTGAGCCACTGAGATGCTGAGTCATGCCGACTCTGCCTCTTCCCGTCCTCCCTGCCCTGCCCTCCTCCTGGGCCTGAGTCAGCCCACGCTCAGCCCTCAGAGCCAGCTACACTGGCCCTTGGGAGGAAGGTGAGGGTGCAGTGCCCCGGGGCCCCAGCCACAGGCCCGTGCTCTTAGTTCTGGAAGGGCTGTGTGGGAGGCCGTGTGAGGGAATTAGCTTCAGATCAGCTGACCTTGGACAGCTTGTGGGGGAGGATGGGAGTGGCTGACACAGTTAGGGTGGGGGAGGGGGTGCCCAGGCACAGGTGAAGAAGTGGGAGTGAGGTGCCCAGGCACAGGTGGAAGGAGGGAGGTGCCTGGCACCCCACCCCGACTTCTTCACCTGTGGCACAGTTAGGGTCCCAGTGGCTCACAAGTCCTCTGGAGTAGACCCTCCCAGCCCCAAGGGTTGAGCCCCGAGAGCCGTGGTCTTCCTCCATCATGGCTGCCCTGGGGAGGCGGGGTGAGGGGCTGGTGGCCACATGGGACCTTTAGGGGTCCCCAGCGGCCCAGGGGTCAGGGACCTGCCTCAGCAGCAACCCCAAACCTGGAATCACTGCATGCAGACTCTCTGGTCCTGGAGCTTGGTTGGGGACCCCTGTTTTTACTCTTTGTCAAAACCCACCGTACTGGAGGGTGCTGGCCACTGTGCTACATACACACTGGGGTGAGCAAGGCAGATGCAGACCTGCCTTCTTGGGGCGGCTAGACCCAGACCAAGTCCTCAGCCAATAGATGGCCTCGTATGGGCTGTGGCATGGGCCGAGGGACAGCTGAGGCTGCCGCTCTAAAGATGAGGGCGGGGCACCAAAACCCATAAAATATGCAGGGATAAACCCAACGAAAAAGGTTAAAGATCTGTACACTGAAGGGGCACCTGGGTGGCTCGGTCGGTGAAGCGTCCGACTTCGGCTCAGGTCATGATCTCACGGTCCGTGGGTTCGAGCCCCGCGTCGGGCTCTGTGCCGACAGCTCAGAGCCTGGAGCCTGTTTCGGATTCTGTGTCTCCTTCTCTCTGTGACCCTCCCCCGTTCATGCTCTGTCTCTCTCTGTCTCAAAAATAAATAAACGTTAAAAAAAATTTATAAAAAAAAAGATCTGTACACTGAAAACTACAGAAAGCTGAATGAAGAAGTTGAAGAAGACACAAAAAAATGGAAAAAGATTCCATGCTCCATAGGTAGAACAAATATTGTTTAAATGCCGATACTACCCAAAGTAATCTACATATGCAATGCAATCCCTGTGAAAATAACACCAACATTCTTCACAGAGCTAGAACAAACAATCCTAAAATTTGTATGGAACCAGAAAAGACCCCGAGTAGCCAAAGCAATCTTGAAAAAGAAAGCCAAAGCAGGAGGCATCACAATCCCGGACTTCAAGCTGTATCACAAAGCTGTCATCATCAAGACAGTATGGCCCTGGCACAAGAACAGACACCCAGATAATGGAACAGAATACAGAACCCAGAAATGGACCCACAGACGAATGGCCAACTGATCTTTGACAAAGCAGGAAAGAATACCCAATGGAATAAAGACAGTCTCTTCAGCAAGGGTGCTGGGAAAACTGGACAGCGACACGCAGAAGAATGAACCCGGACCGCTTTCTCACACCAGACACAAAAATAAACTCAAAATGGATGAAAGACCTCAATGTAAGACAGGAAGCCATCAGAATCCTCGAGGAGAAAGCAAGCAAAAACCTCTTTGATCTCGGCCGCAGCAACTTCTTACTCAACACGTCTCCGGAGGCAAAGGAAACAAAAGCAAAAATGAGCTATTGGGGGGCACCTGGGTGGCTCAGTCGGTTAAGTGTCTGACTTCAGCTCAGGTCATGATCTCACGGTTCGTGGGTGTGAGCCCCACATCGGGCTGTGCCGACAGCTCAGAGCCTGGGGCCTGCTTCGGATTCTGTGTCTTCCTTCTCTCTGCCCCTCCCCCGCTGCACTCTGTCTATTCTCTCTCTCTCCAAAATAAACAAAACATTAAAAAAATTTTTTTAATGAGTTATTGGGACCTCATCAAGATAAAAAGCTACTGTACAGCGAAAGAAACAATCTGCAAAACTAAAAGGCATCCAGCAGAATGGGAGAAGATATTTGCAAATGCAATATTGGATAAAGGATATACAAAATCCGTCAAGAACTTGTCACGCTCAACACCCAAAAAACAAACAATCAAGTGAAGAAATAAGCAAAAGACAGTAAGAAATGGTCAGAAGACATCCAGATGGCCAACAGACACGCGAAAAGATGCTCCACATCACTCATCCTCAGGAAAATACACATCAAAACCACAATGAGATACCACCTGACACCCGTCAGAACGGCTGACATTAACAACTCAGGCAACAACAGATGTTGGCGAGGATGCGGAGAGAGGGGAACCCTTTGGGAAACTGGTGCAGCCACTCTGGAAAATAGTAGGGAGGTTCCTCCAAAAACTAAAATAGAACTAACCTAGACCCAGCAATTTCACTACTAGGCATTTATCCAAGGGATACAGGTGGGCTGTTTCGAAGGGACACAGGCACCCCCATGTTTATAGCAGCACGATCGACAATAGCCAAAGTCTGGAAAGAGCCCGAATGTCCATCGAAGGATGAATGGATCGAGAAGATGTGGGATACACATACAATGGAGTATTACTCGGCAACCGAAAAGAATGAAATCTTGCCAATTGCAACTATGTGGATGGAACTGGAGGGTATTATGCTAAGTGAAATTAGAGAAAGACAAATATCATATGACTCATACGAGGAATTTAAATTACAAAACAGATGAACATAAGGGAAGAGAAGCAAAACATAATATAAACACAGGGAGGAAGACAAACCCTAAGAGACTCTTAAATACAGGGAACACACTGAGGGTTGCTGGAGGGGCTTTGGGTGGGGAGATGGGCGAAATGGGTGACAGGCATTAGGAGGGCACTTGCTGGGATGAGCACTGGGTGTTATGAGTAAGTGATGAATCATTAAATTCTATCCATGAAATCATTATTACACTATACGGTAACTAGCTTGGATGTATATTTAAAACGATAAAAATTAAACATGAAAAGAAAGGTGAGGAGGGAGCTTGTCTTCAGGACAACGGCGAGGTGATGAACAGGGGCTGGCCTGGGAACGGCGCGGGACTGGGGGGCTGGGGGGCTGGGGGCCGGGAAGGTAGGGAGAGGCTCTCAGGCTTGGGAAGAAAACTGCAAAGACCCTAAGCCGGAACTGAGTCTGGTGGCTTCCAGGGACGGAGAGAAGGCTCCCGGGGCTGGGAGAGGTGGGGAGCATGCACGAGGGGGGATCAGAGGGAGGAAATTCTGTCCGCAGATGGGCCTTGAGGCCAGAGCAACATTCGCTCTTCCCTGGTGTCCAGCCTGCAGCCCCCCTGACGATGAGCCAATTCCTTGAAAGGAGTTTCTCTCTGTGTGATATTCACACCTTCTTGGTTTTAGTTTCTCTGGGGCACCGGGTTCAGGAAAACCTTCCTGGGGAGGGTGCCCCCGAGGTGGGTTGCCCACCACGCCAATCAATGGTGGTGACCAGGCCCCGCAGGGTGGGAGGTGACGGGGTCTGGTCTGCAGGCTCTGGGCAAGCGCCCGGTTAGAGTACCGACGACGCAGAATGAGTGACGTGGCCAGCCTGCCTTGTGGCAGGGTGGGGGGAGGGGAGGGCCCTGGGGGACGGGGAGGGGACGGGTCCGGGCCAAGCCCACTGTGTTAGGGATCATCTATCGGTGGCTTGAAATAACACCAAGTATTCTCCCAGTTCTGGAGGCCAGAAGTCCGAAACCAGCCTCACTGGGTTAAAACAGACATGTCACAGGTCTGGTTCCTTCTGGAGGCTCCGGGGAGGCGCCTGCATTCCTTAGCTCAGGGTCTCTTGCCCCGTCCTCACAGCCAGCCACCTAGCATCCTCCCTCTCCGCTCTGACCCTCTGGCCTCGCTGGTACTTGGACATGAGGGGCGAAGTCAGAGCGAGGCCAGGGGAGGGACAGTTGTGGGAGCAGGCTGCCGGGGGGGGGGGGTGCCAGGGGGCACATACAGGAAAACTAGAACAAAGGGACAGGTAAAGAAAGGAAGGGCATCTGAGTGGCCCATAATGGGGCCTGGGGCAAGTGCATACATAACCCGAGGGAGGCTGAGTTGAGGGGCTGGAGATGGGATGGGTGGGTGGCTGGACTTGAGACAGCTGACTGGACTGTGAGAAGATAGGCCACGGGGGATGGACTAGGTAGGGTGGGGCCCTAGGGGCTGGGTTGGATGGTGTGGGTCATGGGGGCTGGACTGGGTTGGATGGTGTAGGTCTTGGGGGCTGAGTTGGGTGGGTGAGATGGAGCCCTAGGGGCTGGGTTGCATTGGATGGGATTGGTCATGAGGGCTGGGTTGGATGGAATGGGCCCTGGGGGCTGGGTTGGGGTCGTGGGGGCTGGGTTCGGTTGGATAGAATGGGTCATGGCGTCTTGGTTGGGTTGGATGGAGTGGGCCCTGGGGGCTGGGTCATGGGGGCCAGATTGGGTGGGAAGGGAAGGTTGGTTCAACTGGGGTGGCAGTGGTGGTTAGACTGTCTGTCCCAAGTCTGCTGGGCTGGATTGGGTGGGTTGTTTGTCAGTCCTGCTCTGTGTCAGGAAGAGCTGGGCAATGCCTGTGGTTTCCCCTAGGTACTCCAAGTGTCCCACAGAAGAAGGTGTGACCTCCGTCGCTCCCGGCAGGTGGAGGCTGATGCCAGGGAGGGGTGCTGCCCAAACACCTGCATCGGGCTCCACCCAGATGTGCCAGTGACCACCTTCCCGGCAGCTGGCTGCAGCTGACCTTTCCCCAGAAGCATCCCATTCTAAGGGGACCCGGCTTTGCCCCTGGAAAGGGGCCTGGGGCCATCTTGCCTCAGTCCACCAGAAGTGTCCTTGCAGGGGAAGGGGGTGTCTGCCTCAGTGCCCTGCAGGGGCAGGGCCATGCGAGCCCAGCACAGCCTCACATCGATGGGTGCACAGGTGGGTGCGGGCCAGATCCCAGATCATCTCCACTCCTGGGAGAACCTGCTTGGCCTCAGTGTGACCGGAACAGATGTTATCTCTCCTGCAGCCCTCCGCCCTCTGCCCACGGCCCGAAGGGCTGCCAGGCTTGTTCCCAGGGCTGGGCCGGTGGCCGGCGGTCAGTACCCACCTGCTCTGGGGAATGCCAGCTCCTCTGTGGCACCCAGCCCCTCCCAGGCAGCCGGACAAACGGGTCTGGGGCTGTAACGCCCCCTCTCTTGGGAGCGGTGACTCAGAAAGGCAGGGAGGGTGGGTGGGGGCAGTGGCCCCGTGTCCCGTGCACAATGCCCCGATTCTTCCTCCGTGACCCCAAGTGTTCCTGCGACTCTGGCTCAGACAGTCAGTAGGCAGAGGGACAGGGACGATGGGCCTGGGCCCCGCCCCCTGGAGGCCTCCACTTTCAGTCTGGAGGGACCCAGACCGTGGGTGCCAGTCCCCTGCCCTGCAGGTGACCCAGGGCTGTCCCTTGCACTTCCCACACTCGCTCTGGGGAAGCGTGGCTCTGGAGACAGGCAGGTCCCCTGCTGCGAGACCCCAGGCAGGCCCTCAGAGGCTGCTCCTGGAGCCTTGGCCTCTTGTCTATAAAATGGGACTGTGATACAGAGCCTCTCCTGCAGGGAGGGCGCAGTGCCCGGCGCCCGAGGCATAGCCCACCCCCCTCTGTCTGAACGAGGACTTTGGCCACCTCTGTTCTGACCTCGTCTGTACCTTCTAATTGGTGAAGTTCTTTCCAGCTGGCCTCTCATCGGGCAGAAACCCCCGGGGCAGCATCCCCTGATGGGGACGGAAACTATGTCTCCAGCACAAGCCTGCCGGGAGCCAGCGAGACTTCTGACCGCCCCGAGATGGCAGATGGCACCCACCCGACCCTCGCCGCCCACCGGCCCACGCCCACCCACTCGCCCCATCTCCCTACAGAAACCAGCCAGTCTCAGCACTGAGGAGACCGTTCTTGAGACGCGGGCCCGCCGTCCTCCCAGAGCTCGCCTCGCTGAAACAGCCTCTGTGTCACCACCACCACCCGGCCTCTGCCTTTGGATGTTGTGAGCGGCGAGCGGCCGAACCGGGTCTGTTCGGGACCCCTGAGCCGGGTGTCCTTGCCCCCCGCGCCCCGGCCACGTGCCTCTCTGAACTTTGCCCCCTCTGGCCACATGCTGAAGGGGGGACCCGAGGAGGACCCCCCACTCACTGCTCTGCCGCGAGTTTGCAGGACGGGGCCCCTACCCTGGATGCTGGCAAAGGAGGGCAGGGGGAGGCCCAGGCCCTGGGCAGGGGGTGGGGTCTCGCAGGGCCCCCGGAGGGCACCTGGGGCTGTGCAGGCCTCCCCTCAGGAGTATGTTTGGGAAAACCTGGTACCACAGAGTGCCTGCAGGGGTGGCCTCGGGAGGAGCGGCCACAGCAGGGGGACATCCATGCGGCGCCCGTGGGGGCCCTGGGGACGCATGATGGGCAGAACCCACGCAAACCCTGCCCTCCGGGAGCTTGGGGCCTGGGCAAGTTGGGGGGGTGGCAACTTCAGGAGCCATCAAGGGAGGGGGCACGGGGCACTGGCTGGGGGCACATCACAACTTACATGGGAGGTCAGGGTGATGACCTGGGGGGAAAGCGAGCCTCCTGACCACTGGGGCAAGCGTCCCGGCCAAGGGACAGGGCAGCAAGCGGGAAGGCCCCAAAGTGAGCAGGGGAGGTGGGTTCGGCCAACAGGAAGGCGCCGGGGGCCCCAAACTGCTAAGCCTGGGAGCCGCCCTCAGAGGTGCTGGAGTGGCTGGTGCCTGTCGCTAACCCCGGGGAGCGTGGCAGGCCAAGGGCAGGACCGGCCCCGAGGGACGTGGCCAATGCGGCCAGAGGGACAGCTGGGGACAAGCCTCCCCAGGGAGAGCCCCCCAGGGGAGACAGGGAGAAGGAGGCGGATCGCCAAGATGACTGCGGGGTCCCGCCTGGCACAGGACAGCGGGGAGGCCCCAGGCCCTGCCGACCTCTGAGCGCATGATGAGAGGTCTTCTTGTGGTCAGCAGGGCCTGGCCGGCCACTTCCTTCCCTTTCCCGAAGCGGCCTCTGCGCGCTGCGGGTGGGGGCGGTCATGGGAGGCTGGGCTGCGCCCTGGGCCATCCTTTGCCTTGCAGCACCCCCTGGGGGAGGCGGCCCCTCTGCTCAGCCTCGGCCGGTCTCTGCCCGCAGCCGCCCGAGCCTGGAGCGGGGACAGAGGCTCTCGAAGCCCCTTCAGAGCGGCCACAGCCCATTGGCCCTGCTGGTTTCTGCCATCTGGGTGGCCCTGCCTGTCCTTCCCCCCGCCCCCCGGCCATGGAAGACCTCAGGACCTGCCCGGCGGCGAGTGGGGTCCAGGCCCCGTGCCCCCGTGGGGAACAGAGCACGAATGCCACTTCTCCCCGTCCCTGACCCTCAGTCCGCTCACCCTGCTCTGTCCCTTCCTGCCAACCGGTCCCCTTGTCCTGGTGCTGGGTTGAATAGCGCCCCCTCCCAACAAGAGATAGGCATACCTGTAAGGGTCAATTTTATGTGTCAACTGGGCCGGGCCATGGCAGGTGGGGGGGGGGGAGGGCTGACATTTGGTGGAAGTTGATTCTGAGTGTGTCTATGCACGTGTTTCTGGATGAGACTAACATGTGAATCGGTGGACTGAGTGAAGTTGGTTTTCCACAGGGTGGGTGGGCCTCGTCCAATCAGTTGAAGGTCTGACTAGAACAAAAGGCTGACCGTCCCCTGAGTGAGAGGGAACTCTTCCTGCCTGATGGCTTTTAGACTGGGATGTCGGCTTTTTCCTGCCTTTTGGACTAGAACTGGAACATCGGCTCTCCTGGGGCTGCAGCTTGCCACCTGGAGATCTCGGGACTTGCCAGCCTCCGTAATCATGTGATCCGATTCCTTATAAAATAGACAAGTGGATAGATACGCAGATTGACTGAGGATACATGATAGACAGACAGACAGACAGAGAGACATCCTGTCGGCTGTCTCTCTGGAGAACCCTGACTAACACAGCATCCTAATCCCGAGAACCTGTGAGCACATGACCTCACACAGCAAAGGGACTTTGCAGATGGACTTGAGTGGACGACCCTGAGCTGGGGGGATTGCCCTGGGTGGTTTGGGTGGGCCCTAAAGGCAATCACAAGTGTCCCGATGAGACGGAGGCAGGAGGGCCAGAGACAAGGAGAGTCTGGAAGACGCCAGCCGCTGCCCACGTGGTTGGGGGACGGGGCCACGGACTGGGATCCCCAGAAGCTGGAGAAGGCCACGAACAGGTTTGCCGTGGAGCCTCCGGAAGGAGCCAGCCCCGGGGGACCCCTGGACTTGAGCCCAGTGACACCCATGTTGGACTCCCAGCAGCTCCCAGACCATCAGGTGGTGGTGGGTGTGGCTTTGAGCCTTGATGTTGGCTGTGGGAAGGGGACACAGGCCTCCAGCCGGCCTGGGGGCATTGGGTCAGGCTCCTGGTCCCCCTCACGTGTGAGTCCCCGACTTGCCAAGGGGGGGCGACATTGTCCACGTGCCGACTCCTCAGAGCCAGGGGAGGGATGGAACAGGCTGCTGAAGCAGCTCTCCAGGGGGGCCTGAGCCCTGCCTCCACCCCCAGGGGCACAGGGAGGAGTCTCCCCTCCAGACTGCGCCCCCGGGACAGGGGTGCTTTCCCGGCCCCCGCCCCTTCCTGGGCCCCTGTGCTTCACCTCTCGTTGACCTTGCTGGGTCACCAAGCACAGCCCCCCGCTGAGACCCTGGAGCCCTCCGGGAGTGGGTGCCAGGAGCTGGGTCTGGCGGGGAAGGGGAGCCCCCAGTCACTGCCAGCGGCAGGCGCACCCCGGCAGGGCGGTGACAAGAGTCTGCTCGGCCCTCCTCCTGCCCTCCCCGCTCCCCTGTGGGCCGGGGACAGAGGACAGGGCCCTGTCACCTCCTGTACCGCCCTGGGAGCGGCCCCACAGGATCAGGGGCCTTCCCGCCCCTCACTCCCAAGGAGCGTTGTTTCTGTTGGTCACTTTGACGCTCTCGGCGGTGCAGGCAATCAGCTCCAAGAGGTGTGTTCAGAAAAGCAGTGCACGCACGTGTTTAGAGCCGAGGTCACACCCCCCCCACACACACACGGGGCTCACACACGTTCACACACCCCCCCCACACACACACGGGGCGGCTCACACCGCAGACGGTCACCGGCTCCCGCCCTGGAGGCTGGAGCCCGAGGTCCAGGCGTGGGCGGGGCAGGGTCCCCCCGAGGCCCCTCTCCTGCGTGTGGACGGCCGTCCTCTCCCCATGTCCTCACGGGGTCACGGGGTCGTCCCTCCGTGCGTGTCTGGGTCCCGATCCCCTCTTCTTACAAGGACCCCGGCCACACGGGACCAGGGCCCACCCCGGTGACCCCGTGTCACCTTAAACATTCACAGATGCCATCCCCGTGTGTGGTCACGTCCTGAAGTCCTGGGGCCAGAACCCCAACATGGATCTGGGGGCACAACTCAGCCGTCACGGCAGCACCCCTGCCTCTTCCACGTCCTCACCCCCGCACATGCACCTCCTTCCTGTGTGCACACACGCACCTGCGTATTTCCAAGTAGCCTCCTGGAACCTCTGCCTGCCGACCTCCCGCTGTGCGCTAGAGACGGGGCTCTCCCCGCTCAGGCCCCGGGTCCCCACGACCCCCTCCGCCGGCCCACCCGGACCCACACTCCTCTGTTCTCTGCACCCTGGGGCCTGCAGACTCCTTTGCCCCCCCTACAGCTCCCTTTCCGCTCCTCTGAACACCTGCTAATGGTTCCCGGTGCACTTGGACACAGGACGCAGGTCCACGTGGTTCTCCCCAGGCCCCCGCGCCTCGTGCACTTCACCCCTGCTCAGCCCGGCTGCCGACTCGCCCCGCAGACCTTTCCCAAGCAGCCTGGAGAGTGCCGTCCCCGGTGCCTGCCTGCTCTGGGCCCCCATCCCCTCCTGTCCTGAGGTCCTGCCCCCGCCCCGTGCAGAGAAGCCCCCCCAGGGCCCCGACAGGGGGCTCCCCAGCCCGAATCTGAACCACCTGGCACCGTTTTCACTGCACCTGCTCGGGTATTCAGATGGCGCAGCACCTCTCTTCCCGCTGCGTCTGCTGTCCCGGTGACCTGTGGTGTGAACCTGTCCTTAAAGTCCGGGTCCCAAGGAACGCGGCTTGGTCCCAAGGAATACGGCTCTGCGGTTGGGGGTGGTGAGCACACTGGGGGCCCCCTGGTGCCCTGTGACCCGCTCACCGACATCCGCCCTCCCGGCCCCTCCCTGCCCGCACCCACCCAGCAGCACCTGCCGGAGTTTGCGCAGTCTGGGCTTTGGTGTGGTCGTAGTCAGGTAGCACTAGTCTCTCTCTCTCTCTCTCTCTCTCTCTCTCTCTCTCTCTCTCTCTCTCTCTCTTCCAATGTTTATTTATTTATTTTTGAGACGGAGAAAGAGGGAGGCAGAGGATCCGAAGCAGGCTCCACGCTGACGGCACAGAGCCCGACGTGGGGCTCGAACCCACAGACCATGAGATCATGACCCGAGCCGAAGTCAGACGCCCAACAGACTGAGCCACCCGGGCGCCCCTTCCTCTGGTCTCTTGCCCCTCAGCGTAATTATTCCACGATGTGTCCTTGTCACTGCCTTTGTCAATGTTGCTTTACCGTTGCCCAGTAACACATGACCATTCTCTCGGTGCCTCAAAACAACACGAATGTATCATTTTACGATCCCGGACGTCAGAAACCTGAATGGGGTTCACTGGGCCAAAACCCAGGTGTCCCTGGGCCGCGCTCCCTCAGAGGCTCCAAGGACACCCCGGCTCCTTGTCCTTTCTGGCCGCTCGAAGCCCCACACTCCTCGGCTTGTGGCCGCCTTCCATCTCCAGAGGCAGCCACGGCGGCCAGTCCCCTGTGGCCTCCCTCCGGCCCTCCTTCCGGGAAGCCACACGCCCCTCTCCCACCTTAAGCCCCCTTGTGATGACAGGGCTCCCTCAGCTAATCCGGGATGATCTCCCTCTTTCGAGGTCAGCTGCCTGGCAATCCTAACGCCGTCTGCAACCTCTCCTCCGGTGCCACCCGCCGTTCCGAGGGTCGGGGCACGCCCGTCTTCCGGGACGTCGTTCTGCCTGCCACGATCGATGTCACATTACTTTTCACCGATGAATAGTGTTCCAGAACATGCACGTGTCGCAACCTGTCCCTCCTTTTCAGCGCGGGCGCACATTTGGGCGGCTTCCGGTTTCTGGCTGTTCCAAACAAAGCTGCTAGAACATTCACGTACCCGTCTTCGCGGGGGTGTACGCCTGACTGTCCCGTGGAACGGATTGCTGCCTTGTGGGGAGGGGCGTGCGGGATGTTCAAAGGCCTGTCCAAACGGCCTCTGCAGGGTGCCTGTGTGGCTCTCCCCTCGCGCCAGGGCCGCGTGGGGGCCCCAGTGCCTCCAGTGCCCTCACCGGCACTTGGTAGGGTCCCTACTTCCCATTTTAGCCGCTCTACTAGGTGTTTCGTGGCCTCTCGCCGTGGGTTTCTTTTGCGTGTCCCGAACGACTTAGGAATTTGCGCATCTTTTCAGGCGCCCATCGGCCACTGGTGAATCTTCGTGGAGCGTGCCTGCAGACCCTTCCCCATTTCTTTATCGGTCCACTCGTCTTATCGTTGGTGGGGAAAGTTCTTTATATATGCCAGCTACATGTCCTTTGTCGTTTTGCAAAATATACGTGTTTTGCAAATATTCTCTCCCAGCTGGTGGTTTCTTCTCACATCCTTTTGACAGTGTCTTTCGAAGAGAGGTTCAAAAAATTTTTTGGTGAATTCAAATTTATTGATTGTTTTCTTTTATACTGCTTTTTCTGTCAAGTATCGTGTTTGTTTTTTTTCAAAAATTTTTTTAAACGTTTATTTATTTTCAGACAGAGAGAGACAGAGCATGAATGGGGGGGGGGGCAGAGAGAGAGGGAGACACAGAACCGGAAGCAGGCTCCAGGCTCCGAGCCATCAGCCCAGAGCCCGACGCGGGGCTCGAACTCACGGAACGTGAGATCGTGACCTGAGCTGAAGTCGGACGCTTAACCGACTGAGCCACCCAGGCGCCCCATGTCAAGTATCGTGTTTAATAAATCTTTGCCGAGCTCAAGGTCAGTAAGATTCTCATCCCTACTTTCTTCCACAAGCTACACAGTCTGATCTCCGACATGAGGTATACCCTCCCTGTTGAATTAATTCTTGCAAAGGCAATCCTTTCTCCACGGGATTGCCTCGGCAACCTGGCTGAAAACTGGGCGACCTCACGCGTGGACGCTGCTCCGACCGGAGTCTCCGGGTCAGGTCACTGAGTCATTCACTGTTCCTCTGCATCAAAGTGAGTTCACCTCCCTTACCTCCTTGCATTTTTACATAGTCTGGAATCAGCTTGTTAATTTGTAAAAAAAAAAAAAAAAAAAAAAAAAAAAAAAAAAAAAAAAAAAAAAGAAACAAAGGAGAAAAACCTCCTGGGATTTGATTCACACTGGGTTGAATCTATACAGCAGCTTGGGAACAGCAGGCAACCCGGTCACATGGAATTTTTTCCTGTCCGTGAACCCTGCCTCTGTCCATTATTTCAGCTTCCTACCTTCTCTTGGAGCATCTTACACTTTTCAGAGTGCGAGTCTTAGACGCCTTTTGTCAAGTTTACCTACAAATATTTTCTATGTTTTTATTCTTTTTAAAATGGCATTTTGAAACCTCGATTTCCAAATGTTCGTTTCTAGTGTAAGAAATACAATAATAGGGGCGCCTGGGTGGCTCAGTCGGTTGAGCGTCCGACTTCGGCTCAGGTCATGATCTCGTGGTTTATGAGTTCAAGCCCCGTGTCGGGCTCTGTGCCGACAGCTTGGAGCCTGGAGCTGCTTCAGATTCTGAGTCTCCCTCTCTCTCTGCTCCTCCCTTGCTCATGCTCTCTCTCTCTCCCTCTCTCTCTCTCTCTCTCTCTCAAAAATAAATAAACATTAAAAAGAAAGAAAGAGAGAAACACAACGGACTTTGTGTGCTGACCTTCTATCCTACAAACCCGCTGAGCTCACAGGTTGATTCTAGCGACTCCCAGATTGTGTAGGGTCTCTCAGAAGATGATTGTGTCTTCCTCAAATAGAGCCAGTGTTATTTTCTTTCTGCTCTGGACGCTTTCCTTTCCTTCCCTGCTTGCACTGGCAAGACCTCGAGCACGTCATCGGATAGGAGGGGTGACGGCAGGCACCCTCCCTCTCTCCCGTCGGCGGAGAGAGTGCTCCGTCCTGCACCAGGAAGGGCCATGTCCGCCCTGGTGGTGTTATAGACGCCTGTCATCAGGTCATGGGATTTCCCTTTTATTCCGTTTTCTGGGACCTTCTCTCAGGAATGGAGGGTAGGTTTTACAAAATGCGTCTTCTATGGTGCGCCTGGGTGGCGCAGTCGGTTAAGCGTCCGACTTCAGCCAGGTCACGATCTCGCGGTCCGTGAGTTCGAGCCCTGCATCAGGCTCTGGGCTGATGGCTCAGAGCCTGGAGCCTGTTTCCGATTCTGTGTCTCCCTCTCTCTCTGCCCCTCCCCCGTTCATGCTCTGTCTCTCTCTGTCCCAAAAATAAATAAACGTTGAAAAAAAAAATAAAATGCGTCTTCTGCACGTTTGAAGATGATCACACACGTTCGCTTCTTTTAGTCTGTTTGTTTACATGATGAACTAAAATTCATCAGTTTTCAAGTGTCACAACCACCCGGCCTGCCGGGAAGAAGCCCCACTTGGTTGCGTATTATCTGTGTCATGTTAAGATTTTGTTAAGAATGTTCGCATTTCTGTTCACGGCCTGTAGTCTCGTTTCTGATAACTCACACCTGTGCCTGGTTACGGGCGCAGAGCAACGCCGGCCTCGGAGGAGCCCCGGGAACTGTTTCCTTCCCTTCAAATTTCTGGAATAGTTCATGTAGAATGAGTGTTATTTCCTTCTTAGGTGTTGGGTAGGATCCATCATGAAGACGTCCGGTCCTGGACGTCTCTAAGGCTTTAAAGCACAATTTGAATTTCTCGGTCGGTTTGAGGTCATCTGGCTCGCGCGCCTCCTTCGGCAAAGCCGGGGCGTGTGGTCAGTTCGCCTCCGTGGATGAGCTGGAAGAAAGGCGCTCGTCACAGTCCCTTACTCTCCTCCGCGCTTCTGCTGCATCTGCGATAACCACCAGGGTGTCTCTCCTGATACCGACAATCCGTGTCTGCTCTCATTGTTCGCATCAATCCGACGCGTCAAAGGTTGATCACGTTGTTTAATCTGAAAAAAAAGAAAAAAACAGCTTTGGTTTCATTGATTTTCCGTTTCCAATTTCATAGATTTCCGCCCTCACGTCCGTCGCTTCCTTTCTTCTGCCGACCTCAGGTTTCATCTGTTTTCCTTCTCCGGTCTCTTCAAGCGGAGGCTGAGGTCACAGATTTGAGACCTCTCCTCTTTTCTCACGTGACGTAAGCCAGATCCAACGAACTTGTTAAAAAATTAATTGACTTCTTAAATCCCAGCGTGGCTAACGGACGCATTGTATTAGGTTCAGGTGCGCGGTATGGTGGCTCAGCAGTCCTGCTCGGTCCTCCGAGGTGCCTGCCAGGAGCACACGCCTGAGTCCCCGCCCCTGTCGCCGCCCCGGCCTCCTCGGCCACCGGACACGCGTGCCCTCTGAAGTTCAGAGTCTGCTCCTTGGTTTTGTTTCTTAAACTCCACGTGCGTGTGAGTGAAATCACATGGTGTTTTTGCCTTCCCAACTCCTCCCACCCAGCACTGTCCCCTCGAGGTCCGCCCATGTTCCGTCCAATGAACGGTTACGTCGTGTTTCCGTTTCCGTTCTGTTTGAAATGCTTTCTGGTTTTCCTTCTCTGACGCATGTGTTATACTCGAGTGTGTTGCTTGCTTTCTATATTGTATCAGTTTCCTGCCGCTGAATGACCGGTTATGCAAATAGAGGCTTCAAACAACACCCCCTTATTTTCACCCGGTCCCGGAGGCCAGGATGTGGAGGGACAGCGTGGGTCCTCTCCTGCACGGACACCCGCCTGGCAGAACTCAGGCCCTTGCCCTCGGAGGACTGAAGTCCGGGCCTCCTGGTGGCCACCTGACTGCTGTTCCCAGCTCCCAGAGGCCCCTCTCAGGTCCTCCTCATGCCCCTCCACCTACCGAATTGACAATGAACCTCTTCTCCCTCAAGCTTCAGATCTCGGACTTAGAACTCTCTGACTAGGTTGGGCCCATCCAGACAATCTCCCCGTCTTAAAGTCAACTGAATAGTGCCTTAATTACGTATGCAAAAATCCTTTTGTTTAACAGAAAATTCACAGGAGTAACACCAACACCAGAGGGCACAGGTCACAAGTCCACCTGCCCACCCCACTCATGCCACCCTCCACCCCCCCCCCCGGGGATTTGGGGGTTTCCCACATACTGCCCTCTTTTACGTTTAGAATTCAATTCTACGGTGGCCACACTTGGTCTGATTCGAATCCTTTTAAGCTTATTTAAGAATTGTTTTACGGCCCGAAGTATGGTTTACCTTGGTAAATGTTTCATGGGTACCTGAAAAGAATGTGAATTCTGCTGTTTTCAGGGTGGAGTGTTTTATGAATGTCAATGATGTCCATTGGGTTGGCAGCGGGGACCGAGTTCACTTCCTTCCTGACTTTCTGCTGACTTGTTGCCGCAATTATTGACAGAGTTGTTGAACTCTCCTACTGTCGTTGTGGGTTTGCCTACTTCTCCTTTCAACGCCATTAATTTTTGTCTTATGTATTTTAAAGCACTGTTATCAGGTGCGTTAACATGTAGGATTGTTACGCCTCTCCATGAATTGACCCACTTACCACTATGAAATGACTTTTTTATGCCTGGTAATATTCTTTGCACAAAACGTACTTTGTCTTGTTGGGAAAATAAGTAAAGTTCTGCACCGTAAGATGGCTGATGGGACTAATATAACTCTAGTTCCTAGCTGAGAAACTCCTTCTAGGTTCTTCTTCCTGCCCTGCTTGCCGTGTGAGCCAGATTAGTACCAGCGCGGGACGCAGAAGTAACGCATTATGATAAACTGTCCCCCTTGCTTGTGCTCAAGACTCAGACATCTGGAGAAGGATCTCCTCTGAGCCCGCCAGTGTAAAACAAAACTCTGATCCACCAAGATCTCCGAGTGCTGCTTGGTTTTTCCGCCAGTGATCCGGACTGGTTCCGTAAGAGTCTGAAGTTAACATATGCCACTCTCTTCTCTGTTGACGAGGGTTACCGTGGTGTATCTGTTTCTGTCCATTTACTTTAACCTATTGGTGTTTTGTGTCTTCACGTTTATATTTATTTTTATCATATGCCTTTTAAAAATATTTATTTATTTTTGAAAGAGAAGAGAGTGTGAGCGTGGCAGGGGCAGAGAGGGCGACAGAGGATCTGAGGCAAGCTCTGTGATAACAGCAGTGAGCCCGATGTAGGGCTCAGACCCATGAGCCGTGAGATCATGACCTGAGCTGATGTGGGACGCTCAACCGACTGAGCAGACCTAACCTCGTCACAGTGACCCTCCTGTCTCTGGAACGTCATTCTGTATGGACACTAGGCTTACAGACAAAATGGAACAAGGGCACCAACGCGACCTGCCATGAGCTGGTGACCGCAATGTCTACCTAGACGCCGCTGAGCGGTCTGGAGGGAAATAACGGAACGCACAGCTCCCAATAGCTGTTTCGATGTATTTCGTGTGTTTTGAGCGAGAACTTGGCTGATGGATGTGGAGTGGGGTATGAGGGAAGGAGGCTGCACGGCCTGAGGGAAGAGAGCCTCCCTTTGCAGAGCTGGGGACATCAGAGGAAGGAGAAGGCTTGGAGGGGACATGCTTGCGGTGCAGCCATGGGTTGGATTCGGGAGTCGAGTTCAGGCAAGAGGTCTGGGCTGAGGGTCAGTGGATACGTGGAGTTGAAGGCCGCAGGCATCACTGACCGAGCTCCCTGGGGACGGGGCACACCCAAAGCAGCGACAGGGCAGAGGCTGAGGTCATGAGGCGTTTCAACGGGAGGAAGATGGAGGGTTGGAAAAGGTGGCGATGCGATCGTTATTTCACGGCCGGGAGGACATGCCTCCCCCTCCGTGGAAACCAGTCCCAGGTGTACAGATGATCTAACAGTAAAAGGTGGAACTGTCGAAGGAACGCGGCAAGCAATGGGCAGCGGAGGAGCGGAGATGACAAGACTCTGGAGGTGGCGGGTCCGGGTTCCAATCCCGGCAGGGCCAGGCGTGACCTCTGTGAGCTTGTGAAGGTCACCAGCCCCCGTGTCTCTCATTCCTCATCTGTACCATGTAATAATGGCGGAGTTCCCTCTTGGAACAAATGGCCTGGCCCAGATGACCCGCTAGACGTGAGTTAGCCCTCATCATCATCGTTGGTGGTTTTTCTTCCAGTTTTTACTTGCGTCACTTTAGTGCCTCAGAGCCGGGACGGCCTTTCCAAGTGTGACACCGAACCCAGAGGCCAAACACCTGAAAGACGGATGAATTTGGTTACGTACACTTTTTTCTTTTACGTTGAATTAAGTTGAACAATTTTTAAGCGTTTAATTAGGTAAAACCCTAAGTAGGCCAGGTCAAAAGGCCACTGACCAACTCGGAATGAACGGCAATCACAGAAGGGGTTGCGTTTCCCTAATATATGGGGAGCTCCTGTAAATAATCTTCTTAACAAGGACCAGTGGAAACACTGACAACCAAGATAAGCAAGCATTCAGAGGGAAGGAAATATAATCGGCCTAACTGTACGAAGACGTGTTCAAACCCCCTCGTAATAAAAGAAATGTGGATGAGAACAGAGATACCATCGGTTTCTCATCAGATGAGAAAAACAGAACAAAACAAAGCCTTTAACATGCACACAGGTTTGTGAAACAAGAGAATGGGGCAACAAGTCTTGCGTGCCTTGCTGGAGGAAATATAAATCAGACCGACTTCTGGGAAAGGGAATTTGATAAAATGCATTGAGTTTCAAGTGTACGTAACCTTTGACCCACCGGTTCTCATTCCGGGATTTGTCGTGCAGACACCCTCGTGCGTGTGCAGACGGAACGTGTGCGGTGCCGTCACCACAGCCCCGCGCACGCTAGCGGGGGTCCGCCAGACCTAGACGTCCGCCCTGAGAGGGCTGGCCAGGTACATGTGGAACACTAGGTACAATGGAGCACTGGAGGGCTACGCTAGAAATGAGAATAAGGAGGGTCCCTGTATACACTCCGGGGAATGATCTCGGAGACATTTGTTAAGCCAAAACAAAAACAAAAGAAAAAAACATGGCCCAGAATAATTAGTATGATATAATAGGAAAGAGGAATTCAAATAATGTATTTTAATCTCCCTTTTTTCTACGGGATATCTCAGGGTGGACACAAATGAACCTGAGGACCCAGGAGTCTTCTGGGAGGAAGGGGGGTGGGGGGTGGAGAGGGAAAACCGTCCATCGAGAGCTTTGACTGCACACCCCTTTTTGTTTAGAGCCATGTGAACATATTAGTCAAAAACAATAAATCGAATTCTATGTTGTTTTGGATGTTTATTTTTGAGAGAGAGAGAGACAGAGAGCAAGCGAGGTAGGGCCAGAGAGAGGGAGGGAGACACAGAATCCAAAGCAGGTTCCAGACTCCGAGCAGTCGGCACAGAGCCTGATGCGGGGCTCCAACTCACCAACCGAGAGATCGTGACCTGAGCCGAAGGTGGACACTCAACCGACTGAGCCACCCAGGCACCCCAACAATAAATTGAATTCTAAACATGTTTCAAGAAAATCCATTAAGAGAAAAAAGAAGAAAAACCGTATGTTTGTCTTATAAGCTGTGGAAATTTTCCTCATGAAATTCAACATCTATTCATTATTTTTTTTTATAATGAGTATCATAACCAATTAGAAACCGAAGGGAAGTTCTTTAGCTTGATAACAGTTAGCCACCAGAAATCTATGGCAAATACTATATTGGATGGTAAAACATTAAAAGCATCCCTCCCGAATCAAGAATATAACAAGAATGCCTACTGTCACCATTTTTTCTTAGACATTGGCAGGAAGCCTCGCCAGTCCACAGAGCAACCAGATCGATAGGGGAGGGAGAAAAAGGACCAGGATATGAAAGGAAGAAAGTTCTTAGCATCCTCAGGCGATGTCACTGCGAAAACCTAGAGAATCTCCAGAAAAAACTTGATACGAGAATGTAGCAAGGCTCCTGGATAAAAGATTAATATACAACAACCACAAAAATGAAATGCCTTTCTCCAAACTAGGAGCAACAGACAATACGCTTCAGAATTACATGTATCAATTACAACAGTAACAAAAAAGGTAACTAACGAACATGTTTATGACCAACAGTAACAAAAAAGGTAACTAACAAACATGTTTATGACCTTTGTGGAGACAGAGAATTACAAACAATGTGTCAAAGGATTAAAAGGAAACTAAATTAATGGAGAGACAGACAGACAGGACAGAGTTTCCCAGGGGACTAGACAAGCTGATTCTAAAATTAATATAAAAGAGCAGTGTTGTCAAGAATGTCCTTGTATTTAGTAACTGGAAAGAGAGGAAGAGAGACACAGAGAGACAGAGACGGAGAGAGAACAGGCTTCCGTCCCATCACTAGCAAGCATCACTCTGAAACAGTGGCTGTTAAGACTCAAGGGCCCTGGCAAAGGTAGGGGCCGTGTAACAGTGTAGTGCGTTTTACTTGTACTCAAAGCAGGTGTCTTTGTCCTTGCTCATTCCATTCCTGTTGTTCCCCCCCCCCCACCCCCGCCCTGCCCCGGAACGGAAGGTCCCTGGCTTTGCTCGCTGCTGATTCCAGGGGCCTCTGACCGGTCGGCCAAAAGATGCTCCCGTCACCCCGAATGAGGCATCGTCCTGAACTCCCCCTCAGACGTGGCCTTACATGAATGCAGTTTTCAACGTTAAGCCATTTTACGCTCCTGGAACAAACCCACATTGGTTTGGGAGGGTTTGTCACACGCTTCGGGACGTGACCTGCTGACATTTCGTTTAGGATTTTTGCATTTAAAATAGGCTCACCTTGGACCTCTTCTTTCTTGACTGTTCTTGTCTGCCTCTGGTATTGAAGTCATACCAGCCTCGTAAAAGGGATAGTAAAACCCACTGATGTTTATATTCAGCAGAGGACCTGTGTGAGATCGGAACTCCTGTTCTTTGATTTTCTTTCCTCCTTGTGGAGTGTTCTACCTCTGATTTCGTGTCTTCCAAGGGGCAGATACGTTTGGGTTTTACTGTTCTTGAGTCGGTTCAATGTTATCTTTTTCTGTGAGGTCGTTTATCCCCAAAACAATTCAAATTGCTTTGCATAAAGCTGTTTATAGCATTCTCTCATTGTGTAAAGTTTCGGATGCATCTGCATTTGTCTCCTTTTCGCTGTTGGTGTTGTGGGTGGTTTCCCCCCACACCCCCTTGGGTCTTGTGAACACTTCTGATACGTCTTTGTTTTCAATGTCATCAATTCCTATTGCATTTTAAAAACGTGTTTCCCTCAAATTCTGGAGGGCGGTTATTTGCCCTGTCTTCTCCTTCGTACGCAAGGTGACCGCCCCGCTGACCTCAGCCTGGCTTCCTTTCCAGCAGAGAGCTTCCGGTTTTCCCAAGCACGGCGTCAGCCGCATTCCCGAGACTCTGCTCCACAGTATTTCCTGTTTTCATCATCGCCTTGTGCCAAGCTCTATCTGACCCCCATTATGAGTTATTCTTTGCCCTCCGGCTCGTTTAGAACGTCTTTTTTTTTTTTTTTTTTTTCCAGGCTCAGGATGCATTTTACAGGTCCTTGTTATTTTGTTTTCCTAACTCTCTTGTATGATCAGAGATGGGGGGTCGGTATGGCACACATTCACGAACGTACACGAGACTCAGGCGGTGGGCTTAGGTCATCGGTCAGCGCAAACGTGAGCCTGAGGAGAACGGTGACTCTGTCGGGGACAGAGAACTGCATGGGTCCTGCTAGATGGGGCTTGTTAACCGTGCGGTTAAATCCTCCGTGCAGGCAGCTTGTGTCAGACTAGCCCTCCGAAGACAAAACATACACATTCTCGACTCCTTAAAAGGACTTGGCAGAAGCTTGATGAGCTTCGACGTGAGGGCGAGCCCCGGGGGCTCTGGTCCCGAGGGTCTCCGGCCCGCGCAGCAGGGCGGCCCCAGCGCGAGCAGCAATCTCAACCTTGGTGAACTCGGAGGGCAGAGGGCAGGGCCTGGGGTGACAGAGGACACCCCAGGTAGGAGGGAGCCACAGAGAGGGGACCCTCCATTTGCACGTAACTCCCTCCAAATCCAGGGCCCCCGACCCCTGAACCAAGCACGTGCAGGGGGAGATCCAGGGGCCTGGCTGAAGACAGCAGCGACCTCAGAGTTTCCGAGTGCTCGGCAAGGCGACAGCAGCAAAGCGGGGAACCTGGTACACACCTAGGGGGTCCGTCCAAACCCCAGGAGGGCCACGGCCTCGGAGCGCACCGTGCCCCAACAGTAAGCCTGGGGACAAGACGACTGTTCTCACCAGGGGCGAGACGAGGTCTTTGCAAGGTCCCCATGCTTGGGGAGGAGGTAAGCGGTCTGCAGCAACAACAACAACAAAAAAAACGCTGGAACACTAGAGCAGCTCTGCGCTGGGCCAGTCTGACAGATTGGCAGAAGCGGAGAAGTCCCTAAAAACTCACAGACTATTTGTATTCAACTGAGACAAAACAGATCATCTG
The DNA here is from genome assembly GCF_018350175.1 of Felis catus. Lineage (NCBI taxonomy): Eukaryota > Metazoa > Chordata > Mammalia > Carnivora > Felidae > Felis > Felis catus. The sequence goes on along the minus strand of NC_058377.1, from coordinate 113,926,101 downwards.
AATGGCCCTCAACCTCCTAGAGAAATTGAACGTGCCATTTAAAGGCTCCTGAGAGGGGCGCCTGGTGGCTCAGTCAGTTGAGCGTCCGACTCAGGCTCAGGTCATGATCTCACTGCTCATGAGTCCGAGCCCCGAGTCGGGCTCTGTGCTGACAGCTCAGAGCCTGGAGCCCGCTTTGGCTTCTGTGTCTCTGGCTCTCTCTGCCTCTGCCCCTCTTGCGCTCTGTCTCTCTCAAAAATAAATAAACATTAAAAACAATTTTTTCTAACTTTCAAAAGCTTTAAGTCTTATGGAATAGTTTACCTGAACCCAATGGCAATTAGAAAAAAATTTCTTTAAAGATATCTAGAGGGGCGCCTGGGTGGCTCAGTCGGTCGAGTGTCCGACTTCGGCTCAGGTCATGATCTCGCGGTTCGTGAGTTCGAGCCCCGCGTCAGGCTCTGTGCTGACAGGTCGGAGCCTGGAGCCTGCTTCCGATTCTGTGTCTCCCTCTCTCTGTCCCTTCCCCGCTCATGCTCTGTCTCTGTCTCTCAAAAATGAATAAACGTTTTTAAAAAAAGTTAAAAAAAAAATAAAGATGCCTAGGAAAGTCCTGAAATATTTGATATTCTCCTCCCCACCCTCCCCCCCCCCAAAAAGGAATTCCAAGGGAAATTCGAGCATTTGAGCCAAATAAAAATGAAAAGAAAAACACACCATCGTGGGACACAGTTATTGCTTAGAAGGAAGTGAAGAGTTTAACATGGTCATCTTAGTAAAGAACAGAGGTTTAAAATGAGTGATCTAAATTTCCGTCCAGCCAACGTTAGTAGCACGAGGAAAACTGAGAGCAGGTGTCGGAACAACGTGGGTAATGTCTCCCTCTGGGTGCAAGGCGGTGGGTTCGCTAGGGGCCCTTATACAATATGGGGGTTCCCTAAACTGGGGGTGCACCATGGGGGGCGCAGACCCACCGCACTTCTGAGGCTGTGTCAGCCAGAGAGGAGGGCAAAATTCAATGAAAATAAACACTCACAGAAGCGGGGAGGACGGAGCTGTGTTGGGGGTCCCATTCCTGCACCCCGAGCGCTGGGAGGACACGGGTGTGGCGGGGGGGGGGGCACTCACAGGACCGTGCATCGAGACGGGAAGTTTGCCGTACATCCGATTAAATGTGCGTTAGAGGTTAAACAGGCATTATTCACTGTGTTTACTGTTAATCTCTGCGTCGCCCTCACCCCCAGTCTTTCTCCCCTGTACCTGCTACCGGCTAATATTTAGTTTCTACTGCTTTTTATCCCTAAAATTCACTCACTTTATTGTTTTCGGTTAATTTTTGCTTGGTTTTACCTGAGCGTTTGCTCCCCAGGCCGACATTGCTAAGCACGAAGTCGGCAGACAGTCCCGTGCTGGGCCCTTTCCAGGCGCGATGTTTCGAGCAAAGAGCTCTCTTGCCTTCCCTTATCGTGACCCCTTAAGACGCAACCCCCCCCCCCCCCGGTTTCTCAGGGCTGCACGAACGGGGCCACGCTGCACGCACACCCTTTCCCTACCTTCCTCAGCCGCGCAAACGGTCCACGTTCTTCAGGGCGAGCGCAGCCTCCTGGAAATTAGCCATTGTGAGTCCACGCGGCTTCGCCGTCCCTCTCGGGCGGGCATTTGCTCCACGGCGAATCTGGGGCCGCTGTGACCGTTCGCGGACGTGTGTGTCGTGACATTTACGTGCCTTCACCCTTCCCGGGTAACACCCAGCTGCTTCTCAAAGCGCCGCACCTGTTCCCGTTCTGGTGGCAGACCTCCTGATCGCCGGCGTCGTCCGCAGAGCTCGGCTCCGTCGGGCTCTTAACCGTTAGCCCATCTGGATGCTATAATGGTAATCCGTGTGATTTTTGTACCCAGCCGTGTTGAGATACCATCCGCACGCGACGCACAATTCGGGGCTTTTGGTACACCCACAGGGCTGTGCAGCCGCGAACATTTCTGGACCCCCGCAGAGACCCCGTTCCTCTTAGCTGCTACCCCCAATATCCCCGCAGCCCCTGCAACCGCTCAGCTCCGTTCGGCGTCGACATACTGGCCTATTCGGGGCGCTTCGTACAACAGGGAGCGGAATCCTACCACGTGAGGTCTTCTGTGACTGGCTTCTCTCACGGAGCACGTGTTCAAGATTCCTGCGCGTTGTGGGGCGCGTCAGGGCTTTGTCTCCTTTGGCGGCCACGTGACAGGCCGTCACAGGGATCCCAGACATCTCGTTCCCCTTCCACCACTTGGCGGGCACGCGGTTGTCTCCTCTCCGTGGTTTTGACGCAGCTGTGAACGTTCGCGTGCACGTTTTTGCGTGGAGGTACGTTTTCGTTTCAGTTGGGCGGATACCCAGGACTGGAATTGCCGGGTCACACGGTAACTCGACGTTTGGCTTTTTGCAGAACCGTGAGACCGTTTCCCAGGGCGCCGCGGTGCGCGCACGCTCTCGCCAGCACTGTTCGCTACTGCCTTCCTTCCGGAACGTACCATCCCGGCGGGTGCGATGTGTTTCTGTTGACCGTCTTTCCACGTGCTTGTTGGCCACGTGTGTGTCTTCTGTGGAGAAAAGTCTACCGATCGGTGCCGGTTCAATCTGCGCTCCCTGATTACACGTCAGGGAGATGATCTGCTTTGAGCATTTACCGCCATTTCCATCTCACGATTGCAGAATGGCTGTTTAAATAGTTTGCCCACTTTCTATTGTTGCCTGTTCTGTTTTTCTTAAAATTTTTTAAATGTTTTTTACTTATTTTTGAGACAGAGAGAGAGAGACAGAGCAGGGGAGGGGCAGAGAGAGAGGGAGACACAGAATCCGAAGCAGGCTCCAGGCTCTGAGCCGTCAGCCCAGAGCCCGACGCGGGGCTCAAACTCACAAACCAAGAGATCATGACCTGAGCCGAAGTCGGATGCTCAGCTGACGGAGCCACCCAGGCGCCCCAATTGTTACCTGTTCCATCCTCTTACTGACTTGCGGGACTTGGCCGTGTCTTCTGTGCACTTACAGCTTTGCTGTTTACACGTCCCAAACACATCCTCCAATTTGTGACTTTTCCTTGAACCTTTTTTATGGTGTCCTTTGATGAACGGAACTTAGTTAACTAGATCTAAATGCAGTAAAATACATCGATTCTATTTTCCGTTGAACTATCGTTTCAGAAATCTTCTCCTGCCTTAGGTCATGAGGAGACTTAGGTGTCCTGTAGTGTCTTTTAAATGTGTTAGGACATTGATCCAAAGCTGGGACACGTCCTGCGGCCCCTGTCCCCACGAGTCACGCGGTCACGCTCCACGCCCTCGCCTGGGCGCGGTCCGGTCAGCGGGCTGGGGCAAAGATGAGGGATTCTGCAGAGGGAGTTAAGGCCCCTGACCAGTGCCTTTGAGGTAATCAGGGAGGTCTTCCTGCTGGACTTGAGCCCCTCGGGGGAGCCCTTGAACAAAGGGTCCAGAGGCGGGGGCCTCTCTCTGGGGGAGACTCTCTCTCTCTCTGCCGCGGGCTCACTTGGAGGACGCAGGTCTGCCCTGAGTTCTACAGCATGGCCAGGAGCTCCGCCCGCAGCCACACAGGGTCCTTGCCCAGTGGGGCCTTCAGATGAGAACGCAGCCCCGGCCGGCCGCCCGCCTGCGGAGAAGCCAGCGAGGTGTGCCCAGACTGCCCACCCACACAGGCCATGGGAGGGTGCCGTCTCCAGTCACCGGGTCTGCGGTAAAGCCTCACACCGCACAGGAAGTGCCAGTAAAGCCAAGGTCAAAGAACCCTGATCTCCGGCATGTTTGCTCTATAAAGAGCCAGAGAGTAAATATTTCGGGATCCGCAGGCCCTGGCCGCCCAGTGCCAGCACTGTATTCATTTCCTGTGCCTGCGTAGTGAATACCAGCCCCATTCGGACGGATGGATGTCTGGGTGGTTCTGCAGGGATCTCTGCTTCGGGGCCTCACGGGCTGGAAACAAGGTGGGCCGCTCCCTGCAGAATCCGGTGAGAACCCCCGCTGGGCCCCGCCGGGCTGTTGGTGGCATTCAGCCCCTTGTAGGTGCAGGACCGAGGGTGCCGCCTGCCGGCTGGCTGTGAGTGAGGGCCTCGCTCGGCCCCGGAAAAGCCCCCCCACCCACGTGAAGTCTCTCACCATGAACTGCTCTGATGTCCTCTTCTGACACCAGCCGCTTTGGAAGACCTTGTGCGATTAGGTTGAGCCCACCCGGGGAATCTATCTTAAAGTCAAACCGACGGGTGGCCTGAATTAGGTCTACAAAATCCTCTTGCCGAGAAACAGAACACAGACACGGGAGCGATATCGTTGGGTATTTACGCTCTGTCCTGGGAATTAGGGCAGGAAATCTGGGCAGTGGGGCGGCAGGGGGTGGGGGGAGATCTGAGAACCGAGCCCACCGCTGCCACTGCACCACGAAGGAAGCCACAGATGGTGTGGGAAGGAATGCAGGGGGCCGTGTTCTAATAAAACTTTATTTGCAAAAACAGTGGTGAGCAGGATTTGGCCCGTGGCTGCTATGGTTTGCTGACCCCCATTCCAGGAAGTGTCACCAGCACCTACAAAAACCATGACGACTGAAGATGGGGAGCCTGACGGCCGGTGGCTCTAGCTGGCCGCGCCCCACCTGCTACCCGCCGGCCAGTCTCGTAGGAGGGGACCCATCAGCGCTCAGGTGCCTTCACCTCTGAAGCAGTCCTGCCGACAAACTTGACCTCAAACCAATCAGGTCCAACGAGGGATAGGGTGTAGAAGACAGGATACGGCATGACCCATAAAATCTGGAATGTGGGAACCTTGTTCTCGCAACTGACTAATTCCAGGGGGGTGCTTCCTGATGAACGGGGAGCTTCGGGGATGCAGCCCGCAGGGCCGTGTGAGTTCTGTGGGGGTCTGGATGTGAAGAAACCACCCCAAACCCATCCGTGAGGCAGTCGGGAAAATGTGACGATATACGAACATTGCCGGTGCACTTTCCGGATGGGGTGATGGTAGGAGGACAACGGAGAGTGACCTGTCTGCGGGGGTGCGTGTCCGGGACTTGCCCGAGAGTCGTCTGGACAGTGAGCGGAGGGGCATGGCTGGGACCAGACTGGCCACTTGGTGATGGCGGCTGCATGTGGGTGAGGATCCTAGCGTTCTCCGTGCTGTGGTCCGTGTGCGAGATCCCCCCAGCACAGGGATAGCGAATACCCACGTTCCGACTGCAGCATAAGGTCCCTAACGGGCCGGCGGGGGACTGGTGGAGGCTCTGGGAGTATGTGGGGAGTCTGGCCCATCCGTTAGAGGACCCAGGGAAACAGGGCCTCGCGAGGGGGGCTGCGCCTGGACAGGACGGCCGCGAGCTCCCTCGGACCACCAAGTGTTTGTGAGTGGGAGCCAGTGTGTGCCTCAGGGGCCCTTCTCTCCACATGGCCCCAGGGGACGCTGCTCCCATCCCCAGGGATGCCCACGGGGGGTCCTGGAGCTCACCGCAGACACCCTGGACATGGGGCCCCAGGGCAAGAGGTGGGAGCCGGTCCCACAACGGCAGCAGCAGACCCACCAGCAGGGGCGTGTCAGTGACCATCACTGGGGGCCCGTGTGGTTGGCCCCCCGGGCTCCTGGGGCAGGCGCTGCTCCGTCCAGCGCTGGGGGCAGAAGCAGGCTCAGCCCCGGGGCTCTGGCCTCCAGCGTCCTCTGCTCTTCCAGGGACTGGCCTGGACCCTTGTGGGGTCTCGCCACATCCTACCAGGGTCACCAGGTGCGCAGGTTAGAGCCTGGCCTGTGGGTGGAGCTGCTGTGGCCCCTGGGCACCAGGTTCCACGGCCCCATCCCCGAGTGTCCCCCAGGCTTCATACTTCTTCTGCTTTGTCTCTCGCTGGGCGGGCCAGAGTCTCTGGCTGGTCAGTGGGGCTCCAGGGTCACCTGCTTGGCCCTCGGGCCCACACCCCATTCTGCCCTGCAGCCGGGCTGGCCTGAGGGGACCCCAGTGTCCGGTCCCTTCAGCACACAAGGTCCCGCCACCCAGTAAGGCCGTGGGGGAGCGGGGGCTTCAGGGACCGCCACTCCCCATGGCCAAAGGCTCCCGGGAGAACTGCTGGGCTGTGGACCACGGAGCTCCCAGACCAGCACCCACACGCCACCCCCAAGCTGGCCTCGGGCATGTCCACCCTGGCTGGTCCTCCCGGCCACATGTCTCCCAAGACTTCTCCGGCCTCAGGAGTCGGGCCCTCCTGCACCGGGTCAGGGCCGCAGGGAGTCAGACACGGGGCTGAGGGCGGAGGGGGGCCAGACTGGGGAAGCAAGAGGAGGGGGCGCCGCAGCAGGTGGGGTCTGAGGTCAGCCCCTCGAGGCCGGTGCCCGTTCTCTGAGGTCCCTGTCTTGGGACACACGGCCTCCTCAGGAACCGGCCCCCGGCGGGGAAGGGGCTGTGTGGGTGGAACCCTGCCCCCGCCCCCAGCACAACCCCCACAGCAGACGCAGCCCCCCTGGGTGTGCACGGGTGCCCTGAGCCCCTGATCTGCCATCGTGTGGGCCTGGTTCGGTGCCCCTGAGCCCCAGCTCTGGGAGTTGACAAGCTGCACTGTGGGGTGGGCCTGCTTGGACCTGGGGAGTCCCTTTCCCCAAGGTCAGGGCGAGGGCCGGCGTGGCAGTCTCTTGCTCCTGGCTGGGTCCAGTTCAGGGGAGGGCAGAGAGGAAAGAGAGGCCCGAGGGGCTGCTAGAGGCCGGGGGTGGGGCCGGGAGGCCAGCTTAGGAGCTAGAAGCGCCCCCCACCCCGGACCAGCGAAGGCTCTGGGCCTGTAGACATGGCTCGGACATGTGGGGTTGGCCGCTGGCCACGTGAGACCCCACGTGCTGTGGAGGCAGCCCGGCCCGTGCCCGATCGCACCCCGGCGGGAGAGCCGTCTGCTCCCGGGCCAGGGCAGCACCTGCAGAAGTCCGTGGGTGAATGTCCAGCGGGCAGGAGCTGGTGGGCTTTGTGGGACCGGGACTCCATCCCCCCATCCCCAGAGCAGGCTCATGTGCCGGGACAGCGCGAGGGCAGGGAGACGAGCCTTCTGTGGGGATGCCAGGGGGCTGGCATGGCCTCCTGCGGGTCAGCTCCTGCCGAGAGCGAGCGTGCCTGAGGGCATGTGCACCCCTGCGCACAGGTGAGGGGAGTCACCTGTGTGTCCTGGGAGGGGTCCGCGGGCTCCGAGGCCCCTGTCTGGGCACATCCTGCGTGTGGGCTGGAGCTCCTTCCCTCTGTCCCCACGGCTGAGACCACCACCCTCCCCAGGCGGCCCGCCCCTGCCCTGTCCCCTCTGGCCACCTCACTGCTGTCCTCTGCCATCTCCGGGCCCCACCTGCCCCCTCCCCCCCCCCCCCCCCCCCCCCCCCCCGCCCAGGAGCGTCCTGCAGCCTGGCCTGTGAGCTGATGGCCTGGCCTGGCCTGCCCCAGGGCCTGGGTGCCGGGCGAGGTCCCTGTGTCTCCCTGTTTCCTTGCTCTTTCTCTGCCAACCACACAGCGACTCTATCCGTGGCCTTTGACGCCTCCATAGCCAGGAGTTCAGGTGGCCCTCTGGCTGGGGCGGGAAGGGGGGGTGCTGGGCAGAAGGCCTGAGGTCAGGAAATCAAACCCCATTGCGAGATGACCCAGCTTTCCCGTGTCCTGCCTCGAGCTCATCTGGGGGCAGGAGGGGTCGCAGGGTGAAGGCCGGTTGGGCAGGCCCCTGGTCAGACCGGACCCCAGGACGGGGCTGCGATCCAGGAAGAGGGTCCCCGAACGGTGATTCCGTGGGGAGGGGCCCCGGGACGGGCCTCTGGGAGGGTCAGGCAGCGGCCTGTGCTGCAGGGGCCAGCGAAAGGCGTGTGCACGGAAGGGGGCGCCCAAACGCCTGCCAGGGCGGCTGGGCCCGGGCCGGGCGGCAGGCGGAGCCAGGCTGGGCGGGCAGGGAGGGTCGGGCGGGAGCCGGAGGTCAGGCCGCCTCCAGGAGCGGACAGCGGACAGCAGGGGGAGCTTGGAACCTGACTGATCCGGCCCTGCCCCGGCCACCCCGCCACCTCGGCCCTGGCCCGACCTCCCAGGCAGGGGACGCTGAGGGGGCCTGCGTTATCCAGGGGCCCCCCGGCCGCCCTGGGGGTGACAGCTGGGAGGCTGGCAAAGGCCCAGGAGAGGGTACCTGCGGGGAGGGTCCTGGGCCGGCCAGCACTTCTGGCGGCCACCTGCAGACCGCCAGCTGCACGCCGCGAGGGAGGCCAGGGAGCCCCGGACACGCCTCACGGACGCCCCAACCTGAGCGTCGGCCGGGGCTGCGCAGGGACCACGGCGGGGGTGGGGACCTGCGGGCGGCCCCGCCCGCTCCTGAGTCTGTTATGAGGCATCACAACCCTCGCCCGGGGTCTACACCTGGTGGACTTTCTGCGGGGTGTGTGGTCGCTACAGGCGACATGTGTCCGGACCCCGAGAGGCGGCCAGGACCTGGCCACACACCCTCCCGGGGCCCCCCACCCTCGCTCGGGGCAGCATGGCCCGAGGTTCCCTCCCCCCCCCCCCCCCCCGCCACCTCCCACGCCTGTTTGAGAGTGGTCTCCTGTGCATCTCGCCAGAAACCTGGGTCGGCCTGCCACACACCTGGGGGAGGCTAGGGGGCCGCAGTGGCGGCGGGAGCAGGGCCGGTGGTCAGGCCTCGCACTCCAAGGCAGCGGGAAGGGGCAGGCCCAGGGTCCAGGCGATTCCAGGGCCCCGGAGACTGAACGAGGCAGGTGAGGACAGCAAGGCGGGGACACTCCAACCTGGGTGGGGGGAGCACTGGGCCTGTGGGGTGCTAAGAGAGGGGACCCCACTGGGCAGGCCCACCCAGAGATACCCCGGAGAATACAAGCCAGCCTCCCTCCCACCCCGGGAACCCAGACCAGAACGTCTGGACAGACCCCCTCGCACCCCTCGCTGACACCCAGGGAGCCTGCATGCCCCGGAACGGGCTTCCCGCACGCGGGAACCCTTAGGGGCACGTCTGGGTCCTGGCTCACCGGGGAACCCCTGGGAAGCTGGGACAGCTTTGTGACACCCAGGAACCCCCCCGGGCAAGACGGGTCACATGCACAACCCCCTCATACTCCTGACACAGGCAGGGAGACAATGGGGGCAGAGCGAGGCCAGCCCCAAAAGGGGCCGATGGGGAGGGGGCGTGAGCAAAGGGCCCATCTTCCCGTGGGCCCCACGGCACCCAGGGGACAGGGGTCTGCGGCCCCCGGAGACGGTGTCCCCCGAGCAGCCTCCGCCCCTCCCCCTGGCCTGCGACCCCGGACGCTGCCCCAAGCCGAGGCGAACACGTCCCTGCAGACGGGCTGCCCCCCGCCCCCTTCCCGGCGGGAAACGGCAGACGCGGTGGAGGGGTCTAGAACGTGTGCCCAGCCACTCCTGCTGGCAGCCTGTCCAGGACACGCGCCGTGTACGGAAGGCTTTGATCGCGTGCTCCCCAACCGCGGGGTCCCCGCTCTCCCCTCCGCACGGTCACTCCCCACCCCTGCCCCCGCTCGCCGCCCGGCCAGCGATGCCAGGGTTTGCGTTGGCATCCAGCCAAAGCCCGGAATGTGCCTGCTGGCTGCAGGACAGCTGTTCCTGGAACAGAGGCGACAAAGCACAGCCTGTCTTTGAGACGTGGGCGGACGGGGTGCAGTCTGCCCAGAGCCACGCATGAATAGAGCACACAGGCGCTGGGACAAGATGAATGGGCTCACACAGGCCGGACAGCCGTGAATGGGCCCCAGGCGTCCAAAGACGCGGTGGAACTTGGAACCAGCTGGCAGGGCCTCTGGGAGGTGTGGGGTGCCGCCGCTGAGAGCACACGCTGCGAAAAGCCCTGGCGAAAGGGGACCAGGGCAAGAGCGCGTGGGGTGCGGGCCCTCGGGAGGGGGGTGCGAACCTGCAGTCAGCACACCCCGGTGAGCAAGCAGGCGCTCACCATCAGGGCGTCTCCAGGCTCCTGGATGTGTCTGTGCACCGTCACGGGGTGCAGGTCCCAGACCCTCCGTGATGCGGGGTCACATCCCTCAGACGTTCCGGGCAGTGTGGGGGCTTCAGACCCCCAAGGGAGGGGCACTGACGTTTAGATGGCAGGGAGCAGCCCGTGTGGAGCGAGCACCGGCCCGGCACAGAGACGCCGGGACAGGCCTGGACGGGCTCCCCCGGGCCAGACGCCCCTGACCGGGCACCAGACGTCCAGAGACACCTCGGGCCTACGTGAGCGGCGGGTGCTGGGGGCTAGGCCGCCCGAGATCCTGACGACCTCAGTCGCGCCGCGCGGGAGCCGGCTCGCCGACGCCCAGGGCTGGGGGTGGGCGGCCCAGGGGCCCTGGAAACTGGGGGCACAGTACTTTCAGGTCACTGGCAGGTCACTGAGATGTTTGGGGGAGTGGGGCACAGGCTGTGCGGACACTCAGAGACTCAGAGCCGTGGGTCCCCGGGGCCCAAGCCTTCACGTGAACGGTGTGGCCACACTAGGAAGAAGGGGGAATAGAGGGCCGGACCCTAATTCAGAGGAGCGTGGTGGAATCCGGAGATTCGGGGCGGTAGGACCCCGGCCCCCATCCGTTCAGGTGAACGAGGGAGGATCTCTCAGCCCTCAGGTGAGCTGACGGCAGGACAGGCCAGTCGCCCAGAGCCACGCAGAAGCGGGGCGGGGAGGCGCCAGCTGCGGGGACCCAGAGGGGGCCGTCAGACTCGCAGGCAGGAGCAGGAGGCCGCCACGTCCCGGGACCCGGCTCTCAAGAGCAGGTGTTACGGGCCTGGGGCCCGAGGCGCCCAGGTGAGGCACGGGTGGGACTCCGGGTCCTTAGTTTTCCGGGCTGAGGGGTGTACCCCCTCGGGCTACAGAGAGTCCCAGAGGGCGGGCAGGTATAGGAGTCACCCCGAGGCCCCAGGGAACGGGCTACGGTCCGCAGAGCCTCCAGAGCAGAATCCACGAGTTTTCTGTGACCGGCCACCAGGCTGTAGACGTGGGGTGGGCAGTTCGGCTCTCGGGCAGAGGAGGGTACGGGAGCCCAGGCGCTCCGACCAACAGGGTTCCGGACCCACTCAGGCTCATGGGGCACAGGACCCGTACACTGCAGTGAACGGGGTTCAGAACCCAGACACTCAGAATGATGGGGTTCAGCTTCCACACGCTCTGTAATGGGGTTCAAGACCCCAGGCATGACCCCATCATTCTGAGCTCGCGGGAGGCCTAGGACAGGTGTCCCAGACACCTGGGCGGGCCCAGCACACAGATGAATGGCGCACACGGCCACAGACGAGGGTGATATGCGCAGGTAGGGGTGGACCGAGCCCAGGGCGTCCGAGCCACAGGAACGAGGCCACCGGGGGGGCCTGGCCCAGCACTCAGGCCCACGGGAGACATGTCAGTGCAGGACTCAGGTGCCCACGGGGCCAACCGGTGAGCAGGAGAAGGGGGCCCACCGGACCTTGGCCGCCACGGTCCCAGGAGGGGCCCCCAGGGCCCGGGTCACGGAGAATCCCGGTTTTCGGACCTGGGAGCTGGATTACAAGCTGCGCTCACAGTCAGCCGCGGAAGTGGGTGTCCCCTGAGCGTCCAGGTGAACGGGGAATATCCACCCAGACCGTCCACAGAGTGGGAGTCACGCCCCCAGAAATCCAGGTGGCCCACAGACTCCCAGAGGAAGGGGGCAGAGGCGGCGTGGGTCACAGGGCTGGGGCAAGGTGAGCGCGCGGGGCCCGCGGGAACGGGGGGCGGCGGCCGGGGTCAGCGCGGGCAGGGTGCACGCGTGCTGTCCTGGCACGTCTCACGCTTCTGTGCCAGCAGCTCCCGGCCACCCCGAGCCAGCGTTCGCCCTGAGTTCCAACCTCAAACATTCCCCAGGCAACCTCAAAGGAAGCACCCCCGTCCAGGAGCCCCGCCAGGGTCTCCGTGCGGCTGTCGGCTGCCAAGCCGCCGTCTCGGGGGCCGCAGGGCTGGCCGGGGGCTGCCAGCTCTGTTTGGTTTTCCCCTTCCTGCCCTGGACGCTCAGACGCCCGTCTCGCCGTGGAGGCGCCCGTGTCCTGGGACAGGCACAAAGGCCCTACAGTGGGGCTGGGGGGGAGCCGCGCACGGGGCACATGTGCTCACTCCACACCGGGGCCCCACGGCACGTGCGGCCGGCCTTGCTTCTTCCCCCCGGAGCACGGGCGCCTGCCTGCCCCCCAACGGCCTGCTCCCGTGGCCCCGAGGTGTCAGCCGCTTCTCCCAAATCCCCATCGCCGGGTAGGACCAGGAGAAAGCGCTGAGCCCCTGGACGGGGGGGGGGGGGGGGGGGGGGGGGGGGGGGGGGGACGCATTCCCAGAGCCGCGCGCGCGTGACCGGCAGGTCCACACACGCACACGCGAGCCCGCCCCCCACCTGCAGTGTCTCCCGAGCGACCTCGGAGCCGGGGGCCGAGCCTCCCGGAAGTCCGGCCCGACCAGTCCTGCCGGTGGCCCCCGGGCCACCGGCTCTCCTGTTAAGCATTAACCAGCTCTACGTCTGGCCGCGGGCAGGAGTGGGTTCAGAGAGTCACCCTGGCCTGGAAGGGCCACTCAGGGCCGGGTCCGGGGAGGGACCTGAGCTGGCCAGAGCAGAGAGGGTGCTGAGGTCACAGGCCCCGCTGGCCCTGTCAAAGCAGGAGCTGGGGGTGGCGGCGGGGGTGGGGGGCTGGTCCAACAGAAATCCAGAGCTCTGGGGACAGGCCAGCCTCGCCAGGGGCACAGGCATGGATGGAGTGACGTCCGGAAGCCCAGGCGTCAGCACGGCAAGGCAGACCCAGATGGTCGCCTGGTGACGGCTTGCCCACGTGACAGTGCGTCCGGGCCAGCCCTGCCCAGCACGAGCCGTGCGGTTCTGGCCGGGTTGTGGCCTTGTGCCTTTTCCGGCACCACCAGAAAGCTGTGCTCCTCCAGACCCAGACGTCCCTGGGGCTCAGGACACCCTCCTCGGGGTGCAGAACCTTCTCAGACCGGGTCCGACCGTCCCTCCCTCTCGCTGCCCGGTGTTCAGCCCAGGTGGGCAGTCAACCCCTTATTGCCAGGCCTCCGGAGGACCAGAAATGCCCCCGGCGTCCCCTGGAGGGACCCCTGGAGGTGGCCCGGAGCCTGGACGCCTGGTACCTGGGTCTCAGGGGGGACCCTCCTCCCAAGGGAGTTCCCTGATTCCTGAGGGCCAGCAGTTCCGGCCTTGAGGTGGGGCTCCCCGGAGCCCTGCCTCTCACATCCCTCCCCCACCCAGCAGACTCTCTCATTCACTGGAGGCCTGGCCACGGCTCCGAGCTCGCAGTCCTTGCGTGTGCTAGGTAGAGAGGAGGCCTGGAGGCCAGGCCGGCCGCAGGAAGTTCAGGCAGCAGGTGAGAATTTTCTACACCGGGGAGGAGGGGGCGGGTGGTGACTGTCACCCCAACACCATCTGGGGGAGCCCTGCTCTTCCCGAGGGGGAGACTTGCTCCCTCCCACGGTACAAACAATGCCAGCTGGGCTGTTGATGGGGGGCAGCGGTTGGCTTGACTTCCGTGGGTGCCCAGCCCCAGGCTGACGTGGATCCCTCCGCCTGGCAGAGTCGGGGCTCCCGAGTGGGAGAGGCAGGGTGCACCCAGCACAAACGGCCTGGCAGGTCAGGTGGTCGGAGGGTGGGGAGTCACGGGGAGGGCTTCCTGGAGGAGGTGGGGCTCACGCAGGCCTTGAAGGGCGAGTAGGGTGGGGTGGCATGGAAGGAACGTCGAGCGTCAGCACAGAGCAGTGGGAGCCAAGCTGGGTCCGTGCACGCAGGTGGCCACGAGGCCGTCCTGCTCCGCAAGGAGCCTTGAGGCCGGATCTGCACAGCGGCGGGAGGGCGTGTCCCACAGCGGGTGGCCGGGACAGGGACTCCACTTAGGAAGGATGCCCAACCCCCTTCCTGGGGAAAAAGAGCCTTAGCACTAGAGAGGCTTTTCCCCGCCGGGTCACAGAAGAGGGAGCAGGGGTGGAACCCGGGAGGGACCTCCGGCCTCCTGGGCTGTAGGCGGGAAGGCCCCTCCCGGAGGTGGCTCCAGGCCTGGAGGGCCGCGGGGGGCGCTGGGGTAGGAGAGCCGGACAGCCCTCCCATGGCCCCCAAGGGTCGCCCTCGGGTATCCGCCCCCCCTGGGGTTCCCCGGGCACTTTCCCAGAAGCCGGACCTGCCGGCTGGGTCCAGCGGAGCGGCCGGCGCCACCTGGTGGCGGCACGCCTGCCTGAACCTGCACCACCATGGGGGCCTGGCGGTCCTGAGGGACCCTGTGCCTCGCCCAGGCCTTGGGGTCCTGCAGCCCTTGTGGCCAGCCTGCCCAGGGTCCTGGGACCCTCTAGGGCCAGCTTCCAGGCATCTCCTGCGGTCCTGGGGTCAACCTTCCCCAGGCCGGCCCAGGAATCCTGCCAGGCGAGCAGTATTTGTGCGTCGGTGCCCGCCCCCGCCCCCGCCCCCGTGCAGGGGCGGGGGGAGGGGCACACGCACACACCTACACCCGCAGGTGTGCGCACACACGGGCACGCACGCGCCGGGATTCTCCAGCCGACAACCCGTCTGGAATTCTCCACCATAAACACCTCCAGTGGAGCTGTTCCAATCCCAGAACACACAGGCCCTGGCGTTTCCGGAAGGTTGGCTCCCGGGGAGCTGGGGGCTCCGACCCCCCGGAAGCCCTCAGGCCATCGAGCAGACCTGGGAGTGTCCTTCAGGGGACATGGGGCCCGGACACCTGTGAGCTTCCCTCACCCGAGGGGCCCCCGGCCACTCCCGTCTCCATACTCGGTGGGGCCCGTGCAGAAAACTTGCAGCCCCTTGTTCAAAACGGTTACAATTTCCAGAGCGCGACGGCGGGCGTTGGACCAGGCCCGGGGCCCTTCCCTCTGCGTGCGGGACCTGCCTCCACGTCCCTTCTTGGTGCTGTGGCTCCACGGGCCTGGGCCTCTGCTCCTCTCCCTTCGCCTACGGGTCTGTGAGAGGCCTCGCGGGGACAGCATGCACACAGCCCCTGCAGGGGTGACAGAGCCGGGCCTGGGGGCCGGGCCACCTGGGGTCTGGGTGCTTCCCCGCCTCTGAGCAGAGGCTCCGTCCACAGCACACGGAAGGGCTGGGGTGGTTCTGGGAGTGAGGCCTGGGCGCCGTGCAGGAGCGAGGGGATCCAGGCCGGGTGCCTGGTGATTCCTGGAGGGGGTGGCCCCGCCTGGCTCTTGTGGACAAACAGGAGGAAGTCCCTGGTGGCCAGAACCGTGACTTTGGCCACCAGCGCTCCCTGGGGGGGTGGGGGGGGGGAGGAGCTGAGCCAGAGAGAGACTTCCGCGGGTCTGGGGTTCCAGGACGCCCCGTTGTGGCACCGGCCCCCAGCTCAGAGCCCCACGTCCCTGACGTGGCTGTGCTCCCACCCCAGGCCCCTGGCAGGGAGGCTACACCAGGCCCACCCCCCTCCCACCAGCAAGAAGGGTGGCAGGTCGGCAGGTGGGCAGGTCCGGGCAGCGGCTGCTGAGTCAGTTTGCAAGGAATGTTCTGGCCTCTCCCAGCTTCACCCTGTCCCTGCCTGCCCCCACCTCACCCTTCTCCCCAGGCGTGGCTGGCGTGGCGCCCAGGCCAGGAACGCATCTCCAGCCCGGGCTTGCTCGGACCAGCTCCCCCCCAGCAGTCGACCCCCACCGCTCCCCCTGCTTGCCCCCATGACCTCAACAGAGCCCCGGCCCCTCAGAGCCCCCACCCCCACGCTCCCAGGTTACTTCCCGGGCCGAAGCCCCCCCCCCCCCCCCGCCACCCCGCATGTGTGACCAGGCTCCACCTGTGTGACAGAGAACCGTGGCAGGCCTGAGGTCAGGGCGGGGGTGAACCGGGACCCCAGCGACAGCCCCCAGGCAGATCCCAGGGCCCAGGGGAGAGAGGCCTGGAGGGAGGGGGCTTCCTGGAGGAACAGGCTCTGCAATGAGGAAGGCCTGGCCTGCTGGGCTGGGGGCTGGGGGCTGGGGAGGCGGCCAGGAGGCTGGGCCTGTGTCTGCTGAGCCAGCCGTCTGGCCGGGGCCTCCCTCCCTTGGCTCCACTCAGAGCCCTTGCCCCCGGCCACCCCAGGCTGCCTCCTTGCCCAGGCAAACCCTGGGCTGATGCTGCTGGGCAGATGGGGCAGTGGGGCTGGGGGCCGCGGGGCCGTCCCCGGGCGTGACCCGGCCACCCGGGCGCTCTGCTCCAGGCCAGCAGGAAGGGGAGATGGGGCGCCCCCCAGACGCCCACAGCACCCTGGCCCCGGCGGGCACCACAACTGTACCCGGGCTCATTCCGGACCTCGTGGCCAGGCTCCCCTGTGAGCTGCGGGATGCCCAGCAGGGGAGTGGGGATGGCGGGCCCGGTGGGGGCAGCTGCTGTCCACGGATGCACCTCAGGCCCCTTTCTGCGCCCTCCCCCAGGGCCCAGCTGGGCGCTCACGGCCGTCGCTGTGGCTGCCGGCGTCCTCGCCGTGTCCTGCCTCCTCTGTGTCGCCTGTTGCTGCTGCTGCCATCTCCGCAGCCAGGGCTGCAGGAAGAAGCCCAGGGGCCAGGAGGCTGTGGGCCTGGGCGGCCCTCAGGGCACCACCAGCATCCACCTGGTGAGGAGCGCCAGCTGCGGGCTGCTCAGTCCCAGAGGGCGGCTCAAGGCCCAGGCAGGGAGGACCCTCCCGGCCGGGGGAAGTGATGAGCAGAGGCGAGAGGAAGGCAGTGTAGGAGGGAGGCCCCGAGCGCCGGCCCCAGGGGTCGGGCCATGGGGAGCCACGGAAGGTCCTTGAGGAGGGCAGTGCTGCAAGAACGGATGTGGGGGAGGCACATCAGTTAAGGCCTGTGCCACAGAACCGAGGATATGAGCCCTTCTGTGGCCTGGTCTGGAGGTAGGTGCTTGGACCGCAGCCCTGGGGCTGGGCCCGGGAGGCCCGGTCCCAGCGGCCCCCGCCTCCTATCCCCACCCGCCCCAGGTGCAGCCGGACGTGGAGAGCTCGGAGTCTGCCCCCGGGGGCCCCCGGCACTGGGGACGCCTGCTGCTCTCCCTGGGGTACGACTTTGGAAGCCAGGAGGTGAGGGGCCCCCTTTGCAGGCCCAGAGGGTCCGCGGGGTGTGTGGAGGGGAGGAGGGTGCCGGGCGGGCGCTGGGCGCGGGGCCGCCCGGGGACGGCCCCCGGCTGAGCAGCCCCTGGCTCCCAGATCCAGGTGGGCCTCAAGCAGGCCGCAGACCTGAGGGCCGGGGGCCCGGGCGGCACGGCAGACCCCTACGCCCGCGTCAGCCTCTCCACGGGGGCGGGGCACACGCACGAGACCAGGGTGCACCGTGGCACGCTGTGCCCCACGTTCCACGAGACCTGCTGCTTCCACGTGCGTCTGGGCTGGGGTCGGGGAGGCGCGGGGGGCCGGGGCCGGGGCGAGGGGACCCGCTCACACGCTCTCCTGCAGGTGCCACAGCGCGAGCTGGCTCGGACCGCCCTGCGGGTGCAGGTGCTAAGCTTCAGGCGGTTCTCTGCCCACGAGCCGCTGGCTGAGCTCAGCCTGCCGCTGGGCACCGTGGACCCGCAGCACGTCCTAGAGCAGTGGTACCAGCTGGGCCCGCCGGGCACCACCGAGGTGAGCCCAGGGACTGCCGGACTCCGGCCTGGCCCTGCCCGGGGTGCCCCGGGGGTCGGGGGGTGGTGGAGACCGAGGCCCCCCATCTCGCTGCCCGCAGCCCGAGCCCTCGGGTGAGCTGTGCCTCTCGCTCCGGTACGCGCCCGGCTCGGGCCGGCTGACCGTCGTCGTGCTGGAGGCCCGAGGCCTGAGCCCGGGACTGGCAGGTGAGAGCCCTCCCTGCCCCTTCCACGTGGAGAGAGAGGGAGCCCTGTGCTTGGCCCTGGGACCCGGGAGGCCTTCTGACCCCTTCTGCCTGCCCAGACCCCTACGTGAAGGTCCAGCTCATGCTGAACCAGAGGAAGTGGAAGAAGAGAAAGACCTCGGCTCGGAAGGGCACGGCCGCCCCCTACTTCAACGAGACCTTCACCTTCCTCGTGCCTTTCAGCCAGGTCCAGGTGGGCTGCCTGGAGAAAGGGGTGGGCGGGGCGGGCCCACCCTTGGGGCCAAGCTGACCCCTGTCTTTCTCTCCTTCCCTGCCCTTCTGCCCGCCTCTGCCCAGAGCGTGGATCTGGTGCTGGCCGTCTGGGCCCGGGGCCCGCACTTCCGGGCCGAGCCCGTGGGCAAGGTGCTGCTGGGCGCGCGGGCCTCGGGTCAGGCCCTGCAGCACTGGGCCGACATGCTGGCCCACGCCCGGCGGCCTGTTGCCCAGTGGCACCGCCTGCGGCCCGCCGGGGAGGTGGACGGAGCCCTGGCCCTGAAGCCCCGCCTGCACCTGCCCTTGCCTGGCTCCTGAAAGCGCCCTCGGGCCTCGGCCTCCCAGGCTGCGGTGTGGGCGCCCGTCCAGGCCGCCCCGCGGGACCACTAATAAACGCCTCCTCCCGTTGCCGTGCTGTGTCTTTCCTGAGCCCTCGGGGACACGGTCGGGGCAGGGGTTCCGCCGTCACCGCTGTGGGGAAAGGACCCGAGGCCTCGGGGGGTGAAGGGGTCCCCTCCAGGCCCCACGGGGACGGTGTGGAAAGGCAGGGAGCCCTCTCTGTCAGTGGGGCTGCAGGGACAGTGTGGTGGGAGGTAGGCTGGAGCCGGCCCGTGGGGACAGTGTGGGTGATGAGGAGGCATTTGGGGGGTGGTGATGGTGGAGGGAAAGGACTCCAACCTGGGGGGTGGCCTGCTTCGCCCCCCCCCCTCCGCCACCGCACAGGGCCCCGAAACTTCCAAAGGCCGCTGTAGGGCCGCCTCTTCCAGACGGCAGGGGGCAGTAGATACCTTCGGAAGCCTCCTCCGGCCTTCGGGGGCTCAGCCCCGGCCAGGAGTGCAGCGCTAACCCCCACACATCTGGATGGCTTTAGCTCCCCTGACCCTCCCTGTGGCCCGTGAGGCCGGCAGGCCTGGGGCCACGCACCCCCAGCTCAGAGGATGCCAAGTCATGCTCCTCCGGACGTCTCTGCTGGGTGGGGGGCCCAGGCAGTGTGGGGCGGGGGGAGGGGGCTCAGTCCCGGGCAGCCGGGCGGGCCCCAGGCCCCCTCGGGTCAGGGAGAGGTTCCCAGGCGGTGGTGTCGCCATCTGCCATCCGCGGGTTGAAGGACGCGTTCGAATGAGCCAGGAACCACCCCAGGGCAGGGTGTTCCGTCCGGCTGCACGTCCAGGCGCCCTCCCTTCTTCTCCCAGGAGGGAGGGTGGGATCCCACCTAGGGGAGGGCAGCCCCCACCCAGAGGGCCCTGGCCACTGCCGCAAGCCCGTGTTTGGGGGTCTGGGCCTTGGGGAAAGGAAGGGATGTGGCCAGCTCGTGCCTGAGATGCCCGGCCCGGCCGGGAGGCAGCAGTGAGATGCAGGGCACTGCTCCCTCCAGGAAGCCTGCCGCCAGGGGGAAACTGTGGGGAAACCGCAGTGTGGACCCTGACTTAGGACCAGAGTGACCCCTCAGCTGACCTCGAGCCGTGTGCCCCGAGGTGGCCCGGCGAGGCCAAGTACAGCTGACCACAGGCTCCTTGCAAGAACAAGGGAGGCTTCTCGAACTCGTCACTGAGCTCTAAATAGAGCAACCCAACCTCGGTGCACACCCCCCACCGCCCCCCCCACCACCGCCAAGACTTCTTGGACTGGATGACAGCACGCGGCTGGGCCGGGCCAGGCGGCCTGGGCAGGTGGGGAGGCCCCTGTGCCCCCATTGGTCTGAGGAGGGCTCCATGCCCTTTCTGAGCAGGGGCCCAGCCTGGGGGAGGCCATTTATACCCCTCCCCCTGGGCCCACCAGCCCAACTTGCCGCTGCGGCCTGACCTCGCTCCTCACGCTGCTGCTCAGACACTAGGTGAGGCCAGCCCGGCCGGCAGAGGCCAGGACAGGCACTTCTGGAGCTAGTTTGCAGGATGAGGTCCCTGCGTGGGGGCCTGGGGGCTGGGGGCCGCCTCCAGCAGCCCTCTCTCGGGGGCTTGCATGGTGCGGGGCGTGAGCCGGAGATGCGTCGGGGGACGGCCTGGGGCGGCAGGGGTCGCGGATGGCCCCCCCCCCCCCCGATCAGCAGGCCTCACTCTTGGGTGGGACACCAGGAAGAGATCTGACGGGTCGAGGGACCCCAGGCCAAAGCGGGGAGTGGTTTCTCCCATGCACTTGGGCCCAAAGCCGAAGGAGCAGAGCTAAAATTAGCTGGATGGCTCTGGTGGCCACCTGCGCTGGCCCGTCCCACCCCTCCCTCAGGGACAGCTGCGGCCACTCCGGGCCCTGCCTGGGACATTCTGGGAACACTTTCTCCTCTTCTCACCCTGGCAATTCCAAGACAGAGCCTCAAGGAGGTCGGAGTGGGGGCAGGGCAACGGGCAGGCTTGGTGTGAGGCCTGCCCCCACCCCCACCCCCACCCCCAACCTGGGCAGCCGGTGTCCACGGCAGGACAGGAGCCACCGCCCTCACACCTCGGCCTTTTCTCTCCCACAGGCTCTAAGCCCAGGACTTCAGGATGGGGGAGTAAGTGCCATCCAAGCCCAGGGCCCCTGCCACCCCTGCCCTCCCCCACCACGGGGTGGGGGGGGTCTCCACAGCGCCCCAGCCCCCGCCCTGGCCCCCTCCCACTCCCACCTGCCCCACGCTGCCTCATCCACGCCCTGACCTCTGTCTTCTCTCCCCCCATCCCACCTGCACTCTCGGGACAGTGAGGAGGTGAGTACCTACTTGGGGGGGGGCATGAGACACAGAGGGGATGGGACCCCCTACTTGGGATAGATCAAAGGTCAGAGCTCGAGGGAAGCTGCCCAGCCCTCCCCCCATGAACCAGCCCCACCCAGCCACCAGGACAGGGGCGAAAACAGGAAGTGGCTGCCAGTGCCTCGTGGGGCAGGGGAAGTGAGGCTGTGGCCAGGTCACCAGAATCGCTTCTTATTCCCGATTGCCCCCCCCCCGCGCCCCCCCCCACCACAGCCTTGGCCCTGTAGGGATGCCCCGCACCTCCCACTTCTCCCCTCCCCTTAACCTTTGAACCCGGCCTGCCACCTGGGTACAGGTGTCCTGGGCCGGCCCCCCCCACCGGGGGCCTCGGGAGCCCCGGTGTCCAGCTGCCTCCTAGACAGGGCCCACCGGCCTGGGGCGGGCTGAGCGGGAGGGGATATGGCGGTGCTGGGGACTGGGCTGGCCCTGACTCTGCCCCTTCCCCCTTGCCCCACAGAAACGCAACAGGGCCATCACGGCCCGGAGACAGCACCTGAAGGTAGGCGCTGGCCCAGAGAGGGCCGTCCCGGGGTCTGCGCGGGGCGAGGCCCCCACAGCCCCTCACTGGCCTGCCCCCCACCCCGCCCCCTGCAGAGTGTGATGCTCCAGATCGCGGCCACCGAGCTGGAGAAGGAGGAGAGTCGCCGTGAGACTGAGAAGCAGAACTACCTGTCTGAGCACTGCCCCCCACTGCACGTCCCCGGCTCCATGTCTGAAGTGCAGGTACCCTCCCCAGGCGGCGCCCCTGCCTGCCGCCTCGGTCTCCCCACCGGTCAAGAGAGGGGGCAGGGCAGGTGGAGGTCGGGGGGGGCAGCGGCCCGCCCACCCGCTGCCCCCACCCCCAGGAGCTCTGTAAGCAGCTGCACGCCAAGATCGACGCGGCCGAGGAGGAGAAGTATGACATGGAAATAAGGGTCCAGAAGAGCAGCAAGGAGGTGAGCGGCTGGGTGGGGGGGGCCGGGACGCGGCGAGGGGCGCCCTGGCCGGGAGGGGGCGGGGGGCCTGGCCAGCGCGGGCTCCCACCCAGCCCTTCCCCGCCGGCAGCTGGAGGACATGAACCAGAAGCTGTTCGACCTGAGAGGCAAGTTCAAGAGGCCCCCGCTGAGACGGGTGCGCATGTCGGCTGACGCCATGCTCAAGGCGCTGCTGGGCTCCAAGCACAAGGTGTGCATGGACCTTCGGGCCAACCTGAAGCAGGTCAAGAAGGAGGACACCGAGAAGGTACGCGGCGGCCCGGCCCCAGGCCCCCGGGTGTCTGCGGGGGGCTCGACCTACCGCGCTGCCCGCCTCGGGGGCGGGGGGGGGGGAGCGAGAGGGAGGCTAAGGGGTGACGACGCACAGCCTCCTCCTGAGCCCTGTCCTGGCCCGTCTCCAGGAGCGGGACCTGCGCGACGTGGGCGACTGGCGGAAGAACATCGAGGAGAAGTCTGGCATGGAGGGCAGGAAGAAGATGTTCGAGTCCGAGTCCTAGGCCGCCCGTGCCCCACCAGGGCCCGGAGCTCCCGGCGCAGTGAGGGAGGATGGGCTCGTCTAAGTGCTCAATAAAGGATTCCAATCCCCATGGCTGGTCTGGTCTGGTCCTGCGCAGCCTCACTGCCCACCGACCGCCTCGGGCGCCCAGCAGACTGTTGTGTGCGGGGAGGGGGGGGGGGTGCTGGCCCAGGGTGGGTCGGTGTGGTCAGTGGTGAGCGGTCCGTCCCCGCTGTTCCCCAAGACCTGCCCTGGACTCGCCCCGCCCCGGGAGGGCTTGGGGGCAGATGGCCTGGGCCGCATCGGAGCCACGGTGGCGGAGAAGAGATCATTTGTCCGTTTGCATGGCATCATCAGGGGGCCTGCCAGGCCCAGGGACCCTCTGTGTGGCATGATTCCACGCGACGTGGGCGGCCCCCCATCCCTCCCACGGGGGGCTCGTGGGCACAGTCCCGGCTCAGACAGCCCTCCCAGGGTGGCTCGTGCCCGTCCAGCAGGGACGCACTGGGGCTGGGGTCCATGCTCCCGCCTGGGGGCTGATGGCAGGCCCACCTGGCCCCCACGGCAGGCCCGGCGACAGGTCTCACGCTGCGTCTGCCCCCCCCCCCCCCAAGGCCTTGGCCCACCTCACAACGTCAAAGGAGGCCGTCCCTGACAGGCCCTGAAGAGGACGGTCACGGCAAGGCCACGGCTGTCCCACCTCCTCTGTGGGGAGTGACACGGTGACCCGCCAAGGTCTGAACACCCGAATGTTTGGAGGGGTACCCAGGAGAGATGCCTGGGGAGGCCAGGCCACCCACCCTGCCCTTGGGGGAGCTCCCCGAAGGCCCTCCCAGCTCGGACACCCGTGCACGGCCCTCAGCTCCAGCTCTGGCAGGATGTTGGGGGCCAAGGCACTCCCCACGCAGAGCTGAGAGTGGGCAAGGCAGGCAGTGAATTCAAAGAACAGTTTCGGTGGCCGGATAGAGCGATAGGGGCAGCGCCCCACCGCACACCTGACAGAGTGACCTGGGCAGCTGTCCAGGGGCCCTGCCTACCAGGAGGGCCATCGGGAGGCAGGGACACCCGGCTCCCCCGAGACTCAACATCCTGGTTTGGGAAGACTCACCATGTGGAGAAATGATGGGTTTTTTTGGTTTTTTTTAGTCAAGGAAATGTCAAACACACAGTCCCAGGTAGTGATCCCCTGGGTGGGAGGGTGATGGGAGGGGCCACGCAGGGACAGATGCCGTGACTCGGGCTGGGAAGAAGATTCGTGGGTGTTCGTTACAACAGGCAAACGGGACAAGGAGCAAACATCACAGCTAGCCCCACGCGCCCTCTCCGCACGCAGCCGGGCTGTCCCGGCTTTGTGTCCCCCCAAAAGACACACAGCCTCGGGCGGGGATGTCCGTGAAGCCTGTGGCCGGCCCAGCACCCGGCACACAGAGGGGGCTCTGCATTCTAGAAAGATCTCCACGGGTGGAGAACAGGCAGCCCAGGAGTGAGGCTGGAGTGGGGGAGGGCACAGGAACCACAGGAGGGGTGGGAGATACTTAAGAGACAGAGTCCCCGAGGGGGATGGGAACAGGCGGGGGGGGGGCTGCTCCCCAGGGAGGGGGCTCTGAGCAAATGAGGGGCCGGCTCTCAGCTGTGGGTTTGCTGGACGCAGGGGTCTGGGCTGGAGATGGGGGTCCAGGCATCCTCAGAAATGAGTGTTGGGGATCCCCAACAATGGGCAGGCGGGGGAGGGGAAGAGAATGCTGCTCCTGGAGGCCCGGGCCGGATGCTGCCCAGGAAGGACCCCGGAAGCGAGGAGCAAGGCGCCAAAGGTATGGCGGCCGTGGCCTGCCATGTCGGTGATGCTGGAGGTCGGGGTGTGGATGAAGCCCCAGGAAGCCCCAGGGGACCTCAGACGGGAGAGGTGAGGAGGGGGAGCATGGCAGGCAGCCCAAGAGGTCAAGGGCAGGAGGGGCGTGGGGCGGGGGCAAGACTGGTGCGCATGCAGGTGGGCTTGTGTGCGCCTGTGTGAGGCAGGTTCGTGCCCACAGCTCTCTCCCCGTCCTCGACACCATCCTCCACAGAGGGCTTCCTGGAGGAGGCGCTGAGCCAGGGCTGGGGGAGCAGCCCCACAGATGAGCCGGGAAGCAAAGAGGTGGGCCAAATAA
Organism: Felis catus; assembly: GCF_018350175.1. Lineage (NCBI taxonomy): Eukaryota > Metazoa > Chordata > Mammalia > Carnivora > Felidae > Felis > Felis catus. The sequence goes on along the minus strand of NC_058377.1, from coordinate 113,901,760 downwards.
ATCCACATACAGCAAAATAACTCAGGGAGCAGGTCGCAAGGATGCAGACCGGCAGGTGTGCGGTGGGGGGGGGGGGGCGTCTCCAGGAAGCAGGCCCCCTTGGTCTTTCGGGGCCGAGGAGCTGAGGGGGGGCGGATGTGCCCGTGTTCTGTGTATCGTCACCCTTGAAACCTTTCTGTAAGTTTGAAATAATTTCTCCAAAGTTAAACTTTTCCTTGACCATCGAAACAATAAAATTCCGAGCAACCGTGAAAACAGATGAGGTGGAATCGACCAAGATGCGTGGACCAGGTGTTGGATGTGGAGACATGGGCGTGGACAGGCGGGGCGAGCACTAGGGGCACAGGGCGGGCCCGGGGGACCCCGCACCCCTCCCGGGCCAGGCAGGGACCGCAGGGTGGGCCTGGGGGACCCCGCAACCCTCCCGGGCCAGGCAGGGACCGCAGGGCGGGCCCGGGGGACCCCTGCACCCCTCCCGGGGCCGGGCAGGGACCACAGAGCGGGCCTGGGGGACCCCACACCCCTCCCGGGGCCGGGCAGGGACCACAGAGCGGGCCTGGGGGACCCCGCACCCCTCCCGGGGCTGGGCAGGGACCGCAGGGTGGGCCTGGGGGACCCCGCACCCCTCCCGGGGCTGGGCAGGGACCACGGGGCGGGCCTGGGGGACCCCGCACCCCTCCCGGGCCGGGCAGGGACCGCAGGGTGGGCCTGGAGGACCCCGCACCCCTCCCGGGGCTGGGCAGAGACCGCAGGGTGGGCCTGGGGGGACACTGCTCCCCCACCCCAGTATGAGGTGGTGGGAGGGTGCGTGAGGGCGAGCCACCTTGGCCCGAGGAGGCAGGGAAGAGTGGGCAGTGCCACGCTGGGGAACCTGGAAGTGGGTGGAGCTGGAAGGGCTGGGACGGGCGTGGTCCAGGGGCTTCCCAGTTGATGGGACTGGCCCAGACTCAGAGGGACCTCCCCTCCACCCCTGCCCTGCCGGCCAAGGGGAAGCCCGAGTGGGGCCCTGGGCCCAGAGTTCCTCTGTGAGCAAGCATCCCCTGCTGAGGCCCACCCCTCTCCCCGGCCAGCCTTGCCCCTGTGACCTGTCCCCTCTTTGGTCCCTGAGCACCAGCTCTCTGGGTCCAGACCTGCCTTTGTCCCTTGTGAGGCCTCCGGATCCTCTGCTGTTCTGTTTCTGCCTCCCTGACACCTCCTGGCCGGCTGCTGGGACTCAGTTTCCCCGACTATAATGGGAGAAGAGAATGCCCACCTCACTGGATGGCCGGATGGGGAGGGACCAGCACGTGTCCCCAGCCTCACATATGTCACACCTGCCTCAGTACTGGGCCTGGAAGCATGTCTGGGCTGTCCCTCGGCTGCCTGCGCCCCCCACCCCCCGACCTTCAGTTTCCCTCAAGTCACTTCCTCCAGGAAGACCTCCATGATCCATCAGGCCCCAGGGCCTGCCACGTCTGGGCCTAGACGGCCATCACTAGAGGGGAGGGAGGCCGTCGGGTGGGGACGGGACTTTGGGCGCCCCCTGCCCCCCCATCTCTTAGCCACGCCCATCACCAACGTCCTTGCTGGGAGGGGGCCCGGCCCATGGAGACCCTCCATCCAGACAGCTTCTCCCCCCAGTGCCCACCTCGGTCCCCCGGGACCCTCCACCTCTGAGCCCCTCCAGGCCGGCCTCGGGGAGGGGGCCCTCCTGCCCCGCACCACCCCCCCCTCGCTCTGGAGGGGATTGCTGGCAACTCCAGGTGCAGATCAGTACCGGCCCACCTCCCAGCCGTCCCACCAGGCCCTTCCAGGACCCCCAGTGACCTGGGCCCACGTCACCCAAACCAGAGGCCCCAGCACCAGGCTCTCCACCTTCCTCCCCGGGGCCTTTCCCGACTATAAAATGGAATAAGGGAACCCCCCGGATGGCCAGTGGCCCCTCCTCACCTGCCTGTCTACCCATCTTCCCCTGGGGTCCCTCCAGCCTGTCCGCCCCCGGCTGCCTTTCAGACTCCCTGTCCCCTCCCGCCCCCAGGCCGCACCTGTGCCTACCTCTTCCTCACGATCCTCATGCCGGGACTCCAGGAGCCAGCTCCTTGCGATGGGGGGAGGCGGACGGAGCTGCCCCGCACCCCCCACGGCACACCCCCCAAACGTCTGTGGACGCCCCTGGGACGCTGGGGCAGAGGCGCTCAGCGCGTCTACACCACAACCCCCGGACACCTTTGCTTGGCTTTCCCGCCCGGCCTCCAGCCCGGGGAATCCACATCCAGAATCTTCTCCCGTTCCGACCCTCCCTGCTCCCTGCCTGAGCGTGTTGACCGCACCATCTGGACCCCCAGCGCATCCTGGGCACCCCAGCTTCTCACTGTCTCACCCCGGGGCTCGTAGGGGGCTGACGCAGGACCTGCCGGCTGCCAGGACACTGCTGCCTCTCCCTTCCGGGCGTGCAGCTTGAGGACCGGTGACGCCCTGACGCTGAGCTCTCGGTGGCGCGTGTGCAGCCAGCCGGGCCCCTGGCCCCCCAGCCCTCCTCACGGTCTCCCGGCCCCTCCCCTGCCGCTGGGCATGGAGCGCCAGCCGGGGACTCTGAGGCCCTCAGGGAGGAGAAGCCTGGGGTCCTGGGACAGCTGCGGAGACCCCTCCCCAACACCGCGCCCCAGAGTTGGGCGGAGTGAGGGCGGAGCCCCCGGGGCTGTTTGTTACAGCAGCTGCTCCGCTTTCCTGAGCAACAGGTCCCTGCGTCAGTGTCCTGGGGCCGCAAGAGGAAGGCCCACACGCGGGGCTCACACCGCAGACGGTCACCGTCCCCCATCCTGGCGGCCGGAGCCCGAGGTCCAGGCGTGGGCGGGGCCGGGTCCCCCCAAGGCCCCTCTCCTGTGTGTGGCTGGCCGTCCTCCCCCTGTGTCCTCACAGGGTCGTCCCTCCGTGCGTGTCTGTGTCCCGATCCCCTCTTCTTACAAGGACCCCCGGTCACACGGGACCAGGGCCCACCCCGGTGGCCCCGTGTTACCTTGATCACCTACAAGTCCCCGTCTCCTGTGCGGCCCTGCTCCCAGGCCCGAGCTCATAGGGACACGGCTGAGCCCACGACCCTCTCCAGCCCACCCTGTCCTCTCATGCTCAGTGTCCCCTCCTGAACTCTCAGAGCACCCTTCCCACTGCCCCACACGGCTCGCCCCCAATCCTCTGCCCACACTGCTCCGGCCCTGGGCGCTAGCACGTGCTGGCACTCCCTCCCCCTGAGCTCAGGCCTCCGAGGGCCTCCTCACACACCCCTGCGCTCCGCCAGCTCCCCGATTCTGACCAACCAGCTGACCTTTCTGGCCTGCCCTGCCCTGCGTGTAGACGGCTTCTCCATTCCTGACCTCTCCTGCTCACTCACTCCGTCCATCCTCCCAGCCCCTCTCCAGCATCCTGTCACTCAGTGTCACTTGAGCGTGTGGTCCTGACACTGTCTTCCCTGGGGAACCCGTCCCACCTGGGCCTTTGAGGTCACTTTGCCCGCGGCCCCAGCTGCCCCTGGACGGTTCGCCCGGGTGGCCCGCAGGCCCCGCGGAGTCAGTGCACCCACCCCCCCACCGTGTCCCTCTGCACTGCCCGCCCTGCACAGACCTCCCCCTGGCCCCGGCCTCAGGGCTCTGTGTGCCGCTCGGCTCAGTGCCCGAGCCAGGAGCCCGCCTGGAGCCCACCGCCCGCCAGCAGCGCTCACTCAGGCCCAGCCTCGGGTCAGCTTATGGCCTCACTTGACCACCCGCTGTGCCACTGGCCCGCGCACATGTGTGCGGGCGCCAGGATGGACGAGGCAAGGTGTCCACCTCTCAAGTTCCATTGCCGAATGACACCAAGGGACCCAAAGAGGGAGCGTCCGTTTCTCAGCAGACGCCTCTCGTCAGAGCAGGGCGCGGGCGGCACTGCGGGTCCCCGGGAGGCCTCGCCCCATCCTCGCCCCCCTGTCCCTGCCGAACGGCGAGGGGGGCCCCTCGAGGAGCCGCCGGTGAAGGGAGGTGTGGGAGCCCCGGCGGCCAGGGCTGGACAGTCCAGGGCATTTTCAGCTTTGTCTGTTTAAAGCCTGGGGAGGTTTGGGTGTGAGCACGTAGAAGGGTGCTGGCCTGGGAGGGAGTCTGACCCGAGGTTCTGGCAGAGGAGCTAAGGGGCAGGGTTGGGGCAGAGCAGGGGGGCTGAGCGGGGGGCAGAAGAAGGGACTGAGCAGGGGAGCAGAGAAGGGGGCAGAGCAGGGAGGCAGAGCAGGGGGACAGACTGGGAGGCAAAGGAGGGGGCAGAGGAGGGGTGCAGAGCAGGGGGGCTGAGAAGGGGGCAGAGCAGGGGGGCAGGGGGGCAGAGCAGGGGGCTGAAGAGGGGGCAGAGCAGGGGGCAGAGCAGGGGGCTGAGCAGGGGGCAGAGCAGGGGTGCAGAGCAGGGGGCAGAGCAGGGGGGCAGAGCAGGGGGCTGAGCAGGGGGCAGAGGATGGGGCAGAGGAGGGGGCAGAGCAGGGGTGCAGAGCAGGGGCAGAGGAGGGGGCAGAGCAGGGGGCAGAGGAGGGGGCAGAGGAGGGGGCAGAGGAGGGGGCAGAGCAGGGGGCTGAGCAGGGGGGCTGAGCAGGGGGCTGAGCAGGGGGCAGAGGAGGGGGCAGAGGAGGGGGCAGAGCAGGGGGCTGAGCAGGGGGGCTGAGCAGGGGGCAGAGGAGGGGGCAGAGCAGGGGGCTGAGCAGGGGGCAGAGGAGGGGGCAGAGGAGGGGGCAGAGGAGGGGGCAGAGCAGGGGGCAGAGGAGGGGGCAGAGGAGGGGGCAGAGCAGGGGGCTGAGCAGGGGGGCTGAGCAGGGGGCAGAGGAGGGGCTGAGCAGGGAGGCTGAGCAGGGGGCAGAGGAGGGGACTGAGCAGGGAGGCTGAGCAGGGGGCAGAAGAGGAGGCTGAGCAGGGGGCAGAGCAGGGGGCTGAGCAGGGGGCAGAGCAGGGGCAGAGCAGGGGGCTGAGCAGGGGGCAGAGGAGGGGGCAGAGGAGGGGGCAGAGCAGGGGGCAGAGCAGGGGGCTGAGCAGGGGGCAGAGGAGGGGGCTGAGCAGGGGGCAGAGGAGGGGGCAGAGGAGGGGGCAGAGCAGGGGGCAGAGCAGGGGGCTGAGCAGGGGGCAGAGGAGGGGGCTGAGCAGGGGGCAGAGGAGGGGGCAGAGGAGGGGGCAGAGCAGGGGGCAGAGCAGGGGGCTGAGCAGGGGGCAGAGGAGGGGGCTGAGCAGGGAGGCTGAGCAGGGGGCAGAGCAGGGGACTGAGCAGGGGGCAGAGCAGGGGCAGAGCAGGGGGCTGAGCAGGGGGCAGAGCAGGGGGCAGAGGAGGGGGCAGAGGAGGGGGCAGAGCAGGGGGCAGAACAGGGGGCTGAGCAGGGGGGCAGAGGAGGGGGCTGAGCAGGGGGGCTGAGCAGGGGGCAGAAGAGGAGGCTGAGCAGGGGGGAGAGGAGGTGGCTGAGCAGGGGGCAGAGCATGGGGGCAGAGCAGGGGGCTGAGCAGGGGGCAGAGCAGGGGCAGAGCAGGGGGCTGAGCAGGGGGGCTGAGCAGGGGGCAGAGGAGGGGGCTGAGCAGGGGGCAGAGCATGGGGGCAGAGCAGGGGGCTGAGCAGGGGGCTGAGCACGGGGCAGAGCAGGGGGCTGAGCAGGGGGCAGAGCATGGGGGCAGAGCAGGGGGCTGAGCAGGGGCCTGAGCAGGGGGCAGAGCAGGGGGCAGAGCATGGGGGCAGAGCATGGGGGCAGAGCAGGGGGCAGAGCAGGGGCAGAGCAGGGGCAGAGGAGGGGGCAGAGCAGGGGGCAGAGGAGGGGGCAGAGGAGGGGGCAGAGCAGGGGGCAGAGCAGGGGCAGAGCAGGGGGCAGAGGAGGGGGCAGAGCAGGGGGCAGAGCAGGGGGCAGAGGAGGGGGCAGAGCAGGGGGCAGAGCAGGGGCAGAGCAGGGGGCAGAGGAGGGGGCAGAGCAGGGGGCAGAGGAGGGGGCAGAGGAGGGGGCAGAGGAGGGGGCAGAGCAGGGGGCAGAGGAGGGGGCAGAGCAGGGGGCAGAGCAGGGGGCTGAGCAGGGGGCAGAGGAGGGGGCTGAGCAGGGAGGCTGAGCAGGGGTCAGAAGAGGAGGCTGAGCAGGGGGCAGAGCAGGGGCAGAGCAGGGGGCTGAGCAGGGGGCAGAGCAGGGGGCAGAGGAGGGGGCAGAGGAGGGGGCAGAGCAGGGGGCAGAGGAGGGGGCTGAGCAGGGGGCAGAGCAGGGGGCTGAGCAGGGGGCAGAGGAGGGGGCTGAGCAGGGGGGCTGAGCAGGGGGCAGAAGAGGAGGCTGAGCAGGGGGCAGAGCAGGGGGCTGAGCAGGGGGCAGAGCAGGGGCAGAGCAGGGGGCTGAGCAGGGGCCTGAGCAGGGGGCAGAGCAGGGGGCAGAGCAGGGGCAGAGCAGGGGGCTGAGCAGGGGGCTGAGCAGGGGGCTGAGCAGGGGGCAGAGCAGGGGCAGAGCAGGGGGCTGAGCAGGGGGGCTGAGCAGGGGGCAGAGGAGGGGGCTGAGCAAGGGGCAGAGCATGGGGGCAGAGCAGGGGGCTGAGCAGGGGCCTGAGCAGGGGGCAGAGCAGGGGGCAGAGCATGGGGGCAGAGCATGGGGGCAGAGCAGGGGGCTGAGCAGGGGGGCTGAGCACGGGGCAGAGCAGGGGGCTGAGCAGGGGGGCTGAGCAGGGGGCAGAGCAGGGGGGCAGAGCAGGGGGCTGAGCAGGGGGGCAGAGCAGGGGGCTGAGCAGGGGGGGCAGAGCTCAGGACTGCAGGTGGTTCCAGACAAGAGTCCCGCCTGTGCTGGCTTCTGTGTCTTCCTTCGAGTGTGGGCGAAGAGGAGGGAGGCCTGGGGTGACCCTGGGAGGGGCGACCGCATCTGGGCTCCTTCAGCACCCTGCGGCCCGCAGCCCCCCCCCCCCCGCCCCTGGAGGATGCGCCTGCCTCCCAGCCTCCGGGCCCATCGGGGCTCGACGGCAGGGGGCGGATGGCTGGCACAAAGACCCGCAGCCAGGGCGGCTTAAACAGCAGGAACTGGTGTCCCCCAGTCCCCACTCCAGGCGTGGGCAGGTGGGTTCCCTCCGAGGCGGTGAGGGAGAGTCTGTTCCGGGTCCGTCTCCCCCCCACCCCCGTCCTGCGGTTTCCTGCCTTGTTTGAAGCTCCCCGGCTGGTAGACGCACCCCCACCTCTGCCTCCGCGTCCTCACGTGGCCTCGCCCTGCGTGCGAGTCTCACTCAAATTTCCTCTTTTTATAAAAACACAGTCTCATGGGACGAGGGGCCCACCCTGACGACCTCATCCTCACTCATTACATCTGCAAGGACCCTTTCTCCACATCAGGTCCCACTGTGAGGTCCGGGGTGTGGGGGACACGGTTTCCCCCCCGCAGGAGGAGCGGTTGCCTCTGGGCCTTTGAGGACGGGCGTGGGCAGGGGAGGCCAGCAGCCCGCGAGGGCCCTGGGGTCCGGCGAGCGTCCAGAGGGTCACAAGGGCCAGGGCCTGAGAGGGGGTGAACGGGCGGGTCCGGCAGGTCAGGGCGGCGCCCCCCTCGACCCTGCTTTCAGTCTCCCTTTTGACATTCTTAACAGCGTTTGACCCAGAGGCCCCGCCTTTTCACGCCACACCAGGCCCGTGAATCAGGGGACAGCAGCGGCGGCCGGAAGACATGTCTTGGGAGGAGCACCCGGCCTCTGTCTGCCCTCACCATTCCTGGCAAGGCCCTAAATTTCCCAGCTGTGATGTTGGGCCGACCTCACCGTAGGGGCAGAGGAAGGACCAAATGGCGGGCCGATCCGGGGTGGCCCGTGTCCCTGGGGATGCTGGCCGCGATGCCGAGGCCCAGCCCCACTCGGACGGACGTCCAGCCACCGCATCCTGGTCCGTGGCAGGACAGCGAGAATGACCCTGGGAACCACAGAGGGGACGGGGGAGGCAGCAGGCTGAGAGCTCCCGGTGGCCCTGCGCAGTCCTGGTGCGGGACCCCCTTCACAGTGTTGAATGGGGAGGCTCCTCGGTGCGTGTGGGTGGGGACGAGGGCGCCTCACCGCCTCCCAGTCGGCTTGTCCCTTGGCCAGGCCCCACCCTGAAGCATGAACACTCTGGGGGCGCTACTGCCCTCCCCGCCTCCCTGGGGAGCCCCTACGCCCCCACCTCCAGGGCCTGGTGACGCTGCTGGTGCCAAGACAGCTCCAAGCTCCCTGAGTATGGGGGCGAGGAGACCGGGAGGGGCAGCAGGAGACCGGGGAACCCAGCAGCTCAGGGAAGTAAAGGAAGCAGGGGTGTGCGGCGCGGGGCATTTCTGCAGGGCCCCAGCGGTCAGTGGCCTGAAGAGCTCAGACCAGTCGGGGGGCCTGAGGTGTGGCCTCGAGAGGCTCGGAGAACAGGTGCATCTGTGCTCCGCTCCCGGGAGGCTTCCGTCCAGAGAGATGATGCTTATCGTGGAGGCTTGGGGGCCGGACCCGCGTCCTGGTGCTTATGCACGGCCTGCCGCGCCCAGACTTCCATCCAGGACTGTGGGGGATTCAGGAGCCCACGGGGGCTCCCCGACAGGCGTCCCGACACTGTCTGGCCCGTGCACGCACTGCCGCCTTCCCAGGGCCCCTCTCTGTCACCGCTGGCCCTTGCAACTTGCTTAACACTTCCTGATGACTGGTTGGGTTTTTTTTTTTCTCTTCTCTTGCATCAACAGATTAAAAAACAACACCCCAACCCCAGCCCCAGTGCCCTTCAAACCTCAACCTGCAGCCGGAAGGGGGAAGTGAAACCCAGCTGGGGGAGGGGGACTCTGGGACCAGCCGTCTGAGGGAGCAGCCGGAGTCACAGGCAGACGCACAGCCCCAAGCGGCCCGGACCCCGGCCCGATGGCAGAGGCTCCGAGCCACCCTGGCTCCGAGGAGCAGGAGGCGCTACTGGTGGACAAAGACGCCGGGTAAGAGTCCGTTCTGAGCGCACGGGAGAGTTCGCATTCACACTGGGGGACGCTTAATCTGGGGGTGGATGGGGCCACCGGGACTTGGGGCAGCAGGCGGCTGCAGGGTACTTCCCGGGGTCCCCGTCTCACCCCGCGGTGGGTGCGTGTCTCTCCACTCGGCCTCCGTAGCCGGGCTTCGGCGCCAGAGGCCGGCTTCGCGCCCCAGCCGCTGGGATGCTGACCCAGGACACGGAGGCCCGGACCCCCGAGGCGGGGACTCAGGGCCTCACCCCGGCAGAAGGTGGGCGTGGGAGGGCCTGGCCGGGAGGGGCTGCTTGGCCCCAGGACCCTCGAAGCCCTTGCTGGAGGCCGGGCCGGGTCCCCCGCCCGCCCCCGCCCAGGTGACGGAGGTGACGATGCTGGCCGCTGTCTGCTCCCAGTGCTGCAGCCGCTGTTGCTTAGAGATGGCGTGGGAGGCGGACGCGGGCAGAAGGGTATGCCATCACACCCAGAGCTGGGCAGGGAGCCCCGCGGAGCCGCTGGGTGCCAGCCTGTGCAGGGACAGGACACCCAGAGCCACCAGCATGGAGAGGAGGGCGCTGCTGGTCAGCTCCGTCTGCTCCCCACCCCCCTGCCCCCCGCAGCACCTGCTGGGCAGGGCGGAGCCCCCGGCCAGGTCCCCACAGCCTCAGGGCTGACTTGTTCAGTGCATTCTAACCACTGAGGTTGGTGTCGCCTCCCTGATCCTGTGGCGACGTTATTCGTAACGAGGGAACCGATCTGGAAGTCTCTGCCACGAGTGTGCATGTGTGCGTGAGGCAGGTGGAAGGGTGCCTTCCCCTCGCCCAGGCCCACAGGGCGCCCTGCTTCGGGGGTTCAGGGGCCCGAGCGCTGGGGGGAGGGGGCGACCGGCAGACAGCTGTGCCCCACTCAGGAATGTCTCCTCCCATCAGCCTGTCTCGTGTTCCTCCGGCCACCGTGTGCCCATAGAAGGGCACGGCTTGAGCAGCCTGGCCGGGGCATCCCCGCCTCCCTCCTTGACCCCCCCACCCCAGCTGTCCCGCGGGCGGAGGACACAGAGGACGGCGTGGACCGCGGCCGAGGCCCAGGCAGGCGGGGAGGCACCTGTGCCTGCTCGGTCAGGAGCTCGGCCTGAGAGCTGGCTGAATGCCCCTGGCCCCTTAGGGCCTGGGACCCCCCCCCCCCCAAGCACCCCTCCCCCCCCAATGTGGTGTCAGAACGAAACTGAGACCCAGGGTGAGGCACGGTTGTCATTTCACAAGGTGACTAAGGGAACTGGGATTTTCCTGTCCACAGTGGGTGAGAAGTCCCGTTGCCCAGGATGGGGATGTGTGACCTGGGAAGCCCCCATGGGAGACCCCAGGAGAGCCAAGGCTGGGCAGGTTGGGGCTAGAGCATTCCAGACAAGACCTGCCCCCAGACCCCCTCTATTGCCTGCGTCCAAGACATCGCCCCTCCTATCCAGCCAAGTCAGGCCTGCCCCCTGCAACTGGGCAATGGACTGTCCCCTCAGACTGTTCCAAGATGGGGCCACCCCCCTCAGACTAACCCCTGCCAGACTACCCTAAGATGGGGCCACCTCCCTCAGACTGCCCTGGGATGGGGTCACCCCCCTCAGACTGCCCTGGGATGGGCCACCCTGCTCAGACTGCCCCAGGATGGGGCCATCCCCCTCAGACTGCTCCCAGGATGAGGCCTCCCCTCTCAGACTACCTTGGGATGGGGCCACCTCCCTCAGACTGCTACAGGATGGGACCACCCCCCTCAGACTGCCTCAGGATGGGGCCACCCCCCTCAGACTACTCTAAGATGGTTTCAGCTCCCTCAGACTGCCCCAAGATGGGGCCTCCCCTCTTAGACTGCCCTAGCATGGGTCCACCTCCCTCAGACTGCCCCAAGATGGGGCCATCCCCCTCAGACTGCTACAGGATGAGGCCTTCCCTCTCAGACTGCCCTAGCATGGGCCCACCTCCCTCAGACTGCCCTAGGATGGGGCCACCCCCCCTCAGACTGCCCCAGGATGGGGCCACTTCCTCAGACTACCCCAGGAGAGGGCTTTCCCTCTCAGACTGCCTCAGGATGGGGCCACTCCCCTCAGACTAACCCCTGCCAGACTGCCCTAAGATGGGGCCACCTCCCTCAGACTGCCCCCAGGATGAGGCTTCCCCTCTCTCACTGCCCCAGGATGGGGCCAACGCCCCTCAGACTGCTATGGGATGGGACCACCTCCCTCAGACAGCCCCAGGATGGGGCCTCAGAACCTCACATTAGGGCCTAGGACTGGGGCGTACCCCAACAACGTGCCCTGGGCAGGGTGCTTGCCCCTCCTCTGTCCCACTTGTGGGCCAGGTCAAGATACCTTCTCCTTGCTCTGGCTGCCCAGCTGTGGGGTCCCACAGGGCTGGCCAGGACCACGGGTCTCTGTGGGGCCCCTCGGTGGAGCTGAGGTGTGGCCCTGCACCCCTCCCTGTGGGGAGCCATGGACCTGAGACCCTGAGGAGAGCGGGGGACAGGGCCTCCACACAGTGCACGGAAGGGAGTCTCAGGATGTCCCAGGGTCCTGGGCTTGGCAGGTCTGGATCCCGGAATCCCAACCCCTTGGAGGCCCCATGTGCACCCCCAGCGTGCACCCTGAACTTCACCAGGGCCAGACCAGGCTGTGCTGGGCCCTCCCCATGTCCACGTGACAGGAAAGCTGCCCCACACTGCAGACGGGCCTCGCCCCTGCCCCAGCCCGGCCTGCTCCCCAGCTTGGCAAGGATGCCCTCTCCCAGGGGTCTCCGTACCCCTGTCCCCAGCATGCTCTTTCTCCACGAGGCCACTGGACCCCACATGCGGAACCATTCACCACGGGCAGCAAAAGCCATACCTCCGGAGGCCCCTGCAGGCCGGCCCTGGGTCCTCAGACCTCTCTTCCCCTCCAGGATTTGCTAAAAGCACCTCCCAGTTCTGACAGGTGCCAGAGTCACTGCAGACTTTCCTTCCAAGCCCTGCCTGGCTGTCCTGCCCCATTGCCAGGTTTCCAAAGGCCCACCAGGCCCACCTGCAGTGACCACTGCCCTCGGCTTCCTTTGCATCTGCCACTGCCTGTGGTCAGACCCCAGCCTGGGAGCCCTAGTCCTGTCCTGGGATCCCTGGTCCTGTCCTGGAGTCCTGGTCAGTCCTGGAGTCCTGGTCTTATCCTGGAGCCCTGGTCCTGTCCTGGAGCCCTGGTTCTCTCCTGGGAGCCCTGATCCTGCCTTGGGAACCCTGGTCCTGTCCTGGGGCCCTAGTCCTGACTGGGAGCCCTGGTCCTAAGCACCAACCCCCACCCCCTGACTGATTGGGCAGCTCTGGCCCTGAGGACACTGATGGGGGCCAGGTTTGGGTAAGTCGCTGTTTCCCTGCCCCCTGGGCTCCTGACCCCCACTGCCCCGCAGGCAGGGCATGGCTCCTGGTCCCACGTGATTCAGGGATGCTGGCCCAGCACTTCTCCATGTGTGGAGCTAAGAGGCAGGGCAGACACCTAAGAGAGGGCAGGGACCACCTTCGGGGCCACCCTGGGCAGAGTCCCCTTCTGGGCTATCTGTCCCTGCAGAACCCCTTGGCCTTGCTCTTTGGACCCCAGGGTCTTCAGGAAAGAGGTCACAAGTCCCCTCGGGCTATGGGTGGCTGGCGGCTGAAGGAGGGAGCTGAGCTAGCCTGGGGGCTGTGGACACCCTGGACTTCATCCTCCTGACTCCCTCAGGGAGCCAGGGTGGGAGGGGTCTGTTGCCTTGGAGGGGCAGCACCCCACGGGTCGGGACCCCCACACACCGCCAGACCCCCTGGTGGTCCTTCACCCCTTGCCCTCCCCGTGAGGCTGGACACCCCCTGGTACAGCTGGGGCGCACGGCTCTTGGGCAGCAGGCAGCGCCCCAGGCCGTGAAGGAGGGAGAGTGGAAGCAGGTGGTGGCCTTGGCGGTGGGCTGCGGGTGGGTGCGCTGGGCGTGGCTCCCCAGGGCTCCTTCCCAGCCCTGCCCAGGCTCCAGACCTGAGGACTGCAGTCAGAGCTGGGTCAGGCCTTAGACTCCCAGGTGGGCCCCCTCTCCTCCTCCCTCCGGGTCAGGGGTCTCTGGCGCCCGGAAATTTCCCAGGGAGGGGGAGGCTGAGCTCAGCCCAGATGATGGATGCCTTCTCCCGTGCCTGGGCTGGCGGAGGTCACTGGCTTCCTCTTGCCTTCCCTCTGGGCCCTGTCACATTCTTTCCCTAGGTGGGGGACAGGGAGAGGACACCACACCATACTTGGGGACATTGCAGCCCCCCCCCCCCCGCTGCTGATTCAGGAAGCCAGAAATCCTCTCCTGCATCCTGGCCCCCTCCCTGGTCCCCATCTGCCTCCTCATACAAACAATGCTGGAGGCACAAGGGGCAGCACCAGGAGGGTCTCAGGGACCAGAATAGGGCAGGCCCCAGACAGGGTGACACTGTAGATCCGTGCGGTGGCTGGCCTACACGACCCCACTAGCCCACCTCTGCCTCGGTCTCCCTCAGAGGTTGTCAGAGTGGTGGGTGGGCCCTCAGTTGGGAAGATGAGGGTCCCAGCAGTGAGGCTGAGGGCTTGAGCTTTGCTCTCCTGGGGTCTGAGCCCCCAGTGCAGGGGGAGGAGCAGGAGGAGGGGCACAGGGTCCCAGAGGCATGGCTCTTTCTGGAACAAGTAAGCCCCACCCCTGAGGCCTCAGTATCCCCATGTGCCAGCCTTCACCAAGCTCTTCAAACAGAGGTTCCCGTTAGCCAGTGAGGCACTTGACGGGGAGAAACCAAGGCTTTAAGGGCCGAATGAACTGCCAAGAGACACTGTCCCAAACCTGGAGGGACATTGGCTGACCCCAGCTTGGAGGTGTGTGTCCTAACAACCCGCTCTGGGACCCGCTCTGGCTCAAGGTTGGGGTGTAGGCCCAGGGGGCCCGGGGTATCCGGGCTGCCTCTCAGAGGTGCTCAATAACCCCACACAGGGCTGCCTGATGGCTCTGCTCCCAGCGGGTTCCCATAGGGGTGAGGCCGGTGCTCCCTGAGGCCCATCCAGAATAAGGCATAGCTGAGAAGTCACCTCCAGAGACCTCCCCAGAGGCAGAAATGGGACGTGGCCCCATCAGAACAAGCTGATTTTTTCGAGAGGCGTCGCTCCCAGGGCCCACAGCCGGTTCATCTCAGGGAAGCCTCTTTCCAGGGGCTCCTAACATCTTCTCGGATATTGGGGATCCAGGGCAACCAGCAAAGAGAGTTCTCAAACCTTCCTAGAGGCCACCCCCGCCCCGCCCCTGCCCCCACCCCATGAGCCTGGACAGGGGGGCTGGGGGTCTATGTGGGGTGTGGGGCGGATAGGAGCTGGGGGAATATTGGAAATCAGGCCTCCTAACCCTGTTGGCCAGCAGAGCCTTGTGGTGCCGGACACAGGCCATTAAGAAGTGGGGGGCAGGAGGTGGGGAGGAAAGCCCCTCACCCTTTACTGGGGGTGGGGGGGCGGGCAGCCCTGTCCAAACTCCATCAGCTAACTGCCTCCAAGCTGCCAAGTTGGGAGCTGGTGGGGTGGTGGAGGGACCACTGTCTAGTCCTACTGGCTGGCAGGGAGGGACTGTCTGGGAACCCAGAGCCTGCCTGTGGCCCCCTCCGAGGCACCCACCTCCCCCCGGCAAGAGTGGGAGGGACTCGGACCTTGGAGCCTGCCACAGGGGCAGCTGTATGGTTGTGCAGAAGGCAACAGGGACAGCCAGCAGAGGTGGGGTGTGACAGTAGCAGTGTGGGGGGGGAGGGGGTGGCAGGTTCTGCACCAGTTCCCCCACCCCCCAGAGCCTCGGCTTCCTCAGCTGCCACATGGACTGTGTGGGAGGACAGGGGGACAGTCACTGCCCTGCTTTGTGCTTCGCAGATGGGACCTCAGATGCTGCTCCTTCCTGCTCCCAGGGAGGAGCACAACCCCGCACTCCATAGGCGTCTGCCCCCCTTCCTGGGCATAACTTGTTATTTTTATAGTTTTGCTGCCAAGGTAACCCAAGGCTGCCTTCTCGTCCTCCCCCAGGTACCACCTCTCAGGAGAGAAGTGGGACTCAGGACAGATGAATCTAGCCAGTTGTTTCTGGAGGAACCTAGAAAGAAACCTTCAGTCTTTCCCTTGGTCTCACTCCCAACCCAGTCCCAGCTTTCTCACTACACCCACCTCCCTGGCTCTTCTCTCTCTGCTGGGCTGAGGCCCACATAAGACAGATGAGGGCTCAGGGCATTTGGAGGCTGCTTCCAATGTAAACCAGAGACATTTCTCTATCCAGGGTCACTAGGAGCCATGAGGTCACCCTCTTACCCCTTCTCCCCACCCCCACCTGGGTGCCTATTGCATCTTTCATTGGGATACCACTCTGTGAGCGTGTGTGTGTTGAGGATGTTTGAACAAGAGGACAGATTCCTACTTCTCTGGTCCTTATTTAAGCTCTATTTTGGCACTCAGCCTACTGGGCCATGAGAGTCTTCTCTTTTATCTTCTTGGGCTACAAGCTTATGAGCCGTGTCTTAGTCACAGAAAAAAGAAAAAAAGAAACTAAAAGACTTAATGATGGAGAAAAGTCTGAATGAAAGGAAAAGTGGGTGAAGAAAGGTAGGAATTAGGAACAGTTGAATGGATGGATGGATGATGGATAATGGAGGAATGGATGGATGAAGGGGTAGATGGATGGGTGGATGGATAGATGGTGGGAGGATGAATGGATAGATGAATGATGGATAGATGGATAAGGGACGGACGGATGGAGGGTAGATAGATGGATGGACGGGTGAGTGGATGGGTGGATAATGAATAGATGGATGACGAATGGATGGATGGACAGATAGATGTTTGTGTCGACAGATTATGGATGGGTGGATAGATGGACAGATGGATGGATGTGTAGGTAGATGATGGGTGGGTGGATGGATGATGAATAATGGATGGGTGGGTGTGTGGGTGATGAATGATGGATGAATGGACAGAGGGATAGCTGTGTGAATGGATGATGGATGAGTGGATAGATGATGGATGGGTAGATGGATGTGTGGATAGATGTATGTAGGTATGGAAGATGGATGGATGGATAGGTGGGTGGGTGGGCGAGTAAATGGATGGATGGATGGATTGGTGAATGGACACATGGAATGGAAGTATGGATAAGCTTGTGGGTAATTGGATGGAATGTTGACAGATAGCTCATTGGTAGACTAATAGAAGGTTATGAAGACATATGGATGAAAGGGAAACCAACCACAAAAGACTTTTAATGATAGAGAACAAACTGAGGACTGATGGAGGCAGGTGGGTGGGAGGTAGGTTAGAGGGATAAAGTGTATTAAGAAGGAACTTGTGGGGCGCCTGGGTGGCTCAGTCGGTTGAGTGTCCAACTTCGGCTCAGGTTATGATCTCACAGTTCATGAGTTTGAGCCCCGCGTAAGGCTCTGTGCTGACAGCTCAGAGCCTGGAGCCTGCTTCAGATTCTGTGTCTCCCTCTCTCTCTGCTCCTCCCCCCCCCCCCCCCACATGCTGTCTCTCTCTCTCAAAAATAAAGATTTAAAAAAATTTTTTAAAAAAGAAGGAACTTGTTGCGATGAGCACTCGGAATTGTATATAAATGATGAATCACTGAATTCTACTTCTAAAATCAATATTGCATTGTATATTAACTAAAAAATAAATAATAAAATAATAATGATAAAAATAATAATAAAAGACATATGGATGGATAATGGATAGAGTTTTAGATGGACAGATCTAAAAGCAATGGACAAAATTGATCCATTGATCTAAAATCAATCTAATGGAGGGGCGCCTGGGTGGCTCAGTTGGTTGAGCATCCGACTTTGGCTTAGGTCATGATCTCACGGTTTTTGGGTTCAAGCCCTGCGTTGGGCTCTGTGCTGACAGCTCAGAGCCTGGAGCCTCCTTCAGATTCTGTATCTCCCTCTCTCTCTGTCCCTCTTCCACTTGTGCCCTGTCTTTCTCTGTCTCTCAAAAACAAAGAAACATTCGAAAACATTCTAATTAAAAAAAATAAGTAGAATCAATCTAATGGACAGGTTGGCAAAAAAAGGAAATAGTAGATGAATGGAAAGACAGATAGTGAGTTAATAGACGTATGGTTGGGTGGATAAGCTAGATAAACTATTGAAGAGATAGACTGATGAACAGATGACCTGAATCAGGAGTTTTTCACTCACTGTTCTCTCTTTCTAGGACACTTTCCCCCACCAATGTATATAGCTGTCGCTAATATTTCTCAAGTCTCTTTTCAAATAAGGAAAAGCTTATTCCTTCCTAAGGGGTTTTCTTTGACTATCATATATCCTCCAGATCTCCATATCCTCCCACCCTGGAGAGGATATTTTCTATAGCATTTACCATCATTTGATATATTTCAATATATACTTACTTATTTGTTTTTGTTGTTGTTGTTCTAGCTAAAATGTCACCCTGTGAGAACAGGGACTTTGTTAATGCTAAATCCCCAGTACCTAAAAAGTGAATACAGTAAGTGTTGAAAATGATATGAATAGATTGAACAAATCTTTGAGGACAATTGGAGGTATGAATACATGGATGCTTGCTTAGATGAACTATGGATGAGTGATAGTATGGCTGAAAGTAACTTTTTTTGGAGGTTTACCAGGTTGCAGCAACTATTTTAAGTATTAACTCATTTGGATGGCTTAATGGTCAAAGTAATTGACAAACACATATATGGAAAGATAAACAGATATGTGTTTATGCACATATACATGACTTGCTATATGGGAAGGTGGATGGACATATATATGAGTGAGTGTATGAATGAGATTGATTAATAGTAAATACTTTGGAGATATGAATGAAAGTGAGGACGGAAACATATTTGGAGTGATAGAGGATATATTAAAGAATGAACAGATAGTTCACTGGTTGGGTAGCTAGGTAAATAGATATAAAATTGACAGTTGAACACATAGGTAACTATATGAGTGGGTATCATGCTCCAAGTGGATGGATGCTTCTTCTAAGTGTTTTATATGTATTATGACATTTAGATAAATAGATGGATGGATGTGTGTGTGTGTAGACGGAGTGGATGGATGAATGGAGGGGTAGATGAGTGGGTGGATGGTTAGATGGATAGATACTTGCTCAGTGGAGAAATGTAAAGAAAGATGAATAGACACAGATATATATGTATTGATAAATGATTGAATGGATTGATGGAAGGATATCTTGTTCTTATGTGGGTAAATGAATATATAGATACCCTGAGAAGTTGATGTGCTAATAATGATCTATGGGGAAAAAATAACTCTATAGAGGGGATGGGTGGATGATGGATGGATGAATAGTGGATAGATGGAGGGTAAATAGATGGATGGATGAATGGATGAGTGGATGGATGGATGAGTGGTGGGTAGATGAGTGGATGGGTGGATGGGCAGATGGAGGGTGGACAGATGGATGGATAATGGTTGGAGGATGGATGGTGGGATGGATGGATAGTGGATGATGGATGGATGACGGGATGGATGGATGGGTAGGTGGGTGGATGGATGATAGATGGATGATTGGTAGATGGGTAAATGAATGGAAGGAGGATGGGTAGATGATGAATGGGTGAATGGATGAATGGAGGGTGGATGGGTGGGTGGGTGGATGACAGATGAGTGGTGGATGACTGGGTGGTTAGATGCATGGGGAAACCACAGGAAGGTTGACGTCAAATACTCTGCCCTGTTGTTCCTATTAGGACATGCTCCAGTTATAAAGCTACGAATGCCGGCTGCTGCATTTAAAGAGCTATTTTTTGCCACCTCCCACCCACCGGCATTTCTGATAGATAATCAAGTAATTCTATTTTAAGGTCTTAGTGGCAGAGAACTCCTGACATCCGAGGCAGCCTTCTCCCCATGGGAATATTTTTCCTTCTTTTGAACCAAACTATACCTTGGCACATTCCCTTCCTGGCTGTCTGTGACTGGGATTCCAGAACCGAGAACAGGAGGCGGGGGTGGGAGGTGGGGCAATGCACAGGTTGAGATGGAAAAGAGGCTCGGGCTCACTCTCCCTGGGTGATCCGGCTCAGCCTGAGGACCGACCCTGAAGCCCTGCTCCCCATCCCTTTTCCGTGCTCTGCTAGAAGCTTGAGGAGTGGACAGCTCTGGCAGGATGCTGGGGATGGGTCGTGGGCACGACACCCGCGTTCTCTGGCTTCCCCGGGGTTGTGGGAGGGGAGAGCTGCGGGTGCCCCTCCAGGACTGGCCACGGGACTGGCCTGTGGAGGGCGGAAGGAGCCAGACTTCATGACCCCCACGAAGTCTGCGCCGGCCAGCCACCCCCTGAGTCACTGCGGACCTGAGCTGTGGGCCCACGGGGCTGCCCCTCCAACACTCACTGCCCTCACAGTGACTCGCTCGTGTGCGTGCCGCTCGCCCATCTGATCGTAGCCTCGCCTCTGTCCGGTCGCACATCCCCCGGGTGGTCTCAGTCCTGGCCACCTGCGCCAGCGCAAGGTCAGGCTAGCTGGGGAGGTGACAGCGGCCGTGCCACTGTGCTGCGGGGACGGAGGGCGGCAGGGACAGGCGGTCAGCAGACCGGGTCGTGGTTCTGGCTCTCCGGTCCCAGTTCGGAGACCTCGAACACCGGTCTGTGCCTCGGTTTCCCCACGCGGGACCTGGGTGCGTTGGCGTCTGCCTCTCAGAGCGGCCGTGAGGGCTGGCGAGCCGGGCGAGCCGCTGGATGTAAGACCGCTGGGCACTGAGCTGGGCTCAGCGACGCCCCGCCGACATGAGTCCAGTTCCCGCCTTGTCCGGTCACTCGCCCGCGAGCATTCTCTAGTGAGTCACGGCGACTAAGCCCAACCAGAGGAACAGTGGGCTGGGCTGCACCTCCCGGGCCTTGGCCAGCGCACGGGGGCAGGGGGCCCGCTGGCCAGGGCACCGCACTGACCTTGTGCCCACCGGCCACCCTGGGAGCGTGCTCTCTGGTACCGCACGGGGCTGGCCGTGTTTGTCTCTGCCTCTGGGGTCTCCCTGCTCTGAGCTCCCGGGGTAGTCGGGCAGGGGCCGGGGCGGGCAGGGGCTCCCCATTTGGGGAGCTGAGAGGATTCCCCCCTCGAGGTGATCAGTGGAGCAGAGAGCTGGGCATAAACAAGGGGAAAACTGGCGAACCAGGAGGGAGGGGAGGGAGGGAGGGGAGGGAGGGAGGGGAGAGAGGGAGAAGAGGAAGGGAGGGGAGAGGAAGGGAGGGGGAGGGAGGGAGGGGGAGGGAGGGAAACAGAGATAGGGGCAGAGAGAGCCACAGAGGGAGAGGAGAGGAGACAGGGGCTGAGTGTGGGAGCAGGGAGGGATGGGGGGGGGGGTGGCTGGCGAGGAAGGAGCCGAGAGCCCAGGCCAGCTGGGGCAGGGCAGGGGGGCTTGATCCAAGACGTCCATAAAGGAGAGGACCAGTGGGCTGGCCAGGCCAGGCCCAGGACGAGGAGAGAGGCAGGGAGGGATGGAGAGGCAGATGTTGGGGGGGGGGGGGAGGGGGGAGGGGGGAGATACCCTGCTAGTAGCAGGGATGAGCTGCAGGGGGCTGGAGAGTGAGTGAGGCCAGCGGCCGCCAAGGTGACTGAGGGGACAGGATGCCCATCACAGGCTGCTGAGGTCCCGCTAAGCCCCAGAGCTGCTGGGCTGGAGGGTTTTCTCTCTGACATTTTTACTAGTCTCAGAAGGAGGGGGAGGGGGAGGGGGAGGAGGCCGAGGGGGGAGAAGGGGGCTGGGGGGAACAAAAGGGAAACGGCTGCTAGGCGTCCTGAAGGGGAGACCCACAGAGCGCGTGAGGCCGCACAGACAGGGGGGGGGGCGGGGGGGGGGGACAGGGGCACCCGGCCCCCCGGGGGCAGCCAGCAGGGAGCCAGCCCTGGAGACCCCCCCACCCCGGTGGAGAGACACAGGTCACAGACAGGCAGAGGGGGAGAGCAGACGTGGGAGGGGGCGTCAGAGGCAGAGAGACCAGACAGCCAGACAGAGGGAGCGACAGCTCGGATCCAGGGACGGGGACAGGGGACGAGGGAGCAAAGGAGGGGACGGGAGAGAGAAAGAAGGGAGGAAGGGGGGAGAGGGGTCCCAGTGGAGGAGGAGGAGCAGGGGGAGGGCAGCAGACAGAGGCCGGCAGCCTTTGAAGAAGGAGCAGCCGCGTCCCCAGGGCTGGGGTCAGGCCAGGTCGCCGGGCCGGCGGCATGAGTGGCTCTGCCCTCCTGAGGAGAAGTTCCAGCAAACGGGGCCTGGAGAACCTCGTGAGGTAGGTGCCCCCCGGCCCGGGCTGGGGCAGGGCGGGCAGGACCGGGGCGCCGTGGGCAGGGTGTGGGCCGTGCGCACGTGCGCCGGCCGCTGTTAGTTCGGCTCCGCCGGCCGCGCGCCCTCCTTCTCTCCCACCTGCACACCCGCCTGGCCTCGGCCGGGCCGCGGTCTCCCCGGAGACCTTCTCCTGGCCCTGGGGCCTCCGCCCCGGCCCGCCGCTCCCAGGGCAAGAAGTGGGCCTCTAGCACCGCTTCCGAGGCCTTGATGTGCTCCCGCCGGCCCCTGGGGACCACCCTGTGACCCCTTGCTTTACAGACGAGGGAGCCGGACTCTGCGGCCACACTCGCCACCCCCTGTAGCACACCAGCCCTGCGTGGGAGGTGCCACAGGGCCGTGGTGAGCGCTTGGGCCTCAGAGGCAGATTTTCCCCAGCTGAAATCCTGCCTCCTGCATCGTAGGGCTTTGGTCCGGGACCCTGTCTTCCCTGGACCTCAGTTTCCCCCTTTGTAAAGTAGTGGTCTGCTGGTACCTACCCCGAAGAGGACGAGAGGGAGAGCAGAGGCAAAGGGCCAGAGGTGGGCTCAGAGCCCCTGCTCCATGCCACGGGCCTCTCGTGGCCTCACTCTGAGCCACCTGCAATGTCCTTCCTCCTCCTCTACCCTTCCAGGCGTCTAAGGCCTAGCTGAAATGCTGCCTCCTCCATGCAGCCTGCCTTGGCTTCTCCTTTGACGGCATGGAGCGCGCTGGGCAGACTGCAAACTCCTGGAGGGAGAGACAGGCATCTCAGCACTCCCAGCTCCACCCAAGCCCTGACTCTGGGAAGGAGGAGGGACAAGGTGTGCGGGTCGGCTGAGAGCAGCCGGGACCCCTCCAGCTCGGGACAGTCGGGTCCCTCAGACCCTGAGTGATGGCTCTCTCCCGGCCCCACGCAGGCATGGCTCCAGGGCCCTGCTCCAGGGTCAGCCACCCGCCCCCCCCACCCCCCCACTCATTAGGTGGACCCCCACGAGTCAACTGCCGGGCTTCACGTGTGTTCTTTTCTGGCTCTGCCAGGCCCGCCCCTGAGCGGCTGACCAGGGGACCCTCATGCAGGACCATGCGTCTCAGGTGGGCCTCCTCCTCCCTGCCCAGCTGGGATGTGGCCGCCCAGGGGTCACTGCTGCCGTCCCCATCCAGAAACTTCTGTGGCCAGAGGACCAAGGGGCACCGGGGGTCAAGCCCCGGGGCTCACCAGCGCTGCTTAACAAGTGGGGAAACTGAGGCCCAAGAGGGCAGTTGTACCGTACATCGGGGATGACAGAAGGAGCCCCGACGCGGGCTGGGCACACGTCCCTCGTCGCAGGAGGACGTGGGCCACAAACACCTGTCCGGTGGTAACCACGGCTCCGTTCCGAAACCCAGCGTCAAGCTGCTGTCCTGGGTGAGCAGGGGACACCCTGGAGGCACCGATGGGGCAGGGCAGGTGTGGCACCAGCTCAGCCGAGAGTGGGGGCCAGGCCGGTGCGCGGGCCCGGAGCCCCCAGAGGGCCTAGACCGGGGAAGGTGGGCCTGCAGAGGCCAGTGGGGCAGAGACAGAAGGAAGCGGCCCTTTGGGCCCCCTCGTGGGGGGCGTGGGGGGCGGGGTGGAGGGCAGGCGAGAGCGTCTCCCAAAGAATAACGTGGGGGCGTCTGTCGCACCCCGGCGAGCCAGTCGCACACCGCACACGGGGACGCTCACGGAGGCACACGGACCGCACGGCTTCCAGGCCCAGCCACGGCCGGGCTTACACCCCCACGCGTGGACCCGAGAGGCCGGGCGGCCGGCGACATCCCCGCTGCCCTCACTGAGATTAGCGTCTCCTGCGTCTCGGCCGTGACTCCCCGAAGCCTGGGCAGACGACCGTTGTCCCCGTTTGACCGACGGAAAACCAGGCCCAGAGAGGCTAGTGACTCCCCCCAGGCCACCCCGGGCGTGGGGGAGCCTGCCCCCACCCCGGGCCCCGCGCTTCACCGAAATCCTTCGCCACGGACCTCCTGGGTGCGGGGTGGGAAGGGGGGCGTCGGAGGCGGTGCCCCTCGCGGTGACAAGCTCCGGAGGCACATGCGGGGAGCCGGCTGGGGTGGGTGTAAATTGAATCCAGTTTAAGCAGGCTAAAAACGGGCCCGGGCAGGGGGCCTCGTCCCCGTGCCCCTCCCGTACCCTTGGCACGGCTTGGCACAGTCCTTGCGGCCGTGGGGGTCCTCCTCAGCTGTCCAAGATTCAGGGGGGCAGGGCCAGCCGGGGACCGCTCCCTCCTCCTGCAGCCCCCCAGCCCAGCTCTACCCCCCTTACAGGTGGCTCCCTCCTGTCGCCCCCGGGGTGACGGGGGATCTAAAGCTCTGCCCGGGCCCACCTTGGGCCAGGCCCGCATTAGCGATGACCGGAGGGCGGCAAGGGGACCCTGGGCGCCCTCACTTCCACAGGCCGCCTGAATTCTGGGCTGCCTTCCCGGGTTAACGGTCTTTGGGAGCCTGGCTTTCTGAGGCGGCGGCCTGGCTGGCACAGCCCAACGGGGCTGGCTGGGTCACCCTGCCGGCGTCCTTATCGGCGTTTGGGCTCCCAGTCTCCCAGGGGAGGCTCTCCGGGCTGGAGGAGCCTGGCACAAGTCCTTGTGCCCACGCCTGCCCCCCACCCCCGACAGCCTTCAGGCCTGGCCCCCGCCCCGGGGACGCCAGGCCCGGGAGGCCTCTGGGGACCCCTGTGTGGCCAGCAGGGCAAGGGATGGGGCTGGCCCAAGGAGGCGATGGGTTGGGGGAGGCTAGTCCTCCAAACCAGGTTCCAAAGAGGCGTGGCTGCCTCAGGCCCACCCAGGGCCCCAGATGGGAGGGGGCTGCCCTTGGCCTGGCAGAGCCCCGGTGTCTGGTGGGTGGTGCTGCCCTGGGACCAAGCGGTCTGTCGGCCAGAGCCGCCCCAGGAACCCCAGCGAGCTGGCATCGCGGGGGTGTGGGGACTGAGCGGCCCAGCCCCCTGGGCAGGACGTCAGGGCCAGAACCCAGAGCACTGAGGTTCGGGCCAGGCTCCAGTCCCGTCCCTCGAACCAGAGCGGGACAGGGCGGAGAGCAAGCAGCAGCCTGGGCGCCTCGGGCACCTGTGGGCTCGCCACCCCCCACGCCCCTGCTGCAGCATCGAGAAGGCACCCGTGCCTCATGGGCCCCGAGGGGTGGCTGGAGAGGCCACGGCTCCCAGGAGCGCCTCGTCTAGCTCGGACTGGCTCTGCACAGGTTGGTGGCCGGGGGCCGACCCACACAGGTGTCCAGAGGCAAGTGGGAGCTGGTGGGGGGGTAGCCCTGGGCGGCCCCCGGGGGCAGGGAGAGTGCGGGATCTGGCGGTGGCCCACCCTGGAAGGTGAGAGCGTGGCTGTGAGGGGCATTGCCCACCCAGGAAGGGAGAGGTCCAGACGCGGGTTCGACACGAGGCTGGGGCCAGGGCGTCATGTGCCCGTGGGCTGTGAGGCTCTTCTAGAGAGTGTCCCTGCAGACGTGGGGACAAGGCCATGGAAAGAGAAAGGAGGTGAGAGACAGGGAAGGGGATAAGGAGGAGGGGGCGAGGGGCAGGAGGTCTCCACGAAGGCATAAAGAGGGCGTGCAGGGATGGAGACGTGATGGGGACAGGGACAGGATGGGGACGGGGACAGGATGGGGACAGGAGGGGACAGGATAGGGAAGCAAAGAGGACAGGGACAGGATGGGACAGGACAGGCATAGGAGAGGGATAGAGGGGGACAAGACAAGAGAGGACAGAGACAGGACAGAGTAAGGACAGGACAGGATGGGACAGGGGACGGGATGGGGACAGGATGGTGGGCAAGAGGCGGGAGAGGTCGAATGAAAGCAAAACAGAGGGAAAGGATGAACGAGGCAGGGGACGGGGTGAAGGCGTTGTGGAGGCTCATCAGCCACTCCCATGTGTCCCCTCCCAAGTGTCTCCTCCTGTGTGTCTCCTCCCACTTTGTCTCTCCTACGTGTCCCTTCCCACGTGTCCCCTCCTGCGCTGCCCCTCCCACGTGTCCCCTCCCGTGCTGTGCACCCCCGCTATCTGCCCCACATTGTCCCATGCTGTCTGTTCCACACTCTCCACACTGTCCCCTCCAACACTATCCACCCACACTGTCCCACCCTGTCTCCTCCCGCACTGTCTCTCCTCTGTTGTCCCTTTCCATGCTGTCTGCCCCATGCTGTCCCCTCCACACTGTCCTCTCTCACATTGTCTCTCTCATACTGTCCCCTCCCATGCTGTCTGTCCCATGCTGTCCACCCCCACTGCCCCACACTGCTCTCCCCTCGCTGTCCCCTCCCACACTGTCCCCTCTCACATTGTCTCTCCCATGCTATCTCCTCCCATGCTCTCTGCCCCATGCTGTTCCCTCCCATATGTCCCCTCCCACACTGTCCACCTCATGCTATCCCTTACCAGGCTGTCCCCCACCTGCTGTCCCCTCCCACGCCGTCCGCCCCACACTGTCCGCCCCACACTGTCTGCCCCACGCCGTCCCCTCCCACGCCGTCCTCGTGAAGCGGCAGAGGGCAGGAGGCCCCAAGGGCCAGAAGGTCTGGGAGGAGGTCTGGGGCGGCCAGTCTAGCACCTGCGGCTGTTCACCGGGGAGATGGGAGGGGCCGGAACGGGCAAGAAGGAAGGAGGGAAGGCCAGTGAGGCCAAGAGAGGGGGACAGGAGAGGAGAGGGGCTGCGGGCGGGGTTGCGTCTCCCCTGAGCGGGGCAGACTCCCTCTCGACCCTCCGGGTGCCCTGCACCAGCCGGCAGCACCTGTGCGCTGGGAGCCCCAGGTCGGACGCCACACTGATCAGCCTCAGTTTCCCCTCCTGCAACAGCCCCCAGATCCCGCCCGTGTCCTCAGGGACAGACACCAGGACAGGTCTCGCCCAACTCAGCCAGCGGGCCACCCCAAGCCCGGCCCCGCGTGCCCCTCCGTGTGGATAAGGAAGCTGAGGCTCGGGGAGGGTTCGAGGCCCGGTGGGCGGGCAGCGAGGGTCTGCAGGATTAAGGGGCACACGGCCAGGAGCTGTCGCGGCAAGACTGAATGGGGGCCAGTCCAGGGGCACAGCCCCGGCTCCTGCCATGCCCCCCTGGGCCCCCAGGATACTCAGTCCCAGGGGCTGGAGCACCTCAGAGGAGGGGCTGGGGGTGGGGGCAGGTGGCAGAAATGGCCCTGGCAGTGTCCAGCACAGGGTCAGGCCGCTCCGTGCACTTGGGGGCTCTCCGGGAAGGCAGGGCCGGGAGCCGATGGCAGGCGGCTGAGCCAGGCTGCGTCCGGGGACGGGGGCGGGCAGCCGGGCTTTGAGACCCCGGGATGACAGCCATTTGGGCACTGACTGGGCAGAGCCGGGCGCGGGGCCCTCGGGGTGTGCGGAAGACCGTGGTACGACCCGGCAGGGGGATGGGGACAGGGCGGCAGAGGCCCCAGCCGGTGCCAGCCACCAGTCGCGTGTCATGGAACGTGCCAAAGCCCAGCCTCGTGAGCGCTCCGAGCCCTGTGCCAGGCGGTCCCAGCCCGGCTCGGGAGTGCCTGGCTTCCCTGGAGGGCCGTCCAGCGCCAGGAGGAGCCGGGGCCGGGACTGGAGGTGAGGCCGGGGCCACCAGGCAGCCGGGGGGGGGGGGTGGGGACCGTGGGGTCGGTCCCACACACGGCCCGGAGGCGTGGGCAGGGGCAACTGGCTGACGCAAAGGATGCGGAGGGGCGGGGAGGGGGGGTGCCTGGGTGTCTCCGGGACACTTGGCCCGGACCCGGCAGCACTGTGGTCAGTGACTCGGAGAAGAGTCACAGCAAGTGCAGTGTGCTGGGCAGAGGGAGGGACGGTGAGCCCAGGGCCAGTGCCCGTCTCGGCCACGCCAGCATCCCACAGGCAGGGCGAGCCGGGCGGAGGGGGCGGCCTCGCTCTCTGACCCCAGGCCCGGAGGGGCAGGCCAGCCAGAGCAGACGGGGGCAGAGATGCGGAAGAGCCGCGGTGCCGGGGCAAGGAGGCTGACGGTGGAGCACATCACAGGAGGTAGGGTGCCCAGCAAGAGGGAGGTGACGGCCAGCCAGAGGGACATCAAGCTTGGTTCTGGACCTCACTGTGGGGCAGAAGGGGACAGTCCCCGATCCAGACTCTGGGAACCAAGGGAAACCTGGGATAGAAGGACTTGGAGGCAAAGCCCCCACGAGGAAGGTTTCCGGGACACAGACTCTGTCTCCCTCGAGCCGGAACCCTCTGCCAGCGAGCAGGCGCCTGGGCGACAGAGACTCCCCGGCACAGCCGCCTTCCGGTCGGGCCGTTTGGGCACATGATGAGGGTCCACCCAGCTGGCCCGGATGCCCTGGGGACCGCTGGTGGGACTGCCCTGCCCTGGGCTGGGTCGTCCTGACTGGCATTGAGGGTCTGGGGCGAAGCCGGGCCCTGCACGGGGCTGTCGGGGGAGAGGCCCGTCCGCCCCAGGGAGCCTGGGCGGCTCACGTGCTGGAGGGCGGCAGTGGGCAAGGCAGGGACCAGGAGAGCAGCTTAGTGGGGGGGCGTGTGAGCAGGGAGGGAGGAAGGGAACCCCAAGGAACGGGTGCTCTCCCCACACCGCTTTCTCCCGGAGGGGCGCCCGAGCGGGATGTGCTGGGACTGGGGGTCACCCAGGAGGGGCGTGGCTCTACATCGGGACTGGGGGGATGGGAGCAGAAAGGAGGGCCGGCCTGCACACTGCTTTGCTGCCCCTTCCTCTCCGACGGGCCTCTGCCCGCCATGTCAACCACCACCGGGCATGGGCACCAGGGACCCTGTCCCGAGAGGACTTCCTGCCGGCCAGTCCCCAATGGCTTGGAATAGGGGCCCTCGCCTGTGGTCCCTGAGCCACACCTTGGGCGCAGCGCTGGCTTTCTTGGAAGCTCTAGAAAGAGCTGTGGGCAGTGGGCAGTGGGTGCAGGGACCTCACTGTGGGCCCGGTCACCTGACGGGATAGAGAGCTGGTTGAAGAGGGGGGTGGGGACAAACAGGGGACAGGCCACTCCAGGCCCACGAGCAGGGGAGGGGGGTGGGGACAGCGGTGGCAGTGGCTGAGGCCTCTTGCCTCCTTTTCCCAGGAGGAGACCTCTCAGCTCCCCTCTTCGGCTGTGAACTGGGGTGGCCGTGCCCCCTAAGTGGGGTGAGAACCGGGTGGCATCTTGAGGCCCGAGGTGGGGGGGCATCCCGGGCCAGGCAGGGTCTGGAGCTGGTGCTCCTCAGGGGACCCCGGTGACCTGAGGGCCAGGGCAGAGGCGACCCTCCCTGATCTGCCCCCGGGGCTGGCAAAGAAAGATGGGCAGAAAGGGGATTCCTTGGCTTTGGGGGCTCTGTGGGGCAGCTAGGGGGTTTCCCCAAACAAGAGCCCCCCCCAAGTGCCACCCCACTGGGGGAAGATGAGGGCCGTTGGGCAAGGAGGCCCAGCCAGGGCCCTGCGGAGGTGACACGGTGGTTAAGGGGGTGCGGGCCTCAATGGCGAGAAGGGGATGCCCAGGCAGAAGGTGGGCCCGGCTGGGGGCTCGGGGCTGATGAGGGTGTAAAGGATCCCGGTGGAGAAGCCGCTCTGGCCTCCCTCCACCCCCGCCTGCCCCGGGCAGGGCTCCGAAGGCCCAGAGCCCCCCGCCGGGCCAGGTGGTGGCCGGGAAGGAGCGAAGGTCCCTCCTCTCAGCCCTGGCCTAGGCCCCGGGGCAGGTGGAGCAGGGCCCCCAGAGGCCACGGCTGTGCCCCACATCCCCCAGCACTAGGCCGGTGTCCTGGAGGAGGCCCCAGCCCGGGGGCCTCTGTCCCTCCCCGCTCGCCAGGGCGGCCTGTGCCCCCGGCCTGTGCCTTTCTCTCTGTGAGCAGGTCGGTGTCCCTTCCTCCGGGGAGACTTCTTAGATGGGACCTGCCCACCAGGACCAAGAGGGAGGTGGTGTGGGGGCAGGCCAGGTCGGCCGACGGTGCCATCCAAGGGGAAGCAGGAGCTGGGGTGGCCTGGGGAGGGGTCTTGGTTCACACGGTGCCGCACCCCTTTTTACAGCTGGAGAGCTGAGGCTGGGCCTGGGGTCTCACCCTGGGCGGGGGGGGGGGGGGGTCAGAGAGACCAAAGCCACAGCCCTGCCCTGGTCCCAGCCCCTCCACCTGGGCTGGCGGGCTGTGTGGTTGCCTCCCTTTGGACTTCACCCCATCCCCCCCCTCACCCCGTCAGCCTTCACCCCATCACCCCAGCGAGGTCAACAGCCTCCCCCCCCCACCTGTGTCCCCTGCAGCTGCCTTCCACTGAGCTCCTCCCTGCTCAGAACCTCCTGGGACCCCCAGAGTCCCTAGCTGCTCCGCCTTGGGTCTTCCAGAGACCTAACAGGACCCTCAGGCCCCTGGGCCCTACCTTGTGAATGCTGCCCCCTCTGGGAGCAACCACAAAGGGGAGGGGCAAGAAGGATTGAACTCCTGCACAGCTGGGCGGAGCTGCTTGAGGTGCCGGCCTGTGAGGGGGGGCGGAAACGGGGGAGGAGGAGGAGAGGAAGAGGAGGAGGGGAGGAGGGGAGGAGGGGAGGAGGAGGTGGGGAGGTAGGGAGGAGAAGGAGGAGGGGGGAGGAAGGGGAGGAGGAGGGGAGGAGAAGGGGGAAAGAGGAGGAGGGGAGGTGAAGAGGAGGAGTGGAGGGGGAGAGGAGGAGAGGAGAAGGAGGGAGGGAGGGGGAGGAGGAGGAGGGGAGGGGAGAGGAGGTAGGGAGGAAGAGGAGGAGAAAAGGAGAGCAAAGGAGGAGAGGAGGAGGGGAGGAGGAGAGGAGAAGGAGGAAGGGAGAGGGAGGAGGAGGGGAGGGGAGGGGGAAGAGGAGGAGGAGGAGGGGAGGAGAGGAGGAGTAGGGAGGGAGGGGAGGAGGAGGAAGGGAGGGGAAGGAGGGGAGGTAGGGAGGAAGAGGAGGAGGAGAGGAGGAGGAGAGAAGAGGAGGAGGAGGAGGGGAGGAGGGGAGGAGGAGGAGGAAGGGAGAGGGAGGAGGAGGAGGGGAGGGGAGAGGAGGAGAGGAGAAGGAGGGAGGGAGGGGGAGGAGGAGGAGGGGAGGAGGGGAGGAGGAGAAGTAGGGAGGAGGGGAGGAGGAGGAGAGAAGAGGAGGAGGAGGGGAGGGGGGAGGAGGAGTGAGGGAGGGGGAGGAGGAGGAGGGGAGGAGAGGAAGAGGAGAAGAGGAGAAGTAGGGAGGAGGGGAGGAGGAGGAGAGAAGAGGAGCAGAAAAGGGGAGGACGGGAGGAGGCAGGAGGGAGGGGGAGGAGGAGAGGAGAGGAGGAGGAGGGAGAGGAGGAGGAGGAGGGGAGGGGAGGAGGAGGAGGGGATGGGAGGAGGGGAGAGGAGGAGGGGAAGTAGGGAGGAAGAGGAGGAGGAAAGGAGGAGGGGAGAGGAGGAGGGGAAGTAGGGAGGAAGAGGAGGAGGAAAGGAGGAGGGGAGGGGGAGGAGGGGATGGGAGGAGGGGAGAGGAGGAGGGGAAGTAGGGAGGAAGAGGAGGAGGAAAGGAGGAGGGGAGAGGAGGAGGGGAAGTAGGGAGGAAGAGGAGGAGGAAAGGAGGAGGGGAGGGGGAGGAGGGGATGGGAGGAGGGGAGAGGAGGGGAAGTAGGGAGGAAGAGGAGGAGGAAAGGAGGAGGGGAGGAGGAGGAGGGGGGGAGGGAGGGGCAGGAGGAGGAGGAGGGGAGGAGAGGAGAAGGGGAGGAGGAGAAGTAGGGAGGAGGGGAGGAAGAGGGAGGGAGGGGAGGAGGAGGAGGGGAGGTAGGGAGGAAGAGGAGGAGGAAAAGGGAGGCGGGCAGGAAGGAGGCCTAAGGCCTCGGTGCTCCAGGCCTCTGCTCCCTGGTCACGTGAGACCCTGCTACCCCACTGCTGTCCTGGGCTCCCTGAGCCACCGCGTCCCCAGTTAGCCTGGTTACTCTCCCTGGGTCAGCAGGGTCTCGCCTCACCCGTAGTCCCTCTGTCTCCCCAGGGACTCTGGAGATCTGGAGGCTCCTGTCCCCTCCCGGCCCGGAGCCCTCCCTGCCAGTCTAACTGCATCTCCCCTCCTCCACGCCCACTGGGCCTCCTTCCAGAAAGGACCTGAAGGCTGGCACAGGGCTTCCCGGGGCCGCCTCACGGAGACTCTCCCGTCCGCCTCCCCGCAGCCGCCCCTCCAGGGCCACCTGAGCGCTCTGGCCGCTGGCCTTGGCTTGGCTCTTGTACCCTCTCCCTGGCCCACACACTCCGGTTCATCTTTCGGACCCAAGTTCAAGGTCGCCTCCTGGGCTCCCCTGGGCAGCGGGACTGGGCTCGTTTGCGGGGGGTGGGGGTGGGGTCGTCTACCTGGGGCAGTGACTTTGAGGAAGCCCGGAGACGCGCCCGGAGACGTGCTGCCGGAGGGGACACGGCTGGGAGGGCGGTCTGGACCCGTGCCAGGGCCCTCGGGTGGGGTGTGGGGGGGAGCCGGGTCCCCCCAGCCGCAGCTCCGTGCGCCCACCCCTGGCCCCGGGCAGCAGCGTGCCCCTCCCGCCGCCCCACCCCCCGCCCACCTGCTCATTTGGGGCCGCCTTCGAGCTCCCCGCTCACCCCCGCTGCCGCCTCTCTGCAAGGACGAGTGACCTCCGGGGCCCTGGCGGTGCCACACCCAGTGCCGTGCCCACAGACCCCTCCCCGTGCTGCCTGGGGCAGCCCCCGCCCGCCTCGCATAACCAGTGAGGGGCACCCTCGGAGTTGTGGGGCGTGGGGCTGCCCTCCCCTGAGCTCCCTGACGGGGCCCCCGACCTCTGCCCTTGGGGGCCCGCTCTCTGGGAGTCGGGGACGCTTGCCGTCCTGCTGTCCCCGGAAGCCAAGGCGGGGGAGGAGAAGGCCTCTCCCCGGGCTGGCTCCCCCCCACTGCCACTTCACTCACGGGCTCTACGGCCGCCGGAGGGACCAGTGGCTCTGCAAGTGTCCACCCCGGGCGACAGCGTAGAACCCCCTGGGGAGGCGGGGCGCAGAGGGGACCAGAGACCCCGGGGGTGGTCGGTCCGCGGTGGGGCTGACCAGGGCTGCTCCCCCGGCCTCTCTGGCAGCTTCCTCTGGCCGTGTCCGGGACACCTGTGGCCCAGAGGGTCCCCGCAGACCTGAAGAAAGAGTTCTCCGACGACAGGCCTGGCCCTGCCTGGCTGTCCTCCCTTTGGGCCCCCGCCCCCGAGCCCGGCGCCCGAGCTCTCCCCTCGACCTTTAGGCACCAGAGACGGGTGGCCTTTAGGCCTTTAGGCACCGGACAAGCGGCCTGCAGGGGGCAGAGTCAAGCTGGGACCAAACCCACGCAGGCAGACAGGGGAGGAAGGAGGTGGGGGCAGCTGCGAGGGCCGGGGCCGGCTCAGGAGCCTATCACGGGACCCTGGTGGGGGGACCGGGGGGGCCGCAGAGGGAGGAGTGGGGGGCCGGCGCCCCGAGTCGGGGCCGGTAGGCGGTGGACGTGGCCAACGGGGCAGTCCCCGAACGTGGGGACCCCCACTCAGGACGGGGAGCTGGGAGGCGGCCCGGGGCCCGCTGGGCTGTGCGCGCCCCGGTGCACCTGGGTGGGGGCGAGGCCCCGCGGCGGAGCCCGATGCTGGGGGAGCAGAGCCCCACTCGGCAGCCCCCGGGGCTGAACCCCGGGCTGCAAAGAGCCAGAGCAGACACAGGAAATAGCC
This sequence comes from Felis catus, assembly GCF_018350175.1. Taxonomy (NCBI): domain Eukaryota; kingdom Metazoa; phylum Chordata; class Mammalia; order Carnivora; family Felidae; genus Felis; species Felis catus. The sequence continues at coordinate 113,868,959 of NC_058377.1, read as the reverse complement.
TAATTGCGTTCGCTAAGGAACACCAAATCCCTTACAGCTGCACGCGGGCTGAGCCAGGGGCCACGGGTGGGGCGGCCATCGCCGGTGTCCTGACAGCTCCGTGGAGCCTGCCAAGGGGTCTGGGCTGCTGGCCGGGGAAGGGGGGCGCCTTTCCCAGGCCAGAGGCCCCCACCCCACCCCAGGAGAGCCGCCCCCTCTCAGTTCCCAGAACGGAGCCCAGCTGTGGAACAGTGAGGGGTGAGGTCACGGGAGGGGCCAGAGGGGCCGCATTACTCACATCCTGGGGCTGGTGGGAGGGGGGAGGCGAGGGGGAGGGCCCCTTGTCCTTGGGCCGCTGGGGCTCCCGGCCCAGGGCTTCGGGGGAGACACCAGGAGACCCCTACCCTGTATCCCTTGTCTGCCTGCCCCCCGCCCCCGCCCCCGCCCCCCGGCCCCTGCCTGTCAGGGCTCCCGGGGCCACGTGCAGATGGCGGGTCGCAGAGGGTGGCCCTCGGAGGGGCCGGCTCACAGGGCCGCTGTCGGGGCGATGGCAAGGGACAGCAGAAAACGGGGTCTGGAGCGGGGACCCTGGACCTGCCATTTTGGCCCCGCCTTGTTCCCGCTCGTGAATCCGTGTGCGTGCTGTGGGGTGTTTGGAACCGTGGGTGGAGGGTGGGTGCGCGTGCCACGCTGGCCTGGGTGTCGGGCTCACGGAGGACATGTGTGTGTGTGTGCACGCGCATTATTGCCTCCTGTGCACCTGGGCGTGCAAGGGGGGCCGGGCCCGCGTGGGGCTCTTGTGGCCTGGACATACCGCCCGACAGGTGGACCCCAGAGGATCTGCTCATGTCTGTGTGTGGGGGCAACTTGCCGGCTCTGCACTCAGATCTCGGGGCAAGGGTCTGGGGAGCGGGAACCACGACCCTGGGCCCTGGGGCAACACTTCCCCAGATAACGTGGCCCTGCAGCCTCCGAGCCGAGGGCCCAGGGCAGGATGGGAGCAGGCGTGGGGAAGGAAGGGCTCCCTAGGCCCCCGGGGGTGGGAGCCGAAGGCACTTCTGAGCATCGAGGGTGGGAGACCAGGGGTGCTGCGGGCTGAGCAGGTCTGGAGTCCCAGGTGGCCATGGCGGGGGGCGGTAGGGGGGGAGCGGGCCTGGAGCCCGGGGCTGAGGAGGGCCTGGCTTTTGTCTGGGAGGCTCTGGGAAGACCTGGGACAGATTAGATCATGGCTGGCAGGGCTGCTGAGACCATGGAGCCGGCCGTCCCGGCCAAGGGACGGAGTCCCAGAAGGAGCGGGCCGCGGGGTCAGGCGGCGGGCAGCAGCGGGAAGGGACCGAGACCCCAGGCTAGGGCAGTGAGCCCTGCAGAGGCAGAGACCAGGACTCCCCTCTCTGGGTCCAGTGGAGCCTGGGTGGTGGGGGAGGCAGGGCCGTTTCGGCGACCCAGGCCCGGGGTGCCCCCCGGATGCCGACAGTGTGAGATCTGCTAGGCCAGGGCCAGGGGGACCAGGCTGTGAACCCCTCGTCCCAGGCTGACCTTGTGTCGCCCTTAGTGAGGGACCCCGAGAAGCCACGGGGTCAGCGTGCACCGAGGGAGCAAGGTCTCTGGCTCTGCGGTGGCCTCGGGTCCGTCCTCTGTGAACGGGCCCAGAGAGGTCAGGTTCAGGGTGCAGGCAGCCTCTTCTTGGGGCCCTTGGGGGGGCAGGAGGGAGTGCCCCAGCCGGGGTACCCGGGCAGGGAGGTGGCTGCCCGGCTGGGTCTGCCCCTGGCCTGGCAGTGCCTGATCGGCGAGGCTGCTGCCACCGGATTCCAGTGGGGACACGTGGCACCTGTCTGGTACCTGCAGCAGCCGCTTCCCAGGGCCTCGGGGGCCACAGAGCCAGGCCCGCCTGTGTCCCGGCTCTGATTAGGTCCAGGAGGCCTGGCTGCTGGGCGGGGGGGGGGGGGGGGGGCGGAGGACAGAGGGTCTCAGTCCTGCCTGGACACCGGAGCCCCCTCCACCACCGGGAGGACAGGAGCAGCGGGGGGTGCCGGCTGAGGCCCGACTGACGCTCTGTGTCCCCCAGGCTCACGACTCAGCGGAGCGCGGAAGATGAGGAGGAGGCCGCCCGCGAGCGTCGCCGCCGGGCGAGGGACAGGGAGCTTCGGGCCAGGACGAGGACGGCGGCCAGTCCCCAGAGCCGCCGGAGCGGGAGAGCCTGTAAGCCACCCCCCAGCAGTCCGCCTGGCCCGCTCCCCAGGGCAGAGGGGAGGCTGGTGGTGGGGCCCTGGGCTAGGGCTCCCGGAGGAGGAGAGTGAGGAGGGGCTCAGCGGGGGTGCGGAGACAGCTTAGGGTGAGGGTCCCTGAAGCCCGAGGCGCCGGTGGAGCCCGCCGGCGGCCGCAGGGACTCACGTGCGGCCACCCCTCCCAGCCAGCCTCCCAGAGCGCTGACTCAGGCTCTGGCCGCCCTGCGCGGCCCTGGCCCCTGCTTGGACCGACACTGACCCCAGCTGCGTGGCCCTGGCCCCGGAGCCCCCCGCCCAAGCTCCCTGCTGCCGGTGACTCATGGAGGCCACGTCCAACTTGGCGGGCCGCAGGCCGGCTCGTTTCCTCCCTGGGCCCAGGAGGCCTCCGCGGCCGGGCTGGGCTGTTTTTACAATAATGCCCCCCTTCCTCCCGCCCCTGTTTTGTTCCATTTTCTCCGAGTCAGCAGCTCTGGGCGGGGTGGGGTGCTGCAGCGGTCACGGCCCCTCAGACCAGGTCCTCAGTTTAGATAGCAGGGGCTGGGGGCACATGGGGAGCCCACCAGCACCAGATCCCAGGCCTACCCTGACGGGGGGGGGGGGGCGGGGGACAGGGGCTCACCCTGCTGCCCGCGGAGGGAGCAGTCACCAGAGCCCTGGAGGGAGACGTGTCACCCACACACGGGGACCCCAGGGTGACAGGGGAGGCACAGCCCAGCAGTCAGGGGGCCCTAGACGAGTGGAGGAGTCACAGCCCAGCTCTTGGGGAGCCTTGGACTGATGAGGGAGGCATAGTTCAGCTCTCAGGAGCCCTAGACTGAGGGGGAGGCATAGTTCAGCTCTCAGGAGCCCTAGACTGAGGGGGGAGGCATAATTCAGCTCTCAGAGGCCCTAGACTGATGGGGGGGGCACAGCCCAACTCTTTGGGAGCACTGAACTGATGGGGGAGGCATAGCCCAGCTCTCAGGGGACTCTAGACCAAGGGAGGAAGCACAGTCCAATTCTCAGGAGGCCCTAGACTGATGGGGGAGCACATCCCAGCTCTCAGGAGGCCCTAGACTGATAGGGGAGGCATAGCCCAATTCTCAGGGGGCCCTAGACTGATAACAGGAGGCCTAACCTAGCTCTCAAGATATCCTAGACTGATGGGGAAGCACAACCCAGCTCTTAGGGAGCTCTGAACTTATGGGGGAGGCATAGCCCAGCTCTCAGGGGACTCTAGACTAATGGGAGGGGCAGAGCTTAATTCTCAGGAGGCTCTAGACTGATGAGGGAGGCATAGCCCAGATCTCAAAAGGTCCTAGAGTGATGGAGGAGGCACAGCCCAGCTCTTAGAGAGCCCTAGACTGATGAAGGAGGCATAGCCCAGCTCTCAGCTTACCAAGACTGATGGAAAAGACACAGCCCAGCTCCTGGGGAACCCTAGACTGATGGGGAGGCATAACCCAGCTCTCAAGGGATAGACTGATGGGGGAGGCATAGCCCTGCTTTCAGGGGAGCCTAGACTGATGGAAGAAGCATAGCTCAGCTCTCAAGGGACCCTAGACTGATGAAGGAGGCATAGCCCAGCTCTTGAGGAGTCTGAGACTGATGGGGAGGCCCAGCCCAGCCCTTAAGGAGCCCTAGACTGATGGAGGAGGCATAGCCAGAAATCAGGAGGCTCTAGACTGATGGGGGAGGCACAGCCCAGCTCTCAAGGGACCCTAGACTGATGAAGGAGGAATAGCCCAGCTCCTGGGGAACCCTAGACTGATGGGGGAGGCACAACCCAGCTCTCAAGGGACCCTAGACTGATGGGAAAGGCATCGCCCTGCTTTCAGGGGAGGCTAGACTGATGGAGGAAGCGTAGCTCGGCTCTCAGGAGGCCTAGACTAGTGAGAGAGGCACAGCCCAGTTCTCAGGGGACCCTAGACTGATGGGGGAGGCACAGCCCAGGTCTTAGCAGGCCCTACACTGATGGAAGAAGCACAGCCTAGCTCTGTGGGAACCTTGGTCTCATGAGGGAGATATAGCCCTGTTCTTGGGGAGCCCTAGCTTAATAGGGTCAGACACAACCTCGGCCTCAGGCAGCTCCAGACTACGAGGAGACACAGTCCTGCCCTCAGGGATTCTCTAGCAGCGGGGAGGCTCAGCCCAGCCATGGGTGCTGCCCCTGGCAGACAGGGTCTCCCACCCCTGGAGCCCAGGGTCTGAGGAAGGAAGGAGATGTGGCCAGTGTGTATAGCGTGCCCCCTGCCCCTCATGGCCCCGTCCGGCTCTGAGCACCGGCACTGCTCTTTTAGCCTCAGCCTGAAGCCCTCGGAGGCCCCTGAACTGGATGAGGACGAGGGTTTCAGCGACTGGTCCCAGAAGCCAGAGCCACAGCGGCAGCCCTGGGAGGCCGGGGGGGCCTCCAACAGCGGGGAGCCCCCTCGGAGCGAGAGTCCGGAGGGGCAGCAGGAGGAGAACAGGCAAGTGGGGGTCAGAGGCCGGAGGCAGGGTTACCAGGCAGGGGCGCTCTCCAAGCCCCCAGCCTGCGCCTGAGCAAAGGCCACCGGCCCCGCAAAATGCCCCCGGGCTGGGAGCAGGGGGAAGGGAGGAAGAGAGCTAGACGGCGGCGGGGCGGCGGGCCGAGGGGCTGCGGGGAGGGGTGGGGAGGAAATCTCATTCCTGGGCTCCCCAGGGCCCCTGGGCCCCATCCAGACCAGCTGCGGCCCGGCCAGGGTGTTGCCACATCAGCACACATCTGCAGCCCACTTACGTAATGGAGGCTCTGCGCCCCTGCCGCCCGCCCGCCCCTTCCTCCCTCGGGGCTGGCTGATCTCCATTCCCACGGAGGGGAGCAGGTATTTCCAGATGTGTGGGCCTGTGAGTTGGCCTGGAGGGACAAGCTTTCCAGATGTGCAGACGTGTTTGCTGGGCTGAACAGGGCAGGAGGGGGTGGGGGCCCAGGGATGGGGGGCTGCTCCGGGAGCTTCACCCCCACCCCAGTTCTGAGGTCTGAGGCACCCTGCAGGCGTGCTCAAGGGCCCCCCACCGTGGGCAGGGTCCAAGCTCTACCCAGGAGCTTCGAGCTTGGGGGACACCACCTCCCGGCCCTTTGAGGCCCCTCTAGTCTCCATCTCTAGCTAGGACCGTCTCCGTCTCCAGTCTTCCAACCACCCTACCAGTAGGTTCCTGCACCCCAGGAGCCAGCTGCCTGGCTGGGGCCCTGGTCCTGGCCACCCCCTGGTCACCGGTGCCCCTGCAGGCCTCATTTTCCCCCATCTGCCTTTGAGACTCAGTGCACCTTCCGAGGTGGGTCTGGGGTCTGCAAGGATGGCCTGTCCCCTCGTGTCGGGTGGCCGCAGCCCTGCCGGCTGCCTCCTCTTTCCCGCCGGCCCCAGGCCACAGCTGTTCCCAACAGCAGGGGGCACTTTGGCTCTTCTGTTGAACCCTCCTGCTCTGCTCACAAGCAAGCCTCCTCCCGCCCCACACCTGCCTGGCCCCGGGACCTGCTGGAGCTGAATGGGCCCTCTGTGTGCCCGGCCGGCTCGCACTGACCCACCTTGGGCGGTGGGCCTGGGTCTGGGCTGGCACCAACACCAAGGGGCGTGAAATCATGGAAAATGCGAGAATTTCTTGCTGGTTCAGTCCTGCTCAAATGCAGAGCCCCGCTGGCTGCCGGAAGGCATGGCCAGTGCAGGCAGCCCCTCTTCTCAAGGGTGCCGTCCTAGCTGTGACCTCGGCCTTTGCCTTGTCCCTTAGCTGATCGTCCCCCAAACCACCCACAGATCCTGCCCCACTCCTATGCAAAACCCTTCTTCCTCAGGCCCACCTGCCTCCCTCATGGAGCAGGGCAGGAGCGGGGGGGGGGGGCCTAGGCCAGCAGGGTGGACACAGACGAGCATGGCCCGGGGGCTGGGGCCCATCCAGAGAGTCTGGAGACCGGGTCCGGCCTCCGAGTGTGAGGCGAGAGGGGGCTGAGGCAGCGGGCCCTGTCCACAAAGGCGCCCCAGGGCTGGAGGGCTGCCTCCAAGGTCCTTGGGCCCACTTCCCCCGATGAGGCTGGGGTCTCAAGATTCCTTGGCACTCAACTGGTCAGACCGCCCCCACCTTTCGGACGGAGAAGCTGAGGTTTGGAAACCCAGAGGGACTCAAACCCAGCAACTGAACGCCCTTCACCGGGATTGCATCCCTCCCCTGCCCCCCAGGCCCCATCAGCATGCCTACGGGAGCCAGGGTGGTGATGAGCAGAGTCCAGCCAGAGTCAGCCTGGAGGAGTTGCATCTGAGCCCCAGCTCAGAGCTCCAGGATGGGCCGGAAACAGAGGAGACAGAGCCCAAGAGCCCAGAGGGGACCGTCCAGGGCAGCCTGGGGCCGGCAGAAGCCGAAGAGGCAGACGAGCAGGTGATGGTGGCTCCCTTTGGGGTCCGGGTGCACCCCGCCCCTTGGGCTGGGTCTGTGTCTGCTGACCGTCTGCTCAGCAGGCTGTCCTAGAGGGAGACGCCCCCCACACACACCCCAGACTCTGTGGCACCCGCATTCCCAGAGGGAGGAGGGTCTTCGTGACCCTGGGATCAAGCGACTCTCCTCCGGACTCACAAGACCCCACTGCAGAGAATTCGAGAAACAGAGCATGTCAGGGCTGGAAAGGGCCTGAGGCCCAGGGAGGGGAAGATGTTTGCTCCAACAAGTCCCGAATGGGGCAGGAGGGGTGCAAGGGGTGCTCATCGTATAAACTCTGATGTTCTATTCCTAGCACCAGAAGCGCCAGCAGCCCAGGACGCCCAGCCCCCTGGTCTCGGAGGGTGCTACCGAACAGGGCTCACCTCCCCTGAGCCCCAGCACCAAAGTAGGTCGAGCCCCAGAGCCTGCTGCCTTTTCCTCTTTCCCAGAATCACAGCACCAACCCCACGACAGCCCCAGAGAGGAAGCCACACGGCAGTGCCAGGAACACGAGTACACCCTGCCCTTTCTCTGCCATCCCCCCAGCCTGGCACTCAGCACATCCCTGAGAAACGAATCAGCGGATGGCTCGATGGGTGGATGGGAGCCACTGGGGCAATGGGGGGGTGGGGGGGCTCTGGCTGGAGACTCACATCTCTGCTTGCCTTCCGCAGCTCATCGACAGAACTGAGTCCCTGAACCGCTCCATCAGGAAGAGGTGAACCTGCTGCTTTCCAGACTAGGACTTGGGGTTCCCCCAGACGGTGTCGAAGAGAGGGGCCTGGGGGCTAGAGATGCAGAGCCCCGAGGGAGCTCTGGTAGGGGTCGGGGTGGGTGGGGAAGCCCAGTGAGGGAGCATGGGGCGTGACCCTTCTCCTACCCTCCAGTAACAGTGTGAAGAAGTCCCAACCAGCCTTGCCCATCTCCAAGATTGATGAGCGACTGGAGCAGTACACACAGGCCATTGAGGTATGCTTAGGCCTCCCTTCTTCTGCTGGGTCCCTCCTCTATTCACATACCCATTGTCTCATCCCAACCACACCCCTCCATCCAACCAATACCCTTCTATGCAACCAAGATCACTCCATCCAACCAACACCCCTCCATCCAACCAATACCCCTCCATCCAACCAAGACCACTCTATCTAACTAAGACCCCTCCATCCAACCAATACCCTTCCATCCAACCAAGACCCCTCCATCCAACCAAGACCACTCCATCCAAACAATATCTCTCCATGCAACAAAGACCACTCCATCAAACCAACTCCCCTCCATCCAACCAATACCTTTCTATCTAACTGATGCTCCTTCATCCAACCAATGTCTTTCCATACAAACAACACTCCTCCATTCAGCAAACACCCCTCCATCCAACCAAGACCACTCTATCCAACCAATACCCTTCCATCCAACCAAGACCACTCCATCCAACAAATACCCTTCCATCCAACCAAGACCACTCCATCCAAACAATATCTCTCCATGCAACAAAGACCACTCCATCAAACCAACTCCCCTCCATCCAACCAATACCTTTCTATCTAACCGATGCTCCTTCGTCCAACCAATGTCTTTCCATACAAACAACACTCCTCCATTCAGCAAACACCCCTCCAACCAACCACCACTCATCCAGACCTACACCTCTCTATCCTACCAATGCCCCTCTCTCCAACAATCCCCCCTATTCAATCCATGCTCCTCCAGCCCTATGTTCTGAGCAGCATGATAGCACCACATCTGTCTCTTACCCCACCATATCACCTGTGCTCCTCAGATCAAGAAGGTGTTTCACAAGTACACCCAATGGAGGCACGTGCATTTTTTTTTTCCAGAGTGCCCTGCCCTAGCCCCTTACTGGGAAAGCACTCCTCTGGAAATACAAAGATGTAGAAGAAGTCATGTATTGGAGACCCTCACCCTGGCTTCTCTGACATGTCCCTTGTGGCTGTCCACTAAAGTGGTCCTGGGTTTTTCCTCCTCTGCAGACTGCTGGCCGGACCCCCAAGCTAACCCGCCAGCCCTCCATTGAGCTGCCCAGCATGGCTGTGGCGAGCACCAAGAGCCGGTGGGAGACAGGAGAAGTGCAGGCTCAGTCCACTGCCAAGACCCCCTCTTGCAAGGTAACACCCATCCCAGGGTGAGGTGGGGTCCCCTTGGTAAGGCAAGTAGGAGGCTGTCTAGGCTGCAGTGTGGGTAGACAGAGCACTGGGATGTTTGGGGGGTGCTCACCGGGCTGGCCCCCAGAGTGGAAGGCCATGTGGGGGAACTGGTGGCCCAGTGCATGTAGGTGGTGCCACTTTCCCTTTCTTACTTCCTCCCCTGGGCTCTCGTACGAGGAAGTGGGTGGGCAGGCCTGGGACCCAGCCGGGCAAGGCTGGACAGGAGAGAAAGGACCACGGCTTTGAGTTCCCTGGTCGAGGGTCTGCACCTGTGACATGTCCTTCCTCTGAACACAGGACATCGTAGCTGGAGACATGAGCAAGAAAAGCCTCTGGGAGCAAAAAGGAGGCTCCAAGACGTCATCGACAATTAAGGTAGGGTCTAAATGTGGCTGATGTAGGGAGGGCAGGTCTAGCAGTTGAAAGCAAAGAGGGGCTATCCTCAGTGTATCTGGGAGAGCCTCCCAGAGGCAGCACCATCTCCGTTCTGCCACTCTCAGCTTTGCTCTTGGTCACCTCTCCCAGCAGAGCACTCCGTCTGGAAAGAGGTACAAGTTTGTGGCCACCGGACATGGGAAGTATGAGAAGGTGCTTGTGGACGAGGGCTCGGTGCCCTAGGCTGCCCTTCTTGGTGAGTCTGGGGCAGCAGCCCGAGCGTGAGGTGTCGTGTGTGTGGAATGTGTCCTTCTGGGAATGTGGGGCCACGGACAAGGCCTGCTTTGTTACAGCTGCAAGGGCGGCCTGTGGGGACTGATTGCCCGGCCTTGGAGCTGGTCGGAACCCACACTTGGCTCGCTCTCCTACGCCAGCTGGGGGCCCCTCCGGGGTCCACCACCCTGCCCGTCACCTGGTGAAGAAACATGGTCCACTGCCGCGGTTAGACACACTTTATTAGTGGCCTGGGTCCCAGGATCCGTTTACAGCACCCATTATGCCCTGCGTGATGCAGCTGGCCGCCTACTGGCTGCCTCTTCCCCTCCTGAGTCCTGCACCCAGGCACCTCCGTGTCCCTCTGCCATCACTGCTGACCCCATCAGAGCCCTGACCCCTGTCTCGAGTCAGTGGGTACTGCAGACGCGGGGGCCCCGAAGCCGCATGAGGCCTGGGGTCCCCTCTGCTGCCTCCCCTGCCCCGGGACCAAGGACACCCGTCCTTACCCGGCCATCGAAGCTGGGCCCCGCCCCCATCTCCCACCAGCGAGCCCCCCTCACATCTTGCCCCCCAGGCGGGGGAATCAGAGGCGGGCAACAAAAGGAGCTGAGCCTGGGGTCTGGCCTCCCCCCACCCCCCACATGTGTCAGGAACGACAGTCAAACCGCGGATGCAGCCTCTGGTGCCCACGCACAACTGAGTCGCCCTGGCCAGCCCCGCTCTGCACAGCAAACATAAATCTGTCCCCCATCTTTCCCGGAGGGGCAGGGGGACCATAGAACCCAGCCCCAGCAGCCTCCCTGCCCTGCTGGCCCGCAGCCCCTCAGGAGCCCAGGCACCCCCCTGCGCCTCCTTGCCCCGAGTCCCGAGCCATGGGCCCTGCTGTGCGGGGCCGACTCATCTACCCGCTGCCTCGTCACTGAGCCGTGTTCCTTCCTTCTTGCGTGTGGTTTTACCCCGTTAGCCCCCATAGATATTCTAACCCAGTGCAGACCCCTTCTCTGCCCCAGTCCATGCCGTGGAGACCGGCCTCCTCCCCGACCCCACCTGCCCCCGCCACACCCCGCCACAGTCCTTCCTGCTGCAGCCTGTCCGTCCCGCACCTCCCGGCTGCCCGGTGTCCGTCCGGCCCTGGCGCCCTCTGCAGTGGCCGTGGCTCCCCAGCCGGACCCCCTGTCCCTCTTCTGTCCACACCACGGTCCTGGGCCCCGGTGCCGCCCTGACCGGTCACTGGAGCCTCCAGCCAGCTGCCGTCCGGTTGAAGTTCTTGGGCTTAGGGTTTAGGTCCACGACGGAGTGGACTGTAGGAGGCGGCCGGGCGGCCGCCTCCTGCAGCTTCCGGGCGTTGAATCGCGGCCTGCACAGGAAGGGCAGGCGGCCCAGGCCGGCCAGGGTACAAGCCCCATCCCTGGGCCCAGCCGGGCTGCCTTGGGACTTGGCCACTGACATGCGATACAGCACCGCGTCCCACATCCTGGAGGCCCGGGAGGCTGGAGGCCGGGACGCTGGGAGCGCGGGGGCTGTCACCTCTTGCCCCCCGCCCTCTGGGCTCTGCTCTGGCCCCGGGCACGGGGATGTTTCCGCCTCCTCCATCAGCTGCTTCTTGAGGCGCGTCCAGCCGCTGAGCCGGGGCCTCGGTGCAACTTTGGGGACAGGGGATGGGTGCGGGCCTGAGGGCGGGGCCGGGGACGAGGCCTCCCGGGGACTGGAGACCGCCTCGGCCTCAGCGGCAGGGCCAGCCACAGGGGGCTTCTCCACGGGCTCAGCTGAGGCCGGCCTGTGAGGCGAGGGTCCCGGTGAGCGGTAGGTGGGGACCATGGGCACCACAAGCCGAGGGCCACCCTCTCTGGGCACCAAGACCTCAGGGCCAGGGCACTGAGGAGGGGGGGCCTCAGGGCAAGGACCGGCAGTCTGGGCCTCGGTGGGCAGAGGGCAGATGTGGGCCGCGGGGGCCGGGGGCTGGGCCCCAGGAGGGTACGGGACCGTGTCCTTGTCCTGCCCACCAGGCCCCCCATCTGGGGCCGTCTGGCAGGGCTCCGGGGTCCTGGCCTGTGGGGACGGCACGAGCCGGATGTGTACCTGGCTGACGTGGGTGGCCCCTGCTGTGGGGGCCGAGACCTGCGTGAAGCCGCTGGGGGACCGGGTGGGGTGCAGGACCGGTGTCGTGAGCCGGAGCCCCGTGGCCTTGAAGTGGGCAGCCAGGCTCCTGTGCTGAGTGAAGCTGAAGGGGGCTGTGGACTTCTGCAGAGGTGATGCCACGTGCTGGATGATGGAGGGGTGGGGGGAGTGGGGCAGGGCGGGCACGGAGCGCGGGCCCTCCGCGGGGCGTGGGGCCGTTGGCTCCTGGTCGTGGCTGGCCTCACTCACGGGGGACAGGGACGCGCGGAAAGCCCCCAGTGGCACGGGGGCCCCGCCCCCGGTCATCTTCTTCCGGGCAGCCTTCCTCAGAAGTTTCTGCAGACGAAGGTTGTCCTTGCCTGGCTTGGGCAGCAGGGGCGGCGGGGGTCCCGAGGGCCCCGGGGGGCACAGGCCGGCCACGATGAGCATCGTTGCACCCTGGGGTGGAGAGGGACAGCCGTCACAGGCCAGCCGTCCTCTCTGCCGGTGCTCCGCCCCCCCCCCCCACCCCGTGGTGAGGTAGGAGCTCCTGAGGCCCAGAGGGGTCACGGCCCGACCCTGACCATCAGAATCTCTGCTTCCCGAGCGCCCGGCACCTGCCAGGTGCGTCCCTAGCAAGTCTGTCCCCGTCCGCAGCTCTGTGGGGCGGCTCTGCCTCCAGCCGCTTCGGAGAGGAGCCCACGGAGGCCCGAGCGACTCGGCGGGTGACGGCCGAGGGCGCCGCCCGGGGGCACAGCCTAGACCGTGAGACCCGTGGACGGGCTCCAAGGGGGAGGCACGTGCTGGGCCGGCCGCCCGCCAGGGCAGGAAGAGCGCCCGCCCGCAGACGCGTGAGGGGCGCCACACCGTCGCCAGTCTGACCACAGGCTCGTCCACTGTGAGCCAGCGGTGAGGGTGGCGGCCAGAGGCTCAGGAAAGCTGAGGCTGCATCATCAGAGGTCGATTGGCCGGGAGGTGGGAGCAATTTTCGCTGAGCTACGCTAAATGGGATATTCCCGCAGACATCCTGGCTGGGGTGGTCCTGGCCAAGCCGCCCGCCCTGGTTTCTGGGCGCCACGTGCTCGCAAGGACGTTGACAAATGGCGTCTGGGCCAAGCCGGAGGCCGGCCGGTTTGTGGGAGGAAGGAGGCCCGGAGCTGCCGGCCTGTGGGGGCCGGCTCTGTCAGGCGGGAGCGGGTCTGCCTGGGGAGGGGCCTCAGGGGTCTGCCCGGGGTTCCCGCTCGGCTGTGCCTGCTTCAGGGGGCCCAGGACCCCAGGGACCGCGGGAGCTCGGGGGCAGCCAGGCTAGCGGGAGAGCAGGCGACGGGCACAGCTCCCTTCACCTTGAATCCCAAGTAGGCCCGCGGCCCCGGGGGGGGCGCCCGGTGTCAGGAAGCCAGCTTCCAAGGTGGAAGCGGACGTGGGGTTCTGGTGGCTGGAGCAGGGCGGCTGCTCCCGGGGGAGGGGGTGCCGTAGGGAGGGCCAGCGTGGCCACCAGAGACGGGCTGGAGACGCGGAGGGCAGGGGGTAGCCCCCTCCCCGGACCGAAGCCTGACACCCCCACCCATGCCGGTGTTTCAGCTTTCCTGAGACTGCAGACAGCTCGGGCAGCACCCTCCGCCCTCGCAGGGGCGAGTCCAGCCAGACGCCCACCCCGGCCCTGCCATGGGAGCCGCTGCCGTTGCCTGCCCGGCCTGCCCGCGCCCGGCCAACACCCACCACCATCGCCGTCTCTCTACTCCTCGACCCCCCGACCGCTCTCCCCTCCCGCTCTCTGACCCCCACTCTACCTCGCACAGCAGGGGCAGGAAAGGGACTCTCACTGGTGATTGACCAAAGGGGCCGCCCCCGCAGAGACCAAGAGTCCCCGAGGAAGGCCCAGCCTGGGCAGAGAGAGGACACGTGCTGGGGGACCTCCAGGTCGAGAGACACCAGCGCCTGCACCTCATTCTCAGGCCCTGCCCCCTCCCTGCTCCCGGCTTGCAGCCTTGTCCTCCGTGTGCAATAAAGCTCCTTGTGTGTTCCAAGTGCTGGCTCTGTGTCCATAACTGGGGGGGGAGCGACAAAGAAGAGGGCCAGCCCGGTGGGAAGTCCTCCCCAGCCCCTGGACAGTGGTAGGATCCAGAATCAGACACTCTGTCCTGTCCCATGGCCTTCTGCAGTATTAGACTCCGAGATCTGACGTGTGTGGTGGCTTAAGTTGGGGCGCATATGATGGGGGGGGTTCAGTCTTCCTCTTCCAGAATATCTATGACGCTTCCCTCCTTGACTGGCCAGATTAAATTTTACTGCACCTGAAACAGTGTGCATTTCTGATCTGTACCCCTAGACTGTGAACTCCCTGAAAACAAGACCCACGTTGGGGTCATCCCCCATTCCAGCACCTGGGAGGTGCTCAGTGAAGACTTGGTGGGTGGACAGATGTGGATGGTGGATGGACGGATGGATGGATGGATGGATGGATGAGTGCATGGATGGATGGACAAATGGATGGATGGATGGATGGATGGATGAGTGCATGGATGGATGGATGAGTGGATGGATGGACAAATGGATGGATGGATGAGTGGATGGATGGATGGATGGATGGATAAGTGGATGGATGGACGAATGGATGGGTGGAGGGATGGATGGATGGATGAGTGGATGGATGGATGGATGGATGGATGGATGGATGGATGGATAGATGGATGAGTGGATGGATGGACAGACGGGTGGATGGATGGATGGATGGACGAATGAGCCAGTGGAGGGATGATAGATGGAAGGGTGGATGGACAGATATGGATGATGGATGATGGGTGAAGGAGTGGAGGGATGGATAGGTGGGTGGACTGATGTATAAATAGCAAGATGGGTGGATGAATCTTGGCTAATGGATAGATGGATTGATAGAGAATAGATAGACGGGTACATGGGTGGATGTACAGAAGATAGTTGGACAGAAAAACCATTGTATGGACAGGAGATGGAAGAAGCGATGGAGAGGCAGTCAGATCAATGCGCGCTGCATGGGTAGTAGGTGGCCGGCTGGCTGGCTGGGTGTGTTGGTGGGCAGATGGATGACGGCTGGATGGACAGTGGAAGGGAAGAAAGAGGGTAGTCAATGTGAGAACGGATGGGAACAAACAGGCGGGTGGGTGAACGGACCAGTGTGTGAAGGCGGAGACAGGGCGGAGGGTGTGCTCCCCAGCCCTGGGCCCGCACCCAGATCTGACATTGGGCTCTGCTGCCCTTGTTGTCTGGGGAACCCATTGAAGAGTGGGACCGCTGGACCTTTGGCGTTCTAGGTCTGGCTCTGCTGGGAACCTCCATTTTCAGAAGTCTCTGTGATTAAAATCGGCCTGCCTCCTGGAGGATGGAGTAAATACGGACCAGTCAGGAGCATTAACGCTCCACCAAGCCATCTTTTCTCACCACGGCCCACCTTGGAGACTGCGTCCAGGGCCGTGCTCTGCCAGCCGGGGCGCATCTCCCAGCGGGCACGCCATGTTCTCCCTCCCCACCCAGCGGGATGGCACATCAGCCAAGGGGAGCGGCAGCGGCAGCCACAAAGCCCATGGCGGTACAGTGAGCCGGGGTCAGAGCGGATGACGCCACCGGATGAGAGGCGGCGGGTGGGGCGGACGGTGCCAGGAAGCCAGACGGCCACGCTGCCCTGACCCACCCCGGCCCTCTCAGGAGCCTCGCACCCCAGCCCGGCCTCGGGGACGGGGACCCAGGGCTTGTCTCCTCTGAGTATCTCCAAGCCCGCTACCGCCGTGATGTAAGACCCTGCCTCTCAGAGACTGCGGGTCGGGGCCTGCGCGCCATAAGGGTCCAGAGGTTCAGAAGGCCCCCTGCCCGAGGGGAACCTGGACTGGGCTACCCAGGCACTGCCCCTCTGCCATCGGTCCCGCCTGCCCGAGAGCCCCACCCCAGCGCAGAACTCCAGCCCCGCATGCGGGAGGCGGAACAGACCAGTGATCTGGTAAAGAGGCACCCAGGCTAGTGGGGCCGCAGACGCACGGGGCTGTGGCAGGACCGTCTCTGAAGTGCTGCGTCAGCCGCTTCTATCTGGGGCCTGGCAGAGCCCAAGCCCGTGGGGCTGGCACCAGTGTGGGTGCCCAGGACCTGTTCAAGGTCCCTCAGGCCCTGCCACCCCACCCGTGCAAACCGGGGCCCGGACCAGACTGAGGGGCCCTGCTCTCCCCCGCCACCCTAGGGTCCCCCCTGAAGGTAGCTGGAGCCAAACTGCTCTGGGGCCGCCTTTCCCTGTCCCGGCTTCCTCCCTGCTCTGTGGCCTCGCTCAGCACCTCCGGCTTTGGAAGCCGCCCCCCACCATCCCTGGGCCCAGGGCCTGCGTGGTCAGTTCTCAAACCCGCTCTGGGGTTGAGATCCATCCTGCACCCCGACCAGGGCTGGGCCACCCTTCTCCCTTGCCCCCACCCCGGGACCCCAGACCCCCTCCAGCCCTCCGGGGAGGCCCCTGCCCTGCCCCTTTCCTCCCACCCCTGCCCGGCCAGGCCAGGTGGACCGGGGTGTGGATTACCTGTCGAAGGTTCTCGGAGGCCTGCGGCCTGTCCAGCAGAGCCTGCTCAATGCTGTCCGGCCGCACCACGGGCCTGGTGCCCTGAGGGGGAGGTCACGGATACCCAAAATAAAACCTGTGCTGTTCCTCCTCTGACCTCAGCGCCCGTTCTCTGGCTCGGCCCGTTCACGGGAGAGCACCTGCCAGGGGCCGAGGCCACTGAGCGGGCGGCCACCCTCCTCTGCTGGCCGAGGAGAGCCACTGCAGGGCCTGGGCGTGCCCGTCGGCAGGTGCCGCTCCTAAGAGTGGCAAGGGGCAGCGGGCGGCTCCCGGGAGCAAGGTGGTCTGAGCGGGGCTGGGTGTGCACGGGGTTTCCTCGACCAAGCCCCAGCACAGCCTACAGACAAGGCCGAATGGTCCCGAATGTGCTGTCCCCACGAGTGTGCCCACGTCTGCTGGGGCAGGGGGTGGTGAGGACCCAGAGGAGCCAGCCTGAGAAGGGAAACCTTACCACAGGAAAGAGGCCACGGTGGCCCCCGGGAGCCTCGTGGGGCCCTCCCTAGAAGTGAGTCTTCAGGTGGCCCCGCTGGGCAGAGTTGGCCAAGGGTCAGCTGTATGTGGCCCCCCGAAACCTTGGCCCATCCGAGGATCTGGGCAGCTTGGGAGACAGCATCAGACGGGAGGAACAAATTCAGATGGGAACGGGGGGCAGGAGGCAGGGGTGTCCCCAATAACTCCAGCCTCCGCGAGGCAGGAGGGAGAGGGTCCCTGCCTCCCCCTGCTGTGTGACAGTGGGCATGCCTCTCCTGTCGTGGGTCCCTGTGGCCTTATCTCCGACTTGCAGGGATTGAATGAGGTGCCAGCGGAAGCCTTCCGGAAGCTTCTGAGGCCCCAGAGCAGGCAGAGAGCTGGGTGGAGCTGGGGCTAGGGCGTGCGAGCCCCCCGACGTCCTTGACCGGAAGCCTCTTCTGGGTCTCCCCAGGGCTTACCCCGGTCCTGCGCACCGAGCAGACCCCACCGTCGGTGCTCCTCCCTTGCCTGGAGCCCTCGGGTCTGGAAGGAGGTGCCGGCCTGCTCTGACCCCTCTTCGTGTCTCGGTTTCCCTAATCCGAGGGTCAGGCCCGTC
Source organism: Felis catus (assembly GCF_018350175.1). Lineage (NCBI taxonomy): Eukaryota > Metazoa > Chordata > Mammalia > Carnivora > Felidae > Felis > Felis catus. Next base: position 113,851,802 of record NC_058377.1, on the reverse strand, counting down.
GGAGCTCGTGGCCTTGCCAGCTAGTGAGGGGACCATCAGAGGCCCGGGAAAGGTGTCTGCCGGGCGGATGGTGCCATCTGGAGTTCTGTGGACAGAACGGCCAGGCTCCACGGGCACGTGGCGGGGCCCGCCCTGAGCAGCACGCTGAGTCTGGCCCCGGGGAGAGAGGATCTCAGGGTCTGGACCCCCAGACGGCGGCTCCCAGGCTGAAGGAAGGGGTACGGCCCCGGTCGCTGGGGGAGACCCAGCAGGACCGTCAGCAGTCGAGATCCTGTTTGGGCTGTTTCTTCTCTCACACGTCTGTCCTGTGCCCCAACAGCACCCACGCGAGAGCCAGGCCTGGCCACTAAGTGGGGCGCAGACAGGACAGAGGCCTGGCTGAGGACGCCCAGAGCCCTGCTCTCCACGGCGGTCTCTGGGACGCCGGGCCGCGTGCTCTGATGGAGGACGAGGGTGGGCCTGGGGCAAAGTGCCCACGCCCCAGACACCGTGGGGGGCGGGGGGCAGCTGGACTGGGGGAGTCGGGGCCCCCGTCTGGGACCCCACAGCAGCCTGGCCCAGAGAGGGCCTTGGCTGCGTCCCTGGGGCCACCCCGTCCCTCCCGTCACCCCTCCTCAGCCCATCAAGAATGTGCCCGCTGTCGGGGGAGTAAAAATAGAAGCTGACACTTCCCGGGGAGGAGGGTGGACCTTGCCTCCGTCTCCAGACACGTCCCCCACATCCGCGCCTCCTCAGGCCTCCTCCTCTGTTGTTCCTATACTTGGTAAGGGGCCTGCGTGGGCACGGCCCCTTCCCGCCTGCCCCACATGCCCGGCCACCCAGCCCCTGGCCAATGGGCTGCTGGGAAAGATCAAATGTCACTATAACATGAAGGCGTGAGCTGAGCGGGCAGTGCCTGAGCCGGTCCTGTCCACAGGGAGCTCTAACCCTTCTCTCCAGACTCAGCCACAGGTCGGTATGGCCCAGGGCTGGGCGGGGCCGGCCCGGCATTTGAGGCACGTCTTGGGTCCCGGGGTGCTGAGAGGGCCAGGCCGTCGTGTTCGCACATGTCTCAGCTCCGAGCGTGGCGGCCTGGAGAGCCCACGAAGACAGCCCAGGGTCCCAAGGGTGCTGGCGCAGAGGGTGATGCTCTCTGGACGTGGGGGAAGCCACTCTGAACGGGAACGCGACAGCCGGGGTGGCCCGAGGAGGAAGGTGGGGGCTCCCTGGAAGGAACGGGGCAGAGGGCTGGACAGAGGTGCCCAGGAAGGGCGCTGCCCACCGCCCCGAGGGCCCCCGGGCGCCTGGTCCTGCCCCCCCCCCCCCAGCCCTGGCCCATCTGGGCCTTTCCCCGGGGACTCCAATAAGCTGAGGGCACCAAGGCCAGCCCCTCGCACAAGCCGGGAGTTCTTGTCCTCAATCACCCCCCTCATTGCCTCCAATCCTGGCATTTGTAGAGACGAACACGTCGGGGGGCTTGTGTAATTCATCCCCAGGGGCAGCTCCGTGAGGAGGGGAGGCCAGGACCCTCGCAGCCCCAGGGGCACCTCCCAGAGGTCAAGGACAGGGGTGGACGGGCCCAGGCAGGGGGCGCAGTGGGGACCTGGGCCTCTGTCCTCGCAGGGTGGAGGGCATGCTCCCCAGGGCCCCGCCCCTGCTCCTTGCCCTCCGGCCTCCCCCTGCCCCATGCCGTGGGCTCAACTGCCCTCCTGACTTCGCCCAGACCGGGCGCCCGCACCCGCTGGTGTCCTCAGCCACCGGGGGAGGCCGGGCCAAGAGCCACTGCAGGATACGGTGGGGGCCCAGCCGGGGAGTGGTGACGCGGCGGGGGGCCCACAGCCAGTGAGGACAGGGCCTCCCACCTTTCCCACCCCATCTCGTCACCTGGGAAGGAGGGAAGGGGGTATGCGTCTCCAAGGAGGTCTGACCTCAGGGGCTATTTTCACTGTCGCCCCCGCTGAGGGATGGGCTTCCTTCCCAGCTGTCGAAGTGCCGTCCCTGCCCTCTGGCACCCCCCACCTTGGCCCCGACAGACAGTGAGGTGAGGGGACAGAGCAGCCCTGTGATGTGTCCTTCAGGGCTCCCCTGGCCAGAGGGGCAGGATGCGGGAGAAGCGTCTGCTTCTCCCGGGAGAGTGAGACTTTGCCAGGGGCTTGCGGGCACCCTGCCTGGGGATACGGGGGTCCTCCTGGGCACCCCCTTGGACACCAGCCCAGAAGGCAGGAAGACAAGATGCAGGAGGTCAGGCGGGCCTGGGACACCTGCGGGGGCTGGCGGGGAGCTGGCCAGAAGGAGACCTGAGCTCCGCGGCTGCCCTCTCAGCCCCCCTCCCAGCGTCTTGGGTTTCTGGGCAGAGGTGTCTTGGCTAATTTGGGTGCCTATTTCTGGACACCTCAGCTGCCACTGGCTCCTTAAAAATAACCGGCCCCTGGGCTCAGGCCACACCAGCCCCCGCTTGAGGCTGCCGACAGGTGTAGGGCCCTGGCCGGGTCGAGGGGGGGCCAGCAGGGCGAGGCCCCGGGCTCTCATGGAGCCTCCCATCCTAGAGAGTGGCCCCCGGCGGGCTGGGGTGCTGAGGACAGGGCCCACGGGGAGAGACGGGGCCCGGGAGCAGGGGGAGACCCCAGCCGTACACGAGGCGGGAGGCTGTAACCGGAGCCACGCGCTTCCCCGGGCTGGGGTGGGGGGAGCAGCGATCTGTGGGTTAATTCTGCACGGAGCTTAAATTGCTCTGGGAAAATTAACATTCTTGACAGAGGCTTCGGAAAACTGTTCCCACCTTAGCGCTGTGATGCTCAGGCCTCCTCGGATGATGAGCTTGTGTTTTCTTATACGCAGCTCCCTGGGGGGGCACGGCTATTGTCTTCCACTAAGCTGTGATATGTTGTCATGAACTTTGTGTTTTAAAACCCCGGGCCAACAGTGTGATACAGCTGCTCAGAGCGTTCCCAGGCCCCGGGCCGCCTCAGGCGTGTGCGGCGGCCAGCTCACGGAAAGAGGGTCCCTGAGCGCACTGGCCTGGCGCGGGCCGCACCTGCACACGTGAGCTTCCCTGCAGACATTGACAAATTCAAGAGCGTCCGAGGGGCCTGGGAAAGCAGGCCGGGGAGGGCCAGCCAGATGGGGCCTCCACTCCGTTCGCGCTCGGGCCCCGGGCTGGGGGCACGCGGCCGCGGCCAGATCCTGTCCCCGTGAGCTCGGGGGGAGGTGGGGAGACGAGGAGACGGAACGGCTCGTACGTTCTTGTGATTTGGAGAGAGGGGGCTGCACAGGGCCCTGGGGGTGCCCAGGGCACCCCAGAAGGAAGACGTGGGGCCCCTGCAGGAAAGCATCAGTGGGGGAAGGGAGCTTGGAGCTCACACCAGGAGAGGCTGTCACAGGGATGGCGGGGGCCGGGCACACACACTGGGGGAGCTGGGCTCTGTAATCTAGGGGCTCCTAGGGAGCCCCCTGACCTCGGCCCAAAGGCACAGCCCATCACGAAGCGGGTTTTGAGTCCACGTCAGCAGGGTTTCCCTGCTGTCCAAAGCAGCCTAGACGCCCCTCCTCGGGGAGTGCTCTACAGAGGATGTCGGCCCTGGGTGGGGGTGGACGCCACGACCTTCCAGCATCCCGTCCAACTCTGCGATTCCAAGCTCCAGGCTGGAGCCGGGGCAGGAAGGGGGGCAGGGTGGGAGCAGAGTCCGGCGAGGAGGGCTGTGGGGGCCTGGGGAGGAGGCCCGCCCAAGGCCGGACACTTGGCCTCCACCCTGTCCTTGGACGTCCCCTCACACCCCCAGCCCTAAGAGCCCAGCGCGCGCCCACGCCAGCACTCCTAGACCAAGGCCTTCCTGACTCTCGTATTGGTCCCCCCCCCCCCCACAGAAACAACCCTCCCACCATGTCGGACGAGGAAGTGTGAGTACCAGTCTGAGTAGCTGCCCGCCCCGTGTGGGCCCCTGGACCTGAGCTGTGTTCAGAGGCCAGAGGACCTGCTGGTGTTTGTTACGAGCCGCTGAGTGAAAGCCCACCTCACCTGTTCTCTCTCTCTCTCCCCCCCCACCCCTTCTCTCTTTCTTACCCTCTACCCCCAACAGTGAGCAGGTGGAGGGTAAGTGTCAAACGGTCTCCTCTCTGCGTCCACCCCAGACGGAAATCTCACACTTGAGGCAGGCCCGTCCAACTGTTGACAACGTGGCTGTCCTTGGGGACCCCTGGCGGGGAACCCCAAGAAGCGTCACGGTCCGCGGCGGGTGCTAGACCGACCCCCCTCTGAACATGGGCTCCCCACTCCCGCCCCTGCGGCTGGGACCCCTCTTTCTCCAAGGTCATGTCCCCGAGATGTGGTCACATGAAAACCCTGCCCCCGTATGCCCAGCCTGTCCCGCTGGCTCTCCGGGCGGCGTCCGGGAGGGGGTCCCAGGCCCTAGCCGCCCCTTCAAGCTCACCCAGCAGGACCTGGGTGCCCCAGCACCAGACCCCCCAGCCCTGCGGGCTTTTCTCCCCTGGAGCTGGCGGCCTCCTCGGGGCCCAGGGACCCCCGGTCCCCATCCTCAGGGTTCCGGGGCTGGGGCAGCTGGCTCCGGGCCCCCCGCCCCCCGCTGACACGGCCCCTGTGTTCTACCCCATTGCAGAGCACTACGAGGAAGAAGGTAACTCTGGGAGCCCCGCACGCCCCCCACCCCGACCCAGCGGCCCCGCCGCCCCTTAGCTCAGAACCTCTGCTTGCGGCTCGGCCTCATCCGTCCGTCGGTTAACTGTGTGTCTCATCATTAACTACTCTCCGACGTCCCTGCTGACCTCCGGTCTCTTAATCCACTAATAGAAAATCCTTCGTTCCTGCACATCCCCGTGGTGCTGCAGGGACTGAGCTGGCACGTGCCGGTTAAGACTCACCCTCACCGACATCAAGGGCCGGGTGATGCGGACCCTGCTTGTCCCTCTCTCTGTCTCCGTCTCTGTCCCCGTGTCTCCGTCTCTGTCCCTCACTCTCTTCGTCTGACTCTGTCTGTCTCTGTCTCTCCCTCTCTCTGCCTCTGTCTCTCTCTCTGTCTCTGTGTCCCTGTCTCTCTCAGCATCCCCACCTTGGGGCATAAGCTTCGGGCCGATCTGGAGCCCCCTCCCTCGCTTGGGCTGGTGTCTGGGGGGGAGGCCCGCGGTCGTGCCTGGGCGGGTGCGGAACAAAGGGGTGCCGCGGCACCTGGGAGCCGTGCGGGAGGCGTCCCCGCACCCTCACCAGGCTGGGCCGTGAGGCGCTCTGGGTGCTATGTTCTATGTTTTGAACATGTTTTGAAAACACTTCGCTACCCTAACAACGTAAGCAAAATGTTTCTTTTTGTGCCAAAAAGGTGGAAAGACTCCTCTCTGAGTGGGACGCATGGTCCTGGGGAACTGCCCCTTGGTCCTGGGGAACTGCCCCTTCCCCAGCGAAGGCTCCCCTGCCCCCATTTCTGCCAAAACCCTCCCACACAGACACCCCCGTGTCGGGGCAGACGGGTGGCCGCGGTCCCAAGACCCCAAGGAGGCAGCAAAGGGCGCGAGGGTGCTCACGGGACAGAGGCAGAGTCCAGGCCCAGGTCTGCCGGGCTCACCACCTCCAGCCTGGAGCACCCACTGCCCCTTCTCCCCAAGGGCCCCCTCCCGCCACTGCTCATGCTCCCCTCTAATGACTGTCCTTGTTCCCTCTCTCCCTCCTGTCCCGCGGCTCCCACCTCAGAAGAGGCCCAGGAGGAAGGTAAGTGGGGTCCAGGAGCCCGGCCCCCATGACACCCTCAGCCCTTCTGCCCCCCGCGTGTCCCCACCCCCTAAGGACGTGCCGTGTGCTCTTGGCCTAACCTCTCCTCTCTCCTCCCGCCGCCTGCACGCCCGGCGCCCCTCCACCCGCAGAAGTCCATAAAGAAGGTACGAAGACACAGGACTTCTGGTCCCCATGTGGGGCCCGGGTCTGGCTGGAGCCCACGCAGGGCGGGGGAGAGGGCGGGGAGGCAGCGAGGTGCCAGCCAGCAGAGGACTCCCACATGTGGCCCTAACATCACCCACTAACCTTGGCCAACGCTTAACCAGAGAGGGGGGTCCCCGGGGCCACGCATCCTGTGAGAGGCAGGGCTGCGGATGGGCCTCAGGCCCCGGCACAGGGAGACCGGGTCAGTGGAGGCCTGGCCTCACCGTCCCTGGAAATATCCCTCCCCTGAGGGTGGGTAACCGAGAGCCCACGGCCATGTGACCCCTTGACCGGGTCGGGGCCCAAGCCAGAGGGCGAGTGAGTGCAGGATGATGGAGGAACAGCCCATCATCCCCCAGCAGGGACACTGTCACTCCCTGGCCACCCCTCCGCCATGCCCCATGGGCCCCTCTTCAGGATCCAGGTGCACAGCGGCAGGGTAGGGGACCCTGTGCCCGGATGGGCGGGCTGAGCAGCCGAGCGTGTCCCTCGGAGGCTAGACAACGGGGCGGTGGGTGCCCTGCTCTGAGGCCGGAGGGAGGGGTGACCCCTGGGCTACAGGCCCTGCCCTCAGGACTCACGCTGCTACCTTACCAGGCCACAGCCAGAGGCTGCCAGCCCGCGTCAGCCCTTCCCGGGGGGCAGAGGACAGGCGGGGACCCCAGGGTCCCCCACAACCAGGGGTCTGCCACTCCACCCTGAGCCCTGCTCCCGGCAGATCAGCGAGGCAGGGACAGGATCGGGGAGGTGGGGGGCGGCAGTGCCCATGAACGCTGACGGTGTCTCGCTGGCTTCCCGCACGCTCCCCGCCCCTTGGCCTCGGCCGCTGACCCCCCGCCCCCCGAGTGGCGACCGGTGTTTCCATTAACCTGGGATCCTTCCTCCTTTGACCTCTGACCCACGCGTGGTGTTGCCTCTTGTTCCGTGGCCCTCCCTAACCTAGAAGTTCATGAACCAGGTATGTGCCATGACTTCAGTCCCGTGTGGGTGCCTGTGCACACGCGTGACCACGTGCGGGTGTGGCCGGGCGCCCAGGGGCCGAGTAACCTACTCACAGTGTGGTTCTGCTGGGCCCCGCCACCCCTCACCCCTGTCCCCCTCAGCCTTTGCCGAGGCTCACAGCTGATCTTCTCTCTCCCCCTCCCCCACGGTGCCGTTCTGCTGCTCGCGCAGAGGAAGTCCAAGAAGGTATGCCCTGCCCCTGCCCCCCCATCCCCGCCCTCCCCCACTTGCGGCCCGGCTCCCGCCTCCTTCCCATGGGCTGAGGACAAGGTGGGAAAGGTTAGGTCCTGGGTGCTGGCTCCGGTAAGACTGACTGGTGGCCACAGGCTTCCTCCTGGCCCCCTGGCGGACAGCATTCCGGGGTTGCGGGGATGAGGACCTTCCCGGGCACCCGGCAGGCAGGTGGGGGTGGCCAGCCGGAGCCCGAGGGCAGAGCCCACGGCGGGGCGCTGGCCCCCAGAAGAGGATGCCGAGGTCCACTAGGACCCTCTGGACCCGACAGGTTCTGGTGGAGAAGAGCAGAGCGGGAGAGACAGGACAGAGCCTCGCCCTGCCCCAGAGAGCACATCAGAGAGGGGGCGTCAGGAGGGGTGAGGTCGAGGGGAGGGTGGGCGGCCACATGGGGTGAAGCGGAAAGTCAGGCTGGGGCCCCAGGCAGGATGGCGGTGACCTGGAACAGCCGGGGGCCTCGCGTGCAATCAGGTCCCACATCCCACCCAGCACCTGAGTCGGGGCCAGACACACCCTTGGCGGGAGAAGGCCCCCGGGGGGGGGGTGGCGAGCCGGGGTGGAGGCCAGGGAGACACGGGTTCGAGTCAGGGGCCCGAGCTGTCTGCAGTCCCTCCCCTCGGCGGGGCTGCGGGGGCCTCCTGGCTGGGCCTGAACCCTGAGCACAACCCTGAGCACGTCTTCCCTTCTCCGGCCTCAGAGAGGCTGCCCAGGGTGGGGGGCGGTGAGGGGTGCTGACCCCGGGCTTGGTGGGCAGATGCTGGGCTGCCCAGGTACAGGGGTCTGGGGAGCAGTCCTGCAGGGGCTAGAGGTCACCAGGTCACCCTGGGACCCACCTTGAGACGGAGAGTCAAACAGGCAAGTGGGAGCGGGGTGGGGGGGGCTCTACCTGGGGGAGCTTTGCAGCACAGTCCCCCTAGCTCTGGGGGGCAGCCCCGGGACCTCTCCAGCTGGGCCCCCAGAGAAGGCAGACAGCTCAGAGTCACCCCTTCCTCTTCCTTCTGCCCCTTGGTCAGTTTCCTGCTCCCAAAGCACCCCCTCCTCCCACCCAGTTTCCCCCACGCTCTCAGCCCCCCACAGGGATGCTGTTTGTGGGTGTGTGGCAGGCTCCTAAGCACCCCGGGTGAGCCCAAGCCGAGGGGGACACTTGGGGGTACGCCAAGTGCACGTGCAGCCAGACTCCCCACCCCCACCCCTGGTCGGCCAAGGGCACAGGCAGGGGAGCAGGTGGTCAAAGCCGAGTTCTCAGCCCGGCCTCTCTGGGTCGTGTAGGCTGAAGGCAGTACGGTGGACCCTTCATCTCTCTGAAGGGCCCAGAGCGGACAGCGAGGCACAAGGGTCAGGCAACTGTTAGACATCTGCAGACCCCAGGCTGTGTCCCCGCCAGCCAGGACCTCCCCGAGGCCGGAGGCGGGGGACGGGGTGGCCAAAGGAAGCAGCCCCCGCGGGAGGGCAGCCAGGCCCAGGCAGGCAGGTCGGGGAGGGGGGTAGCATGGGGACTGGAGATCTCAGCGTGGATGGCCCCACGGCAGGCCCCCCGAAGCACCCACCCTCAGCTGCAAGGCTCCCAAGTTAGGGAGGGTCTCAGCTTTCCCAGATGGGCTCTGCCGGCCCCGGTGGACAGACTCAGAGAAGCTAGGGGCTCAGCCTGCCGGGGACGTCCGCTCACCACCAGGCCTCCCCATCACGGCCGCCCTCAGCTCCTGCGTCGGGTCCCCAGACAGCCAGGGCACTGGTGGGGTCCGGGTGCTGTCCCTGGCTGGCGTCGGGCCCCACGGCCCCCGTACCCTCGGCCCCCGCCTCCCCAGAGGAGCAGAGGGAGGGTGAGGGAGGCAAGGGCCCCTGGCCGGACCCTTAGAGAGGACACACTGGGCCTGTACCCCTCTCCTTCGCCCGCCTGTCTGTCTTCCTCCCGACGGCCAGGCCGGCTGCTCGCGTGGCGTCCACCGTGGGGCACGGCTGCCCGGGCCTCGCACACGCTGTCCAGTTCCTATTTCTGCCCGGCACAGAGGTGGGGTGGTCAGAGGGGACCGGGCGCCTGGACAGGGGGTGCCTCCTCTCTTCCTCCTCGATCCCCCGAGGACGCCGTGCCCCTGGAGTCCGTTCCCTCCTTCCTCCCTCGTTCCCCCTCCCGTGCCACATCCTGGTCCACACGCCCGAGCTCTCCTCCTGGGACCCCACAGGGACTTTCTCTTGCTGCTGGCGGGCAGGCATATGGGTGGTAGGCTCGGCTGGAGGGGGAGAGGCAGGCGGGCGTCCAGGCAGGAGCCCCCAGCCCCCAGCCGGGTGGCCCCAAGGGGCCTGTGGGCAGGAGCAGGCCACCGGGCTCATCCGGTCTCTCTCCCCTCTCCCCATGCCGGCGCCGCGGTGTCCAGAGGAGAAACCGAGACCCAGGTGAGTGTGGGGCCCGGGCAGGGCTGGACACCAGGGTGGGCCGGAGGCAGGGGGCACCTGGGAAACCGGGGTCCCGTGGAAGACAACGCCTTTGGGCTCTGTGGGGGACGAAACCCCAAACCCCTTCGAGAAGGTGGCTGCTTCTTTGCTCCCTGGTTGGGTGTTTAAAGCTCTAGACATCTGGTGAAGGTCCTTGATGACAATGGGGTTATTTGGTGCCTTCCCCCCAGGCGGGGAGCAGAGACGATCGCTGGGGGTACGGTGGGGCGTCCCCACCCAATCGTCCAGTGTGGGCAAGGAAGGCTTTCTGTAAGAGGAGGCTGGGGGGCCAAGGGAGGACGGGGAACAGGGGGTCGGGGGAGACAAGGCAGAGAGAGGGAGGCACAGCGGAGCTCCCCTCTTGCTCCCCGGCGCCCACTGCGCGCGGCCTGCGGTGGGGTTCTCCCGGCCCTAGACGTGAGGCACCCTTGAGAGGGGCTGGAGGGAGGGTCTTGCCCCGTGGCCCCTTCAGAAGAAAACCGCGAGTGGACCCACCGCCCCCACTGGGGCCTCTGGGGAGCCATCGTCCTGGTCTGGATGGTCTTTCCCTCCTTTGACCTGCTTGTGAGTATTTCAGGGATTTGTTTTTTTAACCCAAGTCTTCACCAGCACGTGCCCGGGGTTCGCGCCCACCTGGGGAGCGCTCTGGGGTCCGGGGGGCTGCGGCGCGCTCCGGGTACAGCCAGCATATTTCCACCCACTGCACTTTATTTTTCTGCTATTTTAAATAAAGCTGCCGGGTCACAAGATATTTTCTAGCTTTGAAAAAATGTTTGTGTTTTCATTATGAAAATAAAACACCTCATTAAAGAAAATTTGGAAAATACGTAAAAGTCCAACGAAGAAAGAAAATCATCTATAACTCTCCCCGCCCGCCAGCCAGACTGCGGGAAAAGGCAGAAAAGAATAAAAGCCTTACTTCTTCCTACTCTTTCCATGCGTAGGGCTCGGAAAAAAAGATTTAAACTCTGAGCCGTTTTTCAAACATCGCACTGTCTATACAAACTTCAATTCTGCTTTTTTAAATTTTAGCACTATTCATAAGTATTTTTCCATGTTTTTACATAGCCTTCTTAAATATTTTGAATGGCCACATAATATTCCATCAATTGGACAAACCATAATTTCTGGAACCGTTCGCCTTCTGCGGGACATTAAGGCTTCCCCCAATATTTTACTACCATAAATAACGCTGGGTGGAAAGTGTTTTCTGTCTTTCGGGTTATTTCCCTAGGCCACATTCCCAGAACTAGAATTACTGGGTCAAAGAGTATGAACGTCTTTCAGGCTTTTGACGTCCGTTGCCAAATTGCTTTCCACGGGGGCCGTGCCAGCGCGGGCTCCGACGTGGACGTGAGCGGGTCTGTGCCCCACGCTGCCGCGCCCGGGGACACTGATGGATGAGGAGGGCCTCTCGGGGCCGCTTCTGCCCCCATGCCTCCGATTACTCCGGGAGAGCCTCTCCCGCGCACCGCCTCACTGGCCGTCTTTCTTACCGAGACCTGGCATCGTGCACCTTCTGCCCATTTATCTAACGGCAAAGGCGTCTGCACGTTTTCTCAGCCATCGGTTTGCACAAGGATATAAGTCTTCTCTGTACTCGCTGAAAATATTTTTCTAGTCTGGGTTGGGCTCCCCCCCCCTTCCAATTTTTGCTTTTTTTTCACATACATAAGTTTTTCATTTGCATGGAGTCGTCTGGCCATCTTTCCCTTAGCGGGACCTTCTGGTGCTGCCGAGCTTAGAAAACCCTCTCCTGTTCCAGCATTTGGGTCCATATTCAGACCCACTCTCTTCTGTGGCTTGTTTTAAACAACTGTTGTTGTTGTCGTAACTCTTTGCTCCATCTGGAAAGCACTGGGGGCAGGGCCCGGGATCCGAGGGCCTCGTTTCTTCCTCAAACTGCTTTCTGTCCAGCCCCCTTTCTTTGGGTCCCCAGGAAGACAGTTTAAAGAGGGGCCGGAGACACATAAAGGGTCAGGATGGCTGTTCCCGACCACAGAGGCCAACGCCCGTCAGGGGTCTGCAGTGGCCAGCCTGTGTCTGGTCTGGCCTGCCTGTACTTCTTTGTTTGAGAAAGAAGGAGAGAGTGCCCTTCCTGGACAGACGGGGGTGAAACAGCCCTTTCGATGTCCAGATGTTGGCAAAACAGAGGGACGCAAAGAGGCTGAACTCTTCTCAAAGGGGTCAGGCTGCTCTGGGGACAGTGGGTTACACGCCTGACCAGGACACACACACTTGTCCTCAGCTGTCACCCAGGGCGAAGGGTGGGAGGGCCAGACCCCTGGTAGGTCTCTACCTACCCCTGCTCACAAGCCTCTCTCTTCTTCAGACTCACTGCTCCTAAGATCCCGGAAGGGGAGAAAGTGGACTTCGATGTAAGTTTATGGGACCCGGATCAATATGGCCTCCATTCTCAGACCCCCCAGCTTTCAGCCTACAGACAAGGCCTGGGAAGGTCATCTGCTCTCAAGCAGCCAGAGCCAGAACCTCCTGGTTCCAGGAAACTCTGCCTTAATTTATTTCTGGACCAAAAGAAACTCCCACAGTGTCAAGCATCTCTCTTCCCTCCTCTCCCATCCACCCACCCATCCATCCACCCATCTGTCAATCCATCTGTCCACCATCCATCTACCCATCCATCCATCCATTCACTCATCCATCCACCTATCCCTCCAACCATACATTCACCCATCATTCATCCATTCACTCATCCATCCACCCATCCATCCAACCATCTGTCCATCATCCGTCTACCCATCCATCCAACTATATATTCACCCATCATCCATCCATTCACTCATCCATCTACCCATCCCTCCAACCATACATTCACCCATCATTCATCCATTCACTCATCCATCCACCCATCCAACCACCCATCTGTCCACCATCCATCTACCCATCCAACCATCCATTCACTCATCCATCCACCCATCCATCCACCCATCCATCCTTTCACCCACCCATCCATCTGTCTATTCAATAAACTACCTCACTCACCAGTTTCCCCTCTGTCTGGCCCATGTGGAACATCTCTGAGGATGATAACGGGGCCAAGTCAGAGCCAGTCCATCCCAGGAGTGCTGATGACCTCAGGGCTTTGCGGGGCCCCGATTTACCCACAGGGAGGGCAAAATTCCTACCCTGGGGCTCAGGGATCAGGTCGCCTTTGGGCCTCAGGAGGGCAATGGCCATGGGAACACGGTGAGGGCAAAACGTCCCTGGCCACCCTCGTGTTGGCCAGAGGAGACAGGGCGCCCCTGCCGGAGCATGGGAAGGGGCCGCCTGCCGCGCAGGGGGGGGGGGGGTCAGGCGGGAGGAGCTGGAGACGAGGGGCCTCTTCCACCCACAGGACATCCAGAAGAAGCGTCAGAACAAGGACCTCATGGAGCTGCAGGCTCTCATCGACAGCCACTTTGAGGCTCGGAAGAAGGAGGAGGAGGAGCTGATCGCTCTCAAGGAGAGAATCGTGAGTCGGGGCCCTTCTGGGGGGAGGCGGGGGCGGGCGGTCGCCCCGGGGAGGGGGCGCTGGGGCTGGCGAGGCGAGGTTGACCTGCTCCTCCCGCCACAGGAGAAGCGCCGTGCGGAGCGAGCCGAGCAGCAGAGGATCCGGGCCGAGAAGGAGCGGGAGCGCCAGAACCGGCTGGCGGTGAGCCGGGGGCCCCTTCCCCGCCCCGGACCCCGCGCCCGCCGGTGACCGGGGCCCCCGGCCGGGCTCCCCCTGTCCTGCGCGGGCGGGTCCTCGAAGCCCGGCACTGAGGCCTCGGGGACGGGGTCTCTGCAGGAAGAGAAAGCCCGGAGGGAGGAGGAGGACGCCAAGAGGAGAGCGGAGGACGACCTGAAGAAGAAGAAGGCCCTGTCCTCCATGGGCGCCAACTACAGCAGCTACCTGGCCAAGGTGAGCGCGGGCCCTCGGAGCCGCGGCGCGGACCGGCCTCCTGTCGGGGGGCGGCGCGCCCCTCCTGAGGCCGGGCCCCTCTGCCGTGTCCCCTCAGGCCGACCAGAAGAGAGGCAAGAAGCAGACGGCCCGGGAGATGAAGAAGAAGGTTCTGGCAGAGAGGCGCAAGCCGCTCAACATCGACCATCTCAGCGAAGATAAGCTGAGGTGGGGCCGGGAGGGGGCGGGGCGCTGGCTCTCCCTGGCGACCCGAGGGCGACGGCGGGTGGCCTGCGTCCCGCCTTCCGGCGCTCACAGGCCCCGCCGCGCCTTTGCCGCCTTCCCAGGGACAAGGCCAAGGAACTCTGGGACACCCTGTACCAACTGGAGATCGACAAGTTCGAGTTTGGCGAGAAGCTGAAGCGCCAGAAATATGACGTGAGTGCGGACACCTTGGCCCTCGGGTCCCGGGGCGGCCACCTCCCTGCACCCCCGCGGCCTCGGCGCCCGGGACGCCCAGGAGGGCCGTCCTCACGGGGCCTGGCCGCAGGCACCCTCTGGGGCCGCCTCTGTGTCCCAAGCGGTCGGCCTCGCTCTGAGGGCCACGAGAGGAGCGGAGGGCAGAGGGGCCTCGGGGTCCAGGCTCCGAATCGCCCGGAGCCGGTGGACAGCTCGCCCCAGTATAGCACAATTTCCTCTAGCACCAGGGTGGCCTCCTGGGATCCCCTGGGGAGGCCCAGGCTCAGGTCCCCAAGCTGTCACCTCCTCGGGTCAGTGCAGGCAGGAGGGCGCGCACCCCCTCCAGCAGCTGGGAAAGGGGTCTGGGACTGAGTCCCCGGCAGGGTGGCTGCCTAGAGCCGCCTGGGCGGGGTTCACAACTCGGAACAGTGGCCCTGTGCAGATTCTGTCTCCCTGACGCCCCTCCAGCCGTGGGGAGGGAGCGCCGTCCTGGTGGCTGGGAGCTAACCTGCCCTGTGCACACGTGACCCCACCAGCTTCACCATCAGCGGCATGGTCCCCGCCGTCCGCTGTCCTCCAGGGTCCCTGGCGGGAGACGGCGCACACCCCAGGGGCATCTCCCACGGCTGTCGGCACAGGCCGCCAGGAAAGCGGGCGTCCGGTGACTGGGAATGCGGCCCCTTCTCGGGAGCCGCGCCGTAGGGCAATTTGCCTGGTCCTTCTCAGTTTCCTCACCTCTCCTAGAAGGAGGAGGGGCACCGGGGCCGTCCGCGGAGCACCCGTGTCCCTTCCGCGCCCAGGGTCAGGGACACCGCCGTCCTCTCCTGACGTTCCTCCGGGAGGCCCGGCGTGAAGGAGGGGGGCTTCACCCGCTCATGGCCCCCCTCGGGGTCCAGGGAGTCGAGTCGGGCACCCAGTGCCTCCCGACACACCTGTGAGTGACCCGCAGTGGGTCCCCAGGGGCCGGAAGAGCCACGAGGGCCCCCGCCTGGGCTAGCCCAGCACGCGGCAGGGCCCCGAAGCCTCAGCCACCCACCCAGCCCGCTAACCATCTCGGTCTTTCTAGATCATGAACATGCGGGCCAGAGTGGAGATGCTGGCCAAGTTGTAAGTAGCCAGGGTCCACCCTGGACCGGGCTCGTGGTGTGCGATGCACGGTGAGCCTCTCGCATGGCAAGCCTGGTTCGTGGAGGATGGCAGCGGAGGGCACGGGGACGGAGGCCGGCCTCCCGACCCCACCTCCTCCCCACCACCTGCAGCCCGAGGCTTCCGAGGTCGCCCTGCCGCCCTTGCCGGCAGGCGGGGAAGGGCCTTGCCCGCCCCAGCCAAGCCTCTCCGGGCGGTCAGGAGGAGGGAGCGAGAGGGCCGGCTCCGACCGGAGTCGGGGGCTCCGCAAGGCTCGCCTCCCTCCCCACGCCCCCGCCCCGCATCCTGCCGCAGGCCCGCAGGTAAGTGGCCGGCTCCAGAGCGGCTGCGTGTGTCTCAGCCCAGGTCTCCAGCTCAGGCCGCCCAAAGTAAGTCAGAGGCACGAGCCCCGGGGCCGAGGGCCGCTGCCTTCCGAGCAGAGGAGCCAGGGCGCAGTAAGGCAGCAAGGCCTCAGGTGAAGAGGGCCACCGGCCCGGCCCTGCTCGAACTGCCAGGTAAGCCACCCGTATTCTTCACAGATCACCAACCTCAGGAGCCGCATCGATCAGGCCCAGAAGCAGTGAGTAACCCCCCCCTGCCCGTCGCTCTGTGCCGGGCACACGGTGCCAGGGGGCTGGCTGGCTGCCGCCCCCCTGACCGGGGCCCGGCGCTTTCAGCCGGTCCCGGGGGCCGCCGCCCTCGACGGTAACAACACTAACTGGTGGGCCACTGGCGCCCGCGTGTCTGGAACCCGCACCCCCAGGCCTGCAGCCTCCTCTGGCCCTTCCTCACCCCAGAGCCCCGGGAGGAGGCCGCCTGGGGATTTGGGCCGTCCTGGGCCGCCACCCCGACTCCCCAGCCGAGCGTTGCTCCAGATGCGACCTGCTTGGCTGCAGGCCTCCCTGGCCCCCGTTTCTTCAGACGGTGAGCCCTCCGTCTGCAAAATCACCCGAGGTCCGTGGGACCCATGCCCACAGACGCCAGGAAAGGCCTGGAGGAGCCCGCCGCCCCCAGGGTGGGCGCTCCAGTGCCCCCTGTGCTGGGGTTTTACCTCCCAGTCTGATCACTGAGCCCGTTCACACCCCCACGGAGTGCAGTGTCCCCAGGACCACTTGCCGTTGGGTTTCTCTCCCTCCTCCACCGGCCCCTGACTCCTTGCTGCTCCCAGGGCTGGGCTCCTCCGCCCCAGGGGACTGGCCAAGGGGACACCCTCCTCCCTGGGCTCTGTCATGGGGGTTGTGGCAGGCCTCGTGAGAGCCCTTCCGTGTGTGCCTGTGTGTGTGCGTGCATGTGCGTGAGGGTTCTCAGGCTGGCCCCTGCAGGACGCGGGCCACGGGCATGGCCACCGGCACCAGGGTCTCCCCTGAAGCCACAGCCAGAAGTTGTCCCCGGAGCGTCAGCTTCTGGGACCTTGACCCAGCATCCAGCTCCCTGCTGGCTGCCTGATGTGCAAAGTCAGTCAGACACAGCAGGCTCCTAAGGACCGCCATCCGGCAGGGCGCTGACCTTCTAGGCCCCGAGTCCACGAGGCCTGGCCTGCTGGCCCGGGGTCAGGGAACAAGGGACTGTCCTCAGCCTGTCCCGTCTCAGGAAGGCTGTGATCTGGGACGCCCAGCGCAGGCTCTTTCCAGGCCAGAGTAGCTGGGACAGTGAGAGCCATCTGTCCAGACAGCTTCCCTGGCAGGCTCCGGTCTGCCTGAGGGTGGCCCCCCGGAGCCCGAGCCCCTGGCAGGGGTTGGGGGGTGCCCTGGGCTCGCCGTTCCCTCCACTAACCACACTAACCGTCCTGGCACAAGGCGCCCAGGCCCAGCCGGGCCAAGTGCAGGTGAGTCACCATTGCTTGAAATGTGTGCCCGGGGCTTGGGTGGGTGGGCTGAGCTGTCGGGGCCGGGGGGCTGCCGGGGGGGGGGGGCGCTGAGGAGGATCCAGGCCAGGGCCCCAACCCCCTCCCCAGCCGCTCAAGACCAGCTTGCTTCCGTTTGCAGTAGCAAGAAGGCCGGAGCCCAGCCCAAGGGCAAGGTCGGCGGGCGCTGGAAGTGAAGCAGCCAGGGAAGCTTCCGGAGGCAGAGACCCTCGGCCCGTGCAGCCCACGGAGCAGCGCCCGGCCCCCAGACCCATCCCCGGGCACCCCCCACGTCTCTGTCCTCGCTGCCCCCACCTTCTGGGGCCTGTGAATAAAGCTAGCAGGCTCCCCTCCACTAAGCGTGTGCTGACTCTTGGACGGGAGGTGGGGGGGGGCCCTGGGGGGGCCTGGAGGAGGGGGCCGGGGGGGTGGCTTGGGAGGACAGGAGTATGGGGTGGTCACCCCGCGGGCCGGGGGCCCGTGAGACACGGGGCGCTCACCTTCGGGGTCGGCCCGGGAGACGACCGGGCCCTGGGCCCAGGTCTGGGGCGCCCCACCCCGGCTCTGCCGGCGGCTTCCACATCTGTCCCCCACCCTGCGGCCCACGTGCCCCTCGGTTCCCCGCCTCAGCTGGGGTCTTTGCCCCCCGCCCCCGCCGTGAGCGGTCCCCCGCCGCCTGGGTCGGCTCTGAAGCCAGGTTGGGGTGGGAGAGCTTGGCTTTGGGAGGGTGTGGGAGGAGGGGGGCCGGAGCACACTGGGAGAGCTCACAGGCGTCCCCCGGAAACGTGGGGGGCAGACGCAGGGTCCAGAACAAGGGGGTGCACTCAGCCCGAGGGGCCTCTCGCCCGCGGAGGAAAGGAGTAGGAAAACACATTTCAGCGAGGGCAGACACAGCACACACAGACCCTTCTTTCTATATTATCAGACGGCACAGTGCACAACTGTGTAATAAATTTGAAAATCCTGACCGAACAGAATTATGGAAAATATAAATCACGAAAATTGGACGGAGACGTAGAGCCTCGCACAGCGAAGCATTCACGGAGGCGGCTTCAGAGCCCGGAGCCGCCCCCCGGGAGGGCTGCGCGGAGCCGGAGAACCCGAGAAGCGCGCCTTCCAGAGAGCCACGGGGCGGCGGGACCCCGGGACAAGGTCGAACCCCCAGGCGGCACGTGCCCGCCCCAGACACAGGGCTGCGCCCCAGACGGACGCCCCGTGGCGCGTGTGGGCGCCCCCCCCCCCCCCGCACACGCTCACAGATACACAGGCACGCTCGGCCCCCCCCACCCCCGCGCCCCAGCCCCGCCGGTACACCCGTGGGGAGCAGGTGAGATACACCAAGCGTGGCCCCTGAGCCGTACTGCAGAGACTCCAAGGTGAAGGCCTTCACCGCACAGAGGGCGGGATCCGCCCAGCCCACGCTGCCGTCCCACCGCACGGCTTTCTTCCGAGAGGCGACAGCTGCCCGGGGAGACGGTCAGCCCCGAGCCAGGAGGGTCGGCTCACCCCGAGTTGTGCAGACACGGGCTGCCGGGAGCTGACCAGAACGCGGGCAACCACGGGTAACACGGACAGGTCCGGGATCTGAGCGGGAGGTTTGAAAGCACATCCCAAGTCGCCCACGGGTCAGGAGGATCAGAGTAGCGGGGGACAGACTTGAACCAGATAGTCAGGTGTGGAAGACGGGTGTTGGCAGAAGCCTGTTCCTCCACCGGGGCACCCGGCGGGGTGGGGGGGGGGGCTCAGCCGGTTAAGCATCTGCCTCTTGGTTTCCGCTCAGGGCATGATCTCACGGTTCTTGAGTTCAAGCCCCACGTGGGGCTCTGCACCGACAGCTCGGAGCCCGCTTGGGATTCTCCCTGTCTCCCTTCTCTCTGCTTCTCCCCTCCTCTCTCTCTCTCTCACTCTCTCCCAAAATAAATAAACTTGAAAATCTAAAAAAAAAAAAGAAAAGAAAAAGAAGGTTGTTTCTCTAAACCAGAGTACACGTGAAGCAATTTAGAAGCTGCCTGGGACCAGCGCTTGGAGCCAGCAGTCAGCCCCCTGCGGCCAAGTGGACCCAGGCAGGGAACTTATTAGCGTGTGTTTAGAAATGTCAGCACATCTGGGGCTGAGCCTGGAGGCCGGGCTCTGCCAAGCAGCGGGCCACACTGGAAAAGCAGGGGAGAGACCCCCCCCCAAACGCTCAGGTTAAACATCTAATTCAAGAAATCAAAAGATGGGGCGCCTCGGTGGCTCAGTCGGTTGAGCATCTGACTTTGGCTCAGGTCACGATCTCAGGGTCTGTGGGTTCGAGCCCCGCGTCGGGCTCTGTGCTGACAGCTCGGGGCCTGGACCTGCTTCGGATTCTGCGTCTCCCTCTCTCTCTCTTCCCCTCCCCCGGTCACGCTCTGTCTCTCTCTCAAAAATAAATAAACATTTAAAAAGTTTTTTTAAAAGAAAGAAAGAAAATCAAAGATTGGTTTTGCAGAACTGGTGAAGTGATCCTACTCGAATCACCAAAAATACTAAGAACTTTTTTAAATGACGTCGCGACCGAGGGGGTCCCCTCTGATGCGAAGGTAGTTTTATATTGGCAAGCAAGCCGTCCGGGGGACTCTTGAGACAGTCACCGAGCGGAGGCCTGGGGGAGACTTGGGGGAAACAGAACACAGTCAGTGAAGGCGATTCTCAGCCAATTAAGAGTCGAAGACGGTTTCCTTGGAGCGAGGAAAGCATCTTCCAAACGCCTACAGCAAACATCGCCCTCAACGAGGAAATGTTTCAAGACTCAGGCAGGAATGCCACCTGCCTCCTCACAGTCCGGGTGTCTCAGCCAGAGCTTCGGGGCGAGAAAAATAAACTGCCAGAAAAGGGGGTCAAGAGGCCAAGAAAAATCGTATCTTGTCCTACCTACTTGTGCCTTAAAAAGTTGCCACTGTTTGGGGCGCCCGACTGGCTCGGTCAATGGAATGTGTGACTCTTGATCGGGTTGTGAGTTCGAGCCCCACGTTGGGGATAGAGAGTCCTTAAAAAGAAAATCTTAAAAAAAAGTTCCCACCATTCACAACCAAATAGTTGTCTACCAAAAAAAAACCCCAAGAAAATAAAATCTGCAACTCTAAATCAGAACGAAGAGTTCTGTATAGGTGTGCGCGAGCATAAGATAGAAAGATCGAGAGTTAGGCGACAGTGTTTAAAAATACCATTTACAACAGAAATGTAGAAACATACAATAATAAGTACAAATCTAGGAAAACATGTGCAAGGCAAGCAGACAGATGATAAAATCGCATTAGTGGAAAGTATCTAAACAGCATGAATACCTACAGGCTATTATATGTTCCCTAAGACGAGGAGTAATGTATCAAAACTATTTGCTCTCTCTAAATTAATCCACGAATTCAGGGCAACTCAACCATGTGCCCGCAGGGATTCATGTAAATTCATGCTGAGTCTAAATGTGTGCAGAAGGGAAGGGGACTGTGGACAGACCAGACCACATGAGGGGCAGCGCCGGCTCCCAGACGGACACAGACACGGACAGGGATGTGAACTTGGGAACAGACATGGAGAAGGACGCGGTCACGGTCACAAGCACAGACACAGGCACAGACACGGAGGACAGGCACATGTGCGGGGCCATGGGCGCACCTGGTGTCGGGGGCCTGGGGGGTCTGGGGGGCCTGGGGGGCCTGGGACGGACCAACACCGCGAATAGTAACACAGTGCGCCCGCCTCTTCACACCGACCACCGAAAATCAGCCCCCCTGCCAAGTGAAGATCTAAATCTGAGAAGGAAAACATTCCAAGTTTCAGGAAGCAGCTATAGGAGAGCATAGCTCCCACCAGGGGAATTTCTTGAACCAGGCGTAAAACCTTCGCACCGTGAAACGGGAGTTCAGTGAAGTCCAGAGGCATAAAGAAAGTCTTAAGTAGGTGAACCTCTCCAGGTTAGGGAGCAGAGCGCAGGTGAGCCAGCTCTCAAGGCCTTGGTGGGTTCAGGGGCTCTGGACTCAGGCAGGGCCACGGAGCCAGGGTGGGTTCCGGCAGGCAGAGGGGCCCAGGAGGACGCGGGCCTCTGTCCTGCTCCCTTCGTCCCGCCCTCCTGAGCTCCAGGGACAGGCAGAAGGTCACCATGAAAGCTCATTTTGGTGACGTGGGCTCCAGACAAGGGACTCCACGTGGGTCCTGCTGTCTCTTCTCACGTTTGCACCAAATGACGCCATCAGCCCAGGGGAGCCGCCAGCCACGTCTTGGGAGCACATCCCCGATGAAGGCCAGTGTTCAATATACCGAAGGAGCTTCGGGGCACGTTAGGAGACGCAGCGGCCTTGACTACATGCCACATCCAAACCCAAAGTGACGGAGAACATTTGTGACACTTGTATCAACGGGGCAGTAGTGGAGATGTGGTCATGGAGGAGAAGGTCCTTGCTCTGAGACTTGTCTGGGAGTGTCCTTCAAGGCTCGGAAAGGGAGAGAGGTAGGGACCAGATGTAGCAAAATCGAGTCTGCAGATGGAAAGCTCTAGCACAGTGGTGCACACCTGTGCTCAGGTGCAGGCGCGGAGACGACCGGGCGCTGTGCTAGGGAACAGATACCGGGACGCCTGGTCAACTCCAGGAAGCCTGCCAGTTCTGGTTCCTCTCCCCGCACAGATTACTGTTGGCAATTGCAGAACGCTGGAACCTTCATCCAGGGGACAGCAGACAGGTAAACTGTGGGAGATTCACAAATGGACTGTGCAGTTAAAACACAGGACCTGCAGTTAAATGCAACCACTGGCAAATCGTGAAAACACAACATTGGGGGCGATGAATCAGTTGCAAAAGGAAAAAATTACTTACATAACATTTATAAAAATATGAAAACAAGGGGCGCCTGGGTGGCTCGGTCCATTAAGCGTCCGACTCTTGATTTCGGCTCAGGTCATGATCTCATGGTTTGGGAGTTCGAGCCCCGCGTTGGGCTCTGTGCTGTCTCTCTCTCTCTCTCTCTCTCTCTCTCTCTCTCTCTCAATCTGGATAAGCTTTAAAAAATATGAAAACAAATTATATATGCCTAGATGTGAGGAACACACATCTCAGATGAACAGGTCCCCTCCAGGGGATTTTATTGTGAAGGGGCGACCCAGAGCACCAAGACAGGGTTCATCATGTTTTATTTCTTAAGCCAAGTGGTGGGTGCATAGATGCAGGTCCTTCCTATTTTTATTTCTACCTCCTGGTGTATCTGAAATAGTTCCTAATTGTTAAACATCGGGGGGAGGGCACTTGCCAAAAATCAATCCTTATTTCTGAGAACAAAACAAAGGCTCAAGAAACTATAGAAAACTATAAATAAGCACTTCCTTTATCTACACTCGGTGGTGGAACACGAAGTGTTTCAGTCCAAGACAGGAACCAAACGAGAACGCCTGCTTTTACCATTACTCTTCGGCCCTGGACTGGAAACTGAAGACAATGAGAAAGATGTTAAACGGAAATAAGATGTATAACTTCTGGAAAGGAGGAAACCAACTACCACATTCCTAGGAGCCCCGAGAGAGTCAGCGGAAGAACCTTCAGGATAAATGAGAGAACTCAGGAAAGTGGCCAGATGCAAAATACATATTTTAAATCAACATTTTTTATTATTTTCTAGCAACGACCAGAGAGAAGATAAAGTGGAATAAAAATATTATTCTCAAACAAAACAAAACAAAACAAAGAGCGTAAAATACTTAGCAATAACCCTCTTAGGAATGTTCAGGGTCTGTAGGAAGAGAAGGACAAAGTTTAATGAGAAACATAAAAATGAACTTTGAGAAAAGAGAGAGTGAGAGAGAGAAAGAGAAAGAAAAAACATAACTTGTTCTTGAGTGGGAAGTTTACCAAAAAAAATCAGTTCTTACCAAATTAATGTATAGGTTTGCCAGATCTTCAACCAAAATTCAAATAGGATTTATTTGGGGAAGAGGGTGAGCCAGGGGTGGGGAGGTGGTTGGCAAGATGAATCTCAGATTCATAGAGAAGGAAAAATATGCAGGGATAGCTAAGAAATGTTTGAAAATTAAGAGCAGACTTCCAAAGTGAAGGTATTATAGCTGATATGTGTTGAGTACTCCCTGCAGACCCCGGGTCCAGCAAAGTTCCTCTTAGTTTCCTCATGCAATGTTCGCAGTAGACCAAAGAGGCAAATATTCCCATCATTTGTGTTTTCCAGAAGAGCAAACTGACGCTCAGAATGGGTGACGCCAGCTCCTGAGGTTACATAGCCCCTAAACAGTGGACTCAACCGTAGACCATGGATTACGACTTCACGCCCTCTGCTCTCTAAGGTTGTAAAATTTCGCCCAATTCTACAGTACTTATCAGCACGCTATCACATATACATGAGCATCTGGAAGCCTCTCAGTCAATGAAAGGGAGGTGGTGAGATGTTTAATAAAAGAGGTTGGGAAAATCAGACGTGCATGTGGAGAAGAAAAAGCAATGAGATTTTCACTGCGTGCCAAATACCAAAATATATGCCGGGAGAATTAGAGAGTTCAGCATGAAAAAAAAAATTGTTAAAACTAAACCTAGAGAGAAATGTAGGTACGTGTCTGTCCGCTGAGTAATTTCTAAGCTCACAAGCAGTGGAAGCATCAGGGAAGAAAGGTAAAGCTCAGTGGATTTCATTACTTGGAAATTTTGTGTTTCTATATCAAAGATGTTCATCAAAAGGCAGACTTCTTTTCCAGCCAAGACAGAGCAAGAGGGGTCAGATTTATCCTCCTGCCTCAAACAACCTAAAACAGTGGGGGCGGGGGGGGGGGAGGAACCGAACAGAAATACACAAAACAATGGTTTTCAAGAGAGTGGGCATCAGGCAGTGAAGACCTGAGGTCCCAGGGAGATGGGAAACAGTCAGGTTGAGTCCCACAATTGCCTAGTTTGCTTTTTTTTGAGAGAGTTTCCAGGCCTCAGGGAAGGAAGGGGGACCTGCGGAGAGGTCCAAGAGGAACTCTGAGTGGACAATATAGACCTGAGGGTCTGGGGAGACTGAGGCATAAGACTGAGGATCACAAAGGAGAGAGTTCCCAGGAATAGAACACTGGAGGCTTGCAGAGAGGCCCCTCCAGCATTCACACTGGACAGAAACTGTCCAAGGCTGGGAAGAGAGCCACTGGAAAGGATTGGAGAGACCAGTGCCTGATGTTCACACACGGCCGGGAAGAGGGTCTGCTCCCAGCAACCAGACTAGAAAAGTGGATAATTCATGGGGCATCGGGTATCAGAAATGTCTTGCCTCGGTAGTGGGAATAATTAACCCTGGATAAATAATGGAGCATTGCTCCAAACCTGCCTTGCAAATCAGAAAAAGACTGGAAAGGATCAAAATGTGTCCAGATAACTTAGCTACACCTCAGAACAAAGCTCTGGAATATATATAGAAATATAAAAATATCCCGCACCCACTGAGAGGAAATTCATGATGTCTGGCATCTCATAAAAAATGATCAGACAGGCAAAGAAATAGGAGAATGTGACCCATAAGGAGGAGAAAAACCAATCAAAACCAACTGTGATAAGTTAACACTGTAAACAAAAAACCAGCCAAGGTTGGGCCACAGCTAAAATGCCAACAGAGGAGATAAAAGGGAATAAATAAAACTCTTGAGAATTCAAAAGAAGGCAGAAGAAGGGGAAATGAGTAGAAAGAACAGGTGAGATGAATAGAAAGCAAGTAACAAGACGATTAACTCACACTCAGCCACACCGATAATCACATTAAATGTAAATGGTCTAAACACCCCAATTAAGAGGCTGAGCTGGTCATATTGGGTTTAAAAAGCAAGACTTCGTTATATGCTGCCTACGAGAAACATGTATTTTTAAAAAAATTTTAAATGTTTGATTTACTTTTGAGAGACAGAGAGAAAAACAGAGTGTGAGTGGGGGAGGGGCAGAGAGAGAGGGAGACACAGAATCCGAAGCAGGCTCCAGGCTCAGAGATGTCAACACAGAGCCCGATGTGGGGCTCGAACCCACTAACCATGAGCTCATGACCTGAGCTAAAGTCGGATGCTTAACCAACTGAACCACCAACGCACCCCAAGAAACACATTTTAACAAACAAACACACGAACAAACACACGAACAAAGGAATGACAGTTACATGAAGCAACAACCGATAGAACTGGAAGGAGACAGACAAATCCATGGTCCTGGTCAAAGATTTCAACACCTTCTCTCAACAATTAATCCAACAAGTGGGCACAAAATCAGCAAGGACATAGGAGACTTGAACAATACTGCCAACCAACTTGACTTGCTTGGCAGGTATAGAATACTCCACTCAAATATACATCATTTACCCATACAGACCATGTTCTGGGCCATAAGACAAAACTTAGTAAGTTGAGAAGGATTCAAGTCACATAAATTATATTCTTTGACTATAGTGAAATTAAGCTAGAAATTAATAACAGAAAGATCCTTGGAAAATTCTCAAATGTTTGGAATCTAAATAACACACTTCTAAATAATTCATGAGTCAAAGAAAAATCAAAAAGGCAATTGATGCTTAGGAAGCATCGTCAACTGAATGAAAATGAAAGCACAGCACAAGGGAACCTGTGGAATGCCGCTAACGTGGTCCTGAGGGCGAAATTTACACCACCAAATATCCATCGTAGAAAATAAGAAAGGTCTCAAGTAAATAACCTCAGTTCCCACCTTAAGGAAAATCTAAAAATAAATGCAAATTAAACCCAAGTGAGCACAAGAAAGGAACTAATAGAGATCAAGTGGAAGTCAATGAAATAGAAAACAGAAAAATAATAGAAAAAAAAATTTAAATCAAATGAGAGGCACCTGGGTGTCTCAATTGGTTAAGCGGCCACTCTTGGTTTTGGCTCAGGTCATGATCTCTCGGTTCATGAGTTCAAGCCCCTGCTTGGGAGTCTCTCTCCCTCTCTCTTTGGCCCTCCCCTGCTTGCTCTCTCTCAAATAGATAAGCAAACGTTAAACAATAAATAAATAAAAATAAAATAAAAACTTGTTTTTTGAGAACACCAATAAAAATTGACAAAACTCTAGTCAATTAAATCAGGAAAAGAAAAAGAGAGAGAGAGAAAAAAAACAGCAGGAATTACCAAAATCAGGACTGAGGAAGGTGACATCACTACAGACTGTACAGATGTCAAAAGATAAAAGAATAATAAGGAAACTTATGAACAACCTCAAGCCCACAAATTTGACAGGCTAGATGAAAATGGACACATTTCTTGAAATCAGAGCTCACTCAAGAAGAAACAGACAACACAAGCAATCTCACATTGATTAAAGGACTCAAAGTGTAGTTAAAGCCTTTCCCACAAAGGAAGCTCTAGGCCTATCTGGGTCCAAACTCTGGGATCTACTACTGGATCTACCAAACATTCAAAGGAAGAAATAATAGCAGTAACATACAAATTCTTTTAAAGTTTATTTATTTGGGGGGGTGGGGGGTGGGTGGGAGAGGGGCAGAGAAAGAGGGCGAAAAAGAACCCCAAGCAGCCCCTGTGCCAAGCCTGACTTGGGGCTCGACCCCACCAACCTTGCTGAAATCATGACCTGAACTGAAATCAAGCGTCAGATGCTTAATTGACTGAGCGACCCAGGTGCCCCATACATTCAAATTCTTCTAAAAAAAAAAAAAATTGAAAAGGATGGAATACTTTCTAACTCATTTTCTAAGGCCAGCATTCTACTGATACCAAAACCAAAGACAATACAAGAAAATTATAGACCACTATCCTGCATAAACATTGATGCAAAAATTCTAAGTAAAATTTTAGCAGGTAGAATTCAACAGTGTATAAAGTGGATTACAAGCCATGGCCAAGTGTGGTTTATCCCAGCAACATGGGGTTTGTATAACCCCCATGACTGATTCAAAACTCAATCAGATACTTCACCATTTTAACAAACTAAGAAAGAAAAGCCATAGGATCATCTCGATAGAAGCAGAAAAAGCATTTTGACAAAATTCAACATCTATTTCTGACTTAAAAAAAAAAAAAGGAAAAGTTCCCAGCAAACCAGGAATAGAGGGGACTCCCTCAACCTAATGACGGGCGTCCAATGGTGCAAGACAAAAGAGACAGGAACGAGACAAGGATGTCTGCTCACCACTTGCAGTCTCATCGTACTGGAATTTCTCGCTGGTGCAATTATGCCAGACGGAGTCACACTAATTGTGGGGGGGAAAGGAACACTGCTTTCCTCACAGACAACTGGATCCTCTAATCCAATGGAACCTATAGGAAAAGCCACAAGAACTGACAAGTGAGTTTACCCAGGTTTCCGGACACAAGGCCGCCATACAAAGTCAGTTGTACTTCCGTCGAATAGCAATGAACGATCAGATATTGACACTGAACAACACCACTTCCTAATAGTATCAAAAAATAGGGATACATCTGAAAAAGGGCGTGCAAGAGCTACATGTTGAAAATACGAAACACTGCCAAGAGAAGTCAAAGGCTTGGATAACAGAGAGGTGTAGAGTATTCATGGATCGGAAGGCTTACTCAACACTGTTAAGATGCAGCTCTCCCCGAGTTTGGCCTATGCATTCAATGCAGTCCCAGTGAAAATCCCAGCATTTTTTTAATGTAGAAATTCATAAGCCTATTCATATGGAAATGCAAAAGACCAAGAGTAGCCCAAATAACCCTGAAAAAGAATAAAGTCGGGCTAACATTCTGAGAATTAGGATAAGTCTAGAGTAACCAAAACAGGGCGATATTGGTATAAAGATATTCAAATAGATCAACAGAGCAAAGTATTCTAGAAATAAACCCACACATATGCAGAAATGATAGCTCTCCTAATAAATCATGTTGAAGCAAGTGGATATCCACACACAAGACAAAAAGATAGAGAAGGAGGAGGAGGAGGAGGAGGAGGAGGAGGAGGAAGAGGAGGAGGAAGGAGGATTATTTGAATTCACATATCATACTGTATACAAAACTAACTCAAAATGGATCATAGACTAAATGTAAAACCAGGAATATAAAAACATAGGGGAAAATGGTTGTGAATGTGGATCAGCAAAGATTTCCTAGATATAATACCAAAAGCACAATCCCTGAAAAACAAAAATATTGGTGAATTGAAATGCACCCAAAATCTTCAAAATTTGCTCTTCAAATTTCAATGTTTCATTGTAAAGAGAATGAAAACATAAGATGCCAGCTGGGAAAAATTCTTTGCAAAACATGTATTTCATGGGGGGCTGATCCAGAATATAGAAATAACTCTTACAACTCAGTAATAAGAAAGCAAACCACCCAATTTTTTAAAATGGGCTGAAGAACAGGCACCTCAGTAAACGAGATGTCGGAATAGCAAGTAAGCCACGGTCATCGGCGAGACGCCACATCAAATCACAGGAACCACCAATAAGAGTGGCTAATATTGAGAAGCCCAGCCATACCAAACGCTGGGCAGAATGCAGGGGAACCTCACGTCGCTGCTGGAAATGTGAAATGATGTGGTTCGGCAGTATCCTTTTTCTCGAGAAGTTAAACGTACACCTGCCATGTGATGTGGTCCTTATGTCCAGGCATTTCCCCACGAGAAAATTAAATGTTTGTCCTCACAAAGACTTTCACATGAATGTAAATAGCAGCTTTATTTTTAATCGTCAGAAAAACTGGAAACAACCCAAATGTCCATCAACGGACGAAAGCATAAACAAATTTTGGCCTGTCCATACCATGGCAATCCGGAGGAATGTAGGATCGAGGCACCACGGATGAATCCCAAAATAGTTATGCTGGGAGAAAGAAACCAGACAGAGAAGAGGAGAAACTATATGCTTCCATTTATAGAAAACTCCAGAAAATGCAAGCTAACCAGGTCATTGGTTGCTTGATGGGGATGGGGAGGGGCACAGGAAGGGAGGAAAGAAGGGATTGCCACAGTCCAAAGATGCTTTCGGGGGTGATGGGCTGGGCCCTCCTTGTGTGTGGACGGCCATCCTCTCCCTATGGCCTCACGGGGCCGTCCCTCTGTGCGCGTCTGTGCCCTGATCCCTCTTCTTACCAGGACACTGGACACACGGAATCAGGACCCACCCCGGTGACCCCATGTTACCTTAATCACCTCTGTACAGTCCCCGTCTCCAGATATGGTCACATCCTGGGGTGCTGGGGGTCAGAACTCCAACACACGGCCTTGGGAGGGACGGGGTTCAGCCCATAGCACACCTTCATGGCAAAAATGAGCAAAAGACATAAACAGACAAGTCACAGACTCAGGAATACGAATGACCAATGAGTGGCCAATGCACAGGAGAGGCAGATACCGGTGAAGACAGACATGTGACACGCCGTCCTATGCCCAGGTTTGCAAAGGCTTCAACGTTTCTTATTATACGCCAGACCCTGGCAGAGACGCGCCTCCAGGAACAAGGGCCGAGGGAAAGGCAGACACAGGTTCGGCACAGGTGCCAGGGACTCCTGGGGAGGGAACCTCGGGGCTCACGGGGCAGAGTCTCGGAGCCCGGCCGTGAAGGCAGGCATGCCACACGGTGCCATCGTGTGACCAGCCATCCTGACCCGTTGTGCTGGACGGCTGACCTCGGCTCCGGGGAGTGCAGCCTGCTTGGGGCCCCAAAGCCAGGACTGATGCCCGGTGAGGTGCAGGGGAGGGTCCAGAAGACCCTGCGGCCCCGGCCTGGGCTGTCCTGCCTGTGCGGGTACCAGCCTGACCAGCCTGACCATCGGCCAGCAGGGCCACCTCATACTTATGGAGCCTTCAAACCAGGAGGGAACCCTCTCAACCACACGGGAGGCCCCGAGGCAGGACTGCTCCTGGCGAAGCTCAGGGACGCCGGGCCCTGCTGGATGGCTGACTGCCTGAGACCCCCAGGGACCGGAAACCCAGGGGGCCCCCCATAAGGAGGGCACGCCCGACGGAGGCGGTGAGAGGCATAGGGCCGCTGGAGGCCGCCGGGCGGTGTAGTCAGGAGGAGACGCTGGGGCTGTGGGCTTCAAACAGGGGAGGGGGGCACCAGCCTGGAGAAGGGGTGAGGCCTGGGGGCCCATGGGAGCAGGGAGGCCTCAGCCAGGAGCGGGACAGAGGGACCTGCCGGGAGGACACAGTTGGTGCCTCCCCCGGCACGGAGCCGGGCTGCGATATGGTGATTGACGGCAAATCGATGTTGGGTCATTGAGATGACCAAAGGCTAATCCTCACAGATACTTGGTCTTCGTCCACGGTGCCTGGCTCGCAGCTCCCGAACCCTTGGGGCGCCCAAGAACAACAGAAGCTTCTTTTGTTACGGGAGCTGGTCCCTGTCTTCAGTCCCACAAGGGTGAAGAGGGTGTCATGTTCTGTGTAGCAGCCGGGTGACGCGCTAGAGGGAGGCTCCAGCAAGGCCCTAAGGGTGGGGGCTGGGTGCCCAGGAGGACCGTTGGAAGGTTCAGTCCTGCCCCCTGACCTCCGGGGAGGGGAGGGGGCTGGAGATGGGCTCAATCGCCAAAGACCGATGATTTCATCAGTCAGGCTGGTGCAATGAAACCTCCGTTAAGAGGAGGGGTTCCGAGAGCCTCCGGGCCGGCGAACACGTGGAGATTTGGGCACGGGGGGGACCCTCAGAGAGTGTGGAGGCTCCACGCTGTGCCCCCACGCCGGACCCTGTGCACCTCTTCCGCCTGGCCGTTCCCAATTATATTCTTTTATAATTAACTGACGATCCAGCGACGGATCCCCAAGGAGGGGGGCGTGGGAGCTTCCAGTTTATAGCCCATCGGTCAGAAGCACAGGTGATAACCTGGTTGGGAGACTGGCCGCTGAAGGGGGGGGTCTTCTGGGAGTGGGCCGACTCCGGGGGGACAGGGCGGGATTTGCATTGAGTCATAGGACACCCAGCTGGTGCCCGAGACTGACACACGCCCGGGAATTTGATGATCTTGGCCCTTATGTGGGCCAAGAAACGCCCTGTCCCCTTCCGGAACGTTCTCCATTTCCTATGGTTCCTCATGGGCTTCAGGGGAGGAGGCAGGCTTGCAAGCAAGCAAGCAAGCGTCCTCCGGTGTCACTGTGCCACCTCGGGCCCGCGTACAGGGCGTGTCCGCGGTAGGTGGTAGGCACACGGCTCGTAGTTCTGGGCTTTGGAGGCCAGCGCAGGCTAGAGCCGAACCAGGTAGTGGGGTGACCGCCGTGCCTGCTTCTACAAATAAATAAAGAAAAAGTCGAAAGGTCGATGGCTTCTCAGTGCCCCCAACCAGCCCCTCTACACCCTCTTCTCCACTCTGTCCTTTCCCCCCCTGGCTCTCTTGCTCCCCAGGGTCACCTAGGGCTGGTTCATGGGTATCTCTCTGCCCAGAACCCTGCTTCTGGGGACCCGGGGTGAGACATAGTCCCCTCCTCCCGCCAGAAGCCTTCTGAACCCCATCCCCCACCCCCACCGCTCCTGCCCTTGGGGGAGCCCTCCTGTGCAGATGGGGTGACAGAGGGTCAGGCTCCCTTCATGCAGGTGATGAGGGGCTTCTGAGGGCCAGCGGCTTAGCCAGGCCACCACCAGACCTTTTCGCTTGAAATGCCCCTCGCACTTGAAATGCCTCTCAGGGAGGCTCTCTGACCCCTCCTTCCAAACTGCAGTCCCCTCCCACCTCCTGTTACCTCCCCACACGCGTCTCCAAGAGCATCTGATGTTCGTCACTTGTTGACTTGGGGGACCATAACCACGGAGGCAAAGGATTTGTCGGTTTAGTGCTTTTGTCTGTGTCCTCAACCCCTGGAAAGATGCTGGACGCACGGTCGTTCCCGGCAAATATGGGTGGAACGAATGAGTGAGAGTGCGTGAGTGGGTGAGTGCACACACAGCCTCTCTCCTGCCTCCTACCCAGCCCGAAGTCACCTCCAAGCTCACCCCATCCTTCCCCCGTAGCCCGGGGTGTCCACGGCTCTCTGAAAAAAGCCCCACTGCCCCAGCCCAGCCTGGAAAACTCAGCACGTGAGTGGACACACGTGTGAAACTAGAAGACGCATGTTCCCACACACCGATCAGAATGGCCCAAGTCCGGAATACTGACAACACTAAATGTCGCCCGAGATGCGGAGTGGCAGGAACCCTCTCGCTGCCGCTGGGAAATGCAGGAGGACGGGGCGGCCGCCCTGGAAGCCAGGCTGTGGTTTCTCTTCACGGTTATGGAGCCATGAAAAGACAGAGAGGACCCTTAAGTGGATCTTAAGGGCAAGTGGCCAAGCTGAAAGGACAGCATGCTGTAGGATTCCAACACTGTGACGCTCTGAAAAAGGCAAAACGCTGGAAAGTGTAAAAAAAGATCAGTGGTTGCCAGGGGGTTGCAGAGCACAGAGGATTCGGGCCATGAAACTACTCCGTATGACCCTGTCCTGGTGGATGCTTGTCCTTATACATTCGTTCAAACCCACAGAATGTATAACATCAGGAAGGAATCCTAATGGCAATGGTGGACTTCAGTTAATAATAAGGTATCGGTATGGCTCCGTCACTTGTAACAAGTGTCCCAGCTCATGCAGCGTGTTAACGAAAGGGGCAATCCGTGGGGGAGCGGAGGGGCACATACTAGAATTTCTGGGTATTTTCTGCAAACCTGAAATTGCTCTAAAAAAATAGTGTCTATTAAAAACAAAACATGACAAAGTTATCAGCGTTTCAAATTTAACCGGGCATCTTCCATTTTATGTGGCAGCCTCACCCCAGGGAAGGCACGTGGCCAGTGATGGGGTAGGTCTGATGACACCAGGGAGGGAGGAAGGGGGAAGGTGCACGCAGGTGCCCCAGGCTGCAAGACCAGCCTCTGCGCCCAGAAATCCCAGGCCTGATGGGGACGAATCCCACTGGCAGATAATCGGAGAGACGGGACGGAGTGTTGAGGGCTCTGCACCGTGGAGACCGCATCCCTGCCCCCACCCTCCTCCACGACCCTCAGCGACCTGCTCAGATGTGATCCCTCTCCTTGGAGCAGCAGGTGGCCCCCTCCAACCCATCAGAGTCGGCCAACTGCCTTCCCCCGTCAGCCACACACACCGTGGGCCCGCCTTCCAGCCACATCTCTGAGGGCACGTCCCACCCAACATCATGCCTTGAAGTTCAAACACGACCAGAGGCGGCGCTGACCAGAAGTCTCCTGGCCCCGAGACCCCCATTCTCCAGCTCCATCCCCCTCCCTGCCACCCAGCATGCCCCCTCCCCACTGACTTCTTCCTACCGAGGGCCTGGAGCCCTGTCCTTCTCTGTGCCTCCCCAGAAGGCAGGACTGTCTCGGCTAATGTCCCTAGCGGCCACTCACCGTTAGTACCTTCCTCCTAGGTGAACCCACTTACGCCAAACACACGGACAAGGAGGGCACCCCGGCCGCTCTCCGTGACCCAGGCCCTCCTCTCCGAAGCCTGGGACGGCCAGCAGGGCCAGCCTCCTTGCTGCCTGAACCGTGGTCACCCTGGAGGCAAGGCTCTTCTGCTACTTCCTGGGGGTCCCTTCTCTCCCCCACAGATTGCTGACACTTCCCTCTTGCCCTCCCGGCTCTGAGGCTCTGAGGAGCATTGAAGTTGCTGTTGGTGCAAAGAGAACGGGCTGCTCAGGTGGGGGAGAGGCAGCTAAAGGGATTGACGAATGGCCAAAAGCCGTGGGGCATAGGAAACCAGGGAAGAGAGGGGCCTGGGGGGCTGGAGGAGGGAGGCTGCAGCCTGGTCCCCCCCCCATAGGTCTGCATGCTGTTGGTGGGGAGGGGGCAGTGGGTCCCACATGTGCCCTACAGAGTCGGGGATCCCCTGGATGAGGGCTGTGTGGGAAGCTGTAAGGGGGAAGGGGTCACAGGAGATGGGGAGAGCAGCCTGGTGCTGGCCAGAAGGGCTGTGAGGGGCCTTGGAGCTTGAGATCTGGGAGGGGACAAAGCCACCGCAGCCAGATGGAGATAGGGGCCTTAGACAAGGGCCACCCACCCGCCCCTTCCCCCATCTCCGACCTTAGCTGGCTGGCCATGGCCTACAGTTGCTTGTGGGGTAGTGCGGGGTGCAGAGGGGTGTGGAAGGGGGGACACGTGGGACTAAGGGCGTGCTGTAGGCCATGGGTAGGGTGAGAGAGGATTGGGGCAAGATGCGTTCTGGATACTTGGAGGGTGTGCGGGACTTGGGAGGGACCCAGGGACATGAGGGATTCTGGGCTCTTACAGGGTGTGCAGGACAAGGAGTTCAGGCTGAGTAGGGTCCAGGTGAATGGGTCAGGAGCAGTGGGGTAGGGACGTGGGTCCGGGCTGGTGAGACAGGAAGCTGGGGCAGAGCGAGTCAGGTGCCCGTGAGTGGTGCGGATGCGGTGGGGTAGGAGTACAGGTGAGGGGCGGTGGGCCACACAGTGGGCAGGACAGTGGGCGTGGTGAGACAGTGGGCGGAGCGATGGGGCAGGTGAATGGGGATGGGCGACAGGTGTACGGGGCGGGGTGTTGGGGGCAGGTGTGAGGGGCGGGGCGGTGGGCGGGACCGTCGGGGGCGGGGCAGAGGGTGTGGCTGTGGGCGGGGTGTGCTCGGGGGGGGGGCGGGGCGGCGGGCAGGTGGGTGGGGCGGGGCGAGGGGCGGGGCGAGGGGCGGGGCGCCGCGCGCCCTCCCGGAAGCCAGGGGGCGCTGTGGCGTGTCCACGCGGGCAGTGCGTGCTCCTCCTTCCGCCCGCGGCCCGGAAGCCGGCGATGGCGCGGAATGTGCTGTGAGCGACCGGGGGCCGGGGGCCCGGGGCGCGGGCCTTGGCGGGGTGGGGGGCGGGGTGCAGGACGGGGGGCTGCGGACGCGGCGCGGACCACGGGCGCCCGCCCGGGAGGGTCACCGCCGCCCGCGCCGCCGGGGCGAGGACACTGTGCGGGTGTCCGCCGGGACCCCCGCGGCCCGCCCCCCACGCCAGAGGCTGACGCCCCGTGTCCCCTGCGAGCGGCGCCGGCCCCGGGATGAACGGGTGGCGCACGCACTCGCGCGCGGCCGCCCCGGGTGGACCTGCGGGCCTGTGGCGGGGCCGGGGCGCCCCGGCAGGTGCAGCGGGGCCGAGGGGCCGGCGCGGACGTGGGGAGCAGCCAGGGCCGCGGGTCGGGAGGAGAGCCGGCGGGACCTGCGGGGAGGGTGGGGTCACGGGTGAGTCACCCTCGGGGCCACGGGGAGGTAGGGGCAGGTGGCAGCGAGCCAGAGCGCTGTGCTGGGAGCAGAAGTTGGGAGTTCCGCTGGAGACGTGCTTGTGGGATCCGCGGGAGGGCCGGGCAGGGGGCGGGGCGGGCGCGCAGGGGTGCCGTCCCCTCCCACCAGGCCGGGAGAGCCCCGTTCTGGAGCCCCGAGGGAGGGTGTTCAGCAGTGCTGGTTGTTCCGGGGCCGGAAGGTTCCAGCGTCAGGCAGGCCCTTGGGACTCATCCTGACGCTCAGCGTCGGGGAGGACAGGGGGGTTCTGAGGCCGTGCCCGCCCGGGGGAGACTCGCTCCCTGCCCGGCTCAGGCCTCTAACCTCCGACCCTCACACTGGGCCTCCCCCCACCCCCAAACCCAGAGACCCGGAGAGGTGGAGGGTCTGTTGACAGTTACCCAGAGGGCCTGACTTTGCCCCCCTGCAGTGCCGCCGTTGGTCACCAGGGGGAATAAGTGAGCCCCTTGGGTAGCCAGCCATTGGCCCGGACTCTGGTGGAGGGTGAAACAAGGCAGGCCTCTTGTTCCCTGAGGCCTTGCAGCCTCCAGAAACTGCCCTTGCTCCCCTCTCACCACGGAGGTTCTGCCGGGCAGCTGCCACGCTGACTTGGTCGCCGGCAGCTCTCAGGCAGATGGCGCTCAGCTCTGGGGCTCACCGGGGCCTCCGAACCCCTGGCTGTCCTCATTCTGCCCGCTCTAGGGTTGGCCTCGACCGGCCTCCTTGCACACTACAGGTGGTGCCCCAAGATCGGGGGCCGTGTGCAGCGCCGCAGCTTGGCCACCGGGGGTCCCAGTGAGGCCCTTGATGGCACCCCGTGTCCCTGTGTGCCCACCCTCCCCCAGGCCTGGCCTCCGGCCTCCCTGCACACTGGACCTCAGGCACCCTCCTCACCCGGCTGCGCTGCCGTGCGCAGGCCCAGAGCACATGCGGGGTTGGCAGTGTCAGTGGGCCGGGGCTGTGGGTGGTGGCATCGCCTGTCCGGCCGTGCCCACCTGCTTTGGGAGTCCTCAGGGTGGGGACTGTGATGCTCTCCCACCCATACGGTGTGCGGGTGCCCACGCCCCTGCTGCGGGGAAAGCCAGGGTTCATAGGGAGCACCGCCACGCTGGGCTGCGTGCTGGTGGGACCGTCACCTTGAACAAGCGTGTCTCCAAGCCCGGCCACCAGCATGGGGGGGGGGGGGGGCCGCGGTGGGCGTGCTCTCTGCTGGCCGGTTCCTTGAGTCTCCCGTGGACCCTTTCCAGGGGCCGGCCCTGAGGGTCTGCAGCCCACGTTACTCTGAGTGGATGGGCACCAGGGGTCTTGGGGCCCACACCGGGCAGAGCCATGCCATCAGCACAGGGGGCCGTGGGGTGCCGGCCTATGGAGAGCTGCCCCCCTTTGCTTCCCACTCCTGCGGCTATGGGTGAACAGGTGGGGGTGTGCCGGGGCAGCCCTGGGGTCGCGCATCCTGAGTGTTTGATGCAGACGAATGTCTCCCTCTCAGGTACCCTCTGTACCAGCTGGGCAACCCCCAGCTCCGTGTCTTCCGAACAAACTTCTTCATTCGGCTGGTGCGGCCCGGCACGGCCCAGCCCGAGGACACCGTGCAGTTCCGGATCCCCATGGAGTAAGCCCCCGAGCTCGGGCTGGGGAGCGCCCCCGAGGGGCTGGCCGACCTGCTGGTGTCACAGAGCCCGGCTCATAGGTGTGGCTTCCCCTTGCTCTCTCCCAGCTGCTCTGCAAATATGGCCCAGGTCCTGGTGTTTGCAGAGCCTTCCTGCCGTTTGCAGAGCCTGGGGCGAGGCCAGGCTGCCCCCCACAGGGAAGCCTAGTTGAGGGCCTGACACTTCTTTTCCTGCATTGAGCTCAGTGCTTTTCCCAGCAGGCGGGCCCATCCTCTTGGAGCTCCTTACCATGGCTTCCCAAAACCTAGTTCTCAAGGTGGTTCCTTCACAGAGGCCCTGGCCACTGGAAGGACGCAGCGTCCTGTCACCCAAGCGGCAGGGCACTCTCTGGAGTCTCAGGACGTGACTGTCCCCGCGCATGGGCCTGGGCTTGGCCTGAGCGTCAGCTCTTAGAGGCCAGGTGTGGCCAAGGATGAGGTTTATGATGCCGCGTCAGGTGCAAAGGTTGGGGGCCTAAGCTACCGACGCCTTGGCTGCCGTTTCCAGGAAAGGACCTTGCAGTGGGGAGGCAGCTGTGCAAGGGACTGGCCATGGTGGGCCGGGCTCCTGGCCGCCCAGGGGTGCCCCCAGATCGGCCCTTCCCTCCGGAGAGCTCTGCTTGGGGGTCTGGCCCCTAGTGAGCGCAGATGGTGGCTGCAGCTGCCCAGTCCCCCCGTGTCCCCCCACCAATGTGTGGAGGGCAAGACAGCACCAGCGGGGCTGGTGGCCGCATCGACCGTGGCTCACGCCCCACCGGCCAGCTGCCGTTTATCTCGGCCCGGCTGAGTCTCGCTTTTCTTCTCTGCCCAGGATGACCAGGGTGGACGTCAGGAATTACCTCGAGCGCATCTACAACGTGCCCGTGGCCGCCGTGCGGACGAGGGTGCAGCACGGTGCGTGCCGGGCCCCTGCCGCCCTGCCGGGGGGTGGGCTCCCCTCATCGCAGCCGCTCCGGGGGTCTGCTTCCTGGCACGGGAGGGAACTGAGGCACTCAGGGTGAAGCAGCCTCCCAGGCCCTCGCTGCCCACAGGGCAGAGCTGGGACGGAACCCGGGCGGGCCGGCCCCGCTCCTGCTCCCGCCCTGCCCAGGCCGCGCAGCCCGCTTCCCCTCTGCCCCGGGAGCCGGTCAGCAAAGTGCTTTCCTCTTTGTTCCCTTAACCTCCGTCCCCCCACCCGGCAGCCTCCTGCGTGAGGGGAGGCAGCCCACGGGGGTCGCGGTGCTGACACGCGGGAAATAGGGGTTTCTCGAGTTGCTCAGACATGTTTGCGTTTTCACCAGCAGAGCCTGGCGGTGCTCACCGCCCCGAGCATACTTGGTAAATGTGCACCGGTCACCTTTCGGGCGTGACCTGCTGTAACCTGTGGGAGACCAACCAATTCTTCCACGTTTGCCTCTTTCTAGAAAGTGGGTTCCTGGGTTAGTTGCACTGGAAATCTCGTGCTTGGAGTAAAGTGTTCCCCCCTCCCCCCCGACAGGTTCCAACAGGAAGAGGGATTACAGAAACGTCAGGATGAAGAAACCAGACTACAAGGTGGCCTATGTGCAGCTGGTGAGTGGGCTTCGGGCAGAGTCCCAAGTCATGGGCGTGACTTATCACGACCGTGACCTTGGTGCGGGGGACGTGTTTGTGCAGCAGCCCCCGCCTGGGGCCCTGCGAGGCAGGATTTCCAGGCCTGCGGCGCACGGGGCCGAGCCTGCGATTAGTTCTAACCCCCGGCGAATCCCCAGGCTGAGCTGGCGTTCCGAGCACATTCAGCTGATGGGAGGGGACCGCGCAGGGCATTTCGGAACTTCTCAGGGGCCAGCTGTGTCGCGCCCTTGGACTTGGAACATGCTGTGGCCACAGGCGGGTCCACTCAGGTCCAGGGGGTTCGGGCTCAGGCAGAAACCAGGGCTCTCCGAGCACCGAAGGGGCTCCTGCCGCAGATGGACGGCCTGGCCTGGCCTCCGACAGGCCTCAGGCTGGGAGGCAGTTACTGCCCTGGGGGGGGGGGGGGGGGCGTGGGGGGCAGCCGCCTCCGAGCCTGGGTGGGTTCGCCGCACCCCGGGGCCCTGGCTGAGCCCCCTCCCCTCTGGATTGGGTTGTGGGGCACCGGCACTTTCTGCCCCGTCCTCTGGATCGTGTGCTGCCTGGCCGGGGGCTCGGGAAGAGGGTCCAGGACCCCGTCACAGCTTTTGCCGGTCAGAGACCAGAGCCGTGGCGAGTGAAAGCCGGCTTCCCAGCCCCCTGCCCAGGCCCTTCCATCCAGCGTGAGGTGACCCCGCTGGAGCCTCCTCGGACGAGCCCTCCAGGACCCCCAGCAGGGCCTCCCCTTGGTCTCCGTGAGGACCTGCCAGCGAGGGCCCTCCTTGCAGGGTCCGTTGGCTGCCCCCCACCCCCTGCTGTTGGAAACACGCGGCGGGGAGCCGGGGGCAGGGGCTTCCTCCTTGTCAGGAGCTCACGGCAGGAGGCGGCCGGCCGTGGCCGCTAGATGGCAGTAGCGCTATTGCAAACCCCCTGGGCCCGCGGCCCCGTTTTAGGCGCTAGGAGGCCGTTGCTTGCAGGACGGGGTGAGCACGGCAGCTTTTCTGACTGCAGTTGCTGTTTCAAGCAGGGGCCCCCGTAATTATTTGGCCTAATGTTTGCCGTGCACAAAACCAGCCTATCCAGGTGGAGAGAGCGGCCGTTGGCCTTATAAAGGCGCCTGTGTCCCGTGTGTGAAATCGGGCCATCTGTCTCTGTCACGGCGTGCGGGCCGACACCCGTGTGCCGGCATTCGCCACCAGGGCTCCAGCAGGCCAGCTACGGTTACAAGCGGCTCCTGAGTCACCCGAGCCCCCGCATTCTTCCCCGGGCCCCACCTCGCTCAGCGGAGCCTGCTTAGATCTGGTGCGCGCAGCTGCCGCTGGACGTGCCTTTCTTCCTCTGTGAAATCGGGCAGCACAACTGGGGACAGAGTCCCTGCTGGGCATGGTTCCTGCCGGCCCAGAGTGGCATTTGTGACGGACCCCCGCCCCCCAGCCTGGAAACCGGCAGGAAGCTCGGGCCCTTCCCCTCCGAAAGGGTCCCTTCTCTGCCCCCACCCCCGTGCCGAGCCCGACCGCTCCCCCGTGTGTCCCCGTGGGCCCCGCTCTGGGGCTTTCAAAAACAGAGCGAATTGCAAAGCGCACGAGGGTCAATCACGAGCACAAATTAAGTTTCCGAATCTATTTTGAGTTGACTGCTGCGGAAAAGCCCGTCCGGCGGGGTGGGGGCCCCACGTTTCCCCCGCCGCCCTGATAAACATCTCTGTGGCCCTGTGGCCCACGCAGCCAGGGGAACGTCACCCTGCACGCGGAAGCCTGCCGTTCCCACCGCAGTCGCTGTTGCTGGCCGGCGGGAGCCCGTGGGGGACGGCCGATGGCCCGAGGGGCGCTTGGGACCGACAGCCTCCTGTCCCGGTCCTTTCTGCCGCCGCCTAGCAGCTCAC
Source organism: Felis catus (assembly GCF_018350175.1). NCBI lineage: Eukaryota > Metazoa > Chordata > Mammalia > Carnivora > Felidae > Felis > Felis catus. The sequence goes on along the minus strand of NC_058377.1, from coordinate 113,811,697 downwards.
ACTCTCCCCTTCGCAGGCAGCGAGGGCTTACTTTTGGAAGTACAAGGCGAATTTCCCTCCAGAGGGGCGCCCCGGGGGGCCCAGTCGGCACCCACAAGTGGCCGTTGTCTCGGATAAGAGAGGGAGAATTTCTCGCGGCAGCTCTCTCCGTTTTTTTCCCGAGCTGTTGCAAATTGCCATCTTTGTATTTATATTTTAAAATGTCATTTTGGGTTTTCCCCCACCTCAGAAAGCTAGCAAAATCACCTCGATATATTACACATAAACCCCCGTTCTGGGCAGTCAGCCCTGCATGTAAACTATTGCCCTTTGGTATTTTAAAAAAGAAAAAAAAGCAGTTTTGAGCTGTGTAAGCTAATCCTGCAGCAGGCTGGCTACCGCGTGCACACAGCCCTGCTTTCTTACTGGGGCCTGCGCCCCACGCCGTGTGATCAGAATTCATAAACCTCCTCTTCTCGGGGTGGGGGTGGGCTGTTTCAGATCATACTTGGCCGCCTGCCCAAAGCCAAATTTCTTTACAAAACAAGGGTCTCCAGCAACCAGCGCGCTTTACTGATTTTACTTATTAAAATTTTCCAGATATGGAGGCCGCCCTGCATCCTTCTTCGCCTGTCTGGAAGCAGACGGCGCTGCCCTGGCGCGTCCCCTCCCGCGCCCCCGATCTGGGGAGCTGCTCCGGGGTATTTAGCAAATTGAAACAGCACCTCACGGTTGCCCGGGTCCCCGGGGAGCGGGCAGAGCGCCCGCCTCCGCACCAGCGGGCCCGGCCGGTGCCCCCGCACACATGCTCGGGGGTCTGGGTTGGGGCTTGGCCGACACTGGCACAGTCTGAACTTTTAGTGAAAGACGTAAAACCAGTTAATTTGCAAAGCCGGTCTTGATTTATAGACTGCTGCATATGTACATTTCTTTGTACGTTACATGCGTCTCATTTGCCAAGCTCCGAGCCGGGAGGAGGGGTAGTCTTTAATGTGGGTAAAGGCCTTTAGGTATTTTGGATGGAAAAAGTTTCAGTGTGGCACCAGACGCTGTTTGTGCCGGGTTTTCCTGCCCCTCGCTCCTGCCCCCCAGTCCGGCCGGCTGCCCCCGCGCCCGGTGAATGGGCGCTTTGCTGGGCTGCTTTTAATGAGGCTCCAGCCAATGCAGACACCAGGCCTCGGAGAGATAATGTCGATGAAAAGGGGCATTGTCCGGGGTAATGGCTTCCCGCTGTTAGATAAAAGCCAGCAGCAGGCCGAGATGTTTATTTTCCAGGCGAGGACCTTCGCCCCCGAGACGCTGGCCGCGTGTCCGAGCCGCGGGCTCCGCGCAGGAGGGCCCCGGTGTCCCTGTCCTCGGCGCGGTGCTGGAGGCCTTGCCTTTTCTCCGTAGGCGCACGGACAGACCTTCACGTTCCCCGATCTGTTTCCCGAGAAAAAGCAGAGCCCTGACGGCAGCCCTAGCGACGAAGACATCCAGGACAGGCTCCTGGATGAGCAGCGGCGGAGGCAGAGCCGGGACCCGCGGCGTGGTGGTGTCCCCGGCTGGTTCGGCCTGTGACGGCCCCAATAAAGTCCTGCGCGTGGAGTAAAGATCCCCGACTCCGTTCTCCTCTGTACCCGGTGTCCCCCTGCAGGGCTGCACCCCACGGGCACACACGGGCGCCTGGCTGCACGGATGGAGCAGGGCCTGGGTGATGGCGTGACCCGTTCTGGTCCCCCGAGTTAAGGGGGGACCCCATTGCAGCCGGGGGGTGGGGGCGGGGAGCCCTCCTGCTGAGGGTCCCGGGCGAACCCAGCTGGGGCCATCGGCACGAGCGTGTCTGCGTGGGTTTCGTGCAGACAGGTTGGGCCTGGGGATTTGGGAGCAAGCCAGAAATCATTGGGGGGCCACATCACCCCCTGGGTCCCCGTTCTCGAGTGCTGCCCTCCTGCGCTCCCCTCTTCTGGGGGCCTCGCGAGGGCAGGTGGAAGTGAGGACTGGCTCAGCAACCCACCCCCCTGCCCAGAGGGACACCCAGACGGGGGACGGCTGCATCACGTGGGCCTCACAGCTCCCTCCACTTGGAGGGTGAAGGTCCGGGCAAACGCCGCCCTTCAGCATTGATTTAAAGTGATGGGGAAGGTCCGGAAGGCGACCGGAGAGCAGAGTCAACGGTATTCTCCTTAGAGAAATAATTCATGGGGCCCCATGGCCCTGAGGACCCCAACTCAAGGCTGGGAGAGGAATCCCATCCTTCATCCAAGCAGGTCTAGCGCCGGCCGCCCTGCATAACCCGGCACGGCCCCCCATCACCGCCCCGCTCTTCGGCCTCGCCGAGACCCCAGTGTCCCCTGCCCCCCCTGCAGCCTGAGCGTCTTTCTGCGGGGAGGAGGAAGGGGCTGGCGAGCAGAGCAGCAGCGTCCCCGGTCTCCCCGGCACCCCTGGGGCCGGCAGAGCCTGCTCCCTGCCTAGGGAGGAGGGAGGAGGGAAGGCTGGATGGGGGGGGGGGGGCAGCAGTGGGGGCTGCCTTCAGATCCTCAGGAATCCAGGAAGCGGGCCTGCAGCTTGGGAGGGGCTGCTCGAGGGGGGGCCGCTCCACCCCCACCCCCAGGCAGGCTTGAGGAGCTGGCTGGACACCCCTTCCGCTCTGCGGCTCCCGGCTGGGGGCTGGGGAGGGACAGCCCTTGCACGGTCGCCTCTGCCCCCAAGATAACCGCCCCACGGTCGTCTTCGCCGCGACGCAGCATCCTTCGTCCCTGCACAGCTGGGAGACACGGTCCAGGTTTCCGCGCGGGGACCAGAGGAGGGTCTCCCACACGGGGAACGACCCCAGTGGGCCCCCCAGCCTTGGCTGGACACCTCACGTGGGGCTGGGAAGCCGACCCAAAGGGCCTGGGTATCCCTTCCCGAGTGGACGGTCCTTCTGGGAGCACCCAGGGCGCCAGCTCCCGGGGGAAGTAAACGGACAGAGGGAGAGAGTGACAGCCCCCAGTAACCACCCCCCCCCACCCCGCACCCAAGTCTCCCGTCTCCTGAGATGTCCATTTGTCGCCATGTGGGAGGTCTGTTTACTTTGTGAGAAGCAATGAGAGATCCCGGTGACGCCAGGTTAAGGCAGGCCCAGGCTGCCGGGGATAGGGCTGAGGGGGCCGGGAAGGGCCCTTGGGACCGAGCGGGGGCTCTGCTTAATTCCCACAGCCCGCAGCAGGCGGGCCCCAGGCCCACAGGGACACATCCCAGGACCCCCCCCCCCCCCCCCCCCCCCCCCACCCCAGAAGTTCCAGGTGAGGCCCAGCCACCCAGGTCTGCCGGGAAGGAGCAGAAACCCATCTGGCCACGGTCTCTCCGGCAGCGGCTGGTTTTCCTCTTCGAGGGCCGGCCGAGCCCCCCCCGGGGCTGCATCACAAAGCCAGGGCTTGAGTAACTGACTGCAGATGACGGCACGGACCCCCTCCTCACCCACCTGCCCGGCCAGACCCCGGTGCCGAGAAGGCACCCACACAGCCCTCCTGCAGCCTGGGGCCCCAGGTCACGTGGGCTCCCTGCTTCCCGGCCTGTGTGTGCGCCCCCTCCCCGGGAGCCCCCAGCCCCTCGCAGGGGACCCAGGCCCAGGGACACGGCACTGCCTCTCGTCCCCCACCCCCCAGGCCTCCTGGAAGGTTCCTCTGGAGTGACTGTGATCTTAGCATTCCCCTCCCACCTCCTGGCTTTCGTGTGACCCTAAATTCTGCTAGTCTGTGCGTGCGGACGCGGGTACATGAGTGTAACTGGGGAACCGCCAAACCCAGAGAGTCCCCCGAGCCAGACGTGCCGGCCCTGCGTCCGGCCGTTGGAGTTCAGAGCTGGGTTAGGTCTGGGTGGGTCCCGGCGGGTGAGGTGCGGATGCTGAGCCGCGTGCCCCGGGGTCACCGTTCCCACTTTCCCGGGGCCTCCCTCCCGGCACTCGGGGCAGGACGAGCTGGGCACCACGTTCTGTATCTTCAAACAGCTTTATTGAGACATAGTCCACATACCCTACAGCCCGCCCGTCACAAGCACGTCGTGAGGTGTCCCAGTGCAGAGCTGTGCATCTATCTCTGGTCGCCAGGTTTAAATCATGCCTGTGCCGTCGCCCCCGCCAACCCCAAGTCCACCCTCCGTGTCCGTGGGTTTGCCTGTTGTGGGCATGTCACGGGAAGGAGGCCCGGGCACCGCCCTCCGGGCCCATCCGTGCTGTGACGCGGGTCGGGGGCTCCCGCGGAGGTCATTCTGCCGTGCGTGCGCCGCGGTGTCTGCCCCGGGCCGCTCATGCCTCTGGGCCCATGGTTGTGTGCACACGTTTGTGTTGCTCCGGGCGGGACTGGGGACTTCTCCCGGGGTGTTTCACGGGAGGCGGGGGTGAGGGTGTCTCTCTGCCCCCGAAGGTCTGTGGCGGCTGCAGACTCCAGTGTCCGCACTGCTGAGGCCTGGACGGCCGGGGCCGGGGGCTCCCGGGGCTCCAGCAGGCCGGCAGCGGGAGGGGGTTGCAGCCCCGGGGACCCCAGGCCTTGCCTTACTCCTCCCCTCGAGGCCACGCCCGGGGCCTCCCTCCCCTCACACCCCTCCCAGGCCTCACCCTCAGGAATCCGTGTCTGTCCAGGTGTGGCTGCCGCGGAGTGTGGGCGCTCCTTCCACATCCGGGGGCCCCGGGCCGAGCCCCGCTCGTCGTGCGTGCGTGTGCCTGTCCCACCTTTGCAACTGACTCTGTGTCCCTTCGGGGCAGAGAGCGAACCCTCCCCTGCACACCTCCCCACCGCCCCTGAGCCGAGCCCGGGCCCCCTCCACGGCAGCCCCGTTGCCACTGCCAGTGGGGACACCAGGACTGCTCCCCGCGTGGCCCTGGGAGACCCGTTCGGCATCTGCGTTTACTCCTTCCCGGCTGAGGTCACCCCAGCACCAACGCCCCAAATCACTTCATTATTTCTTGGTAAATAGGGCTTTTCCTAGTCGAAATCATCAGCATTGTTTTGTTGCCCCCACATCTGGCTTTGATTGGCCCCGGCCTCCTCGGAAGGATGCTGGAGCCCTGACGTTACCAAGAGGGAGGAGAGGCCGGCCTGCTTCCCTTCCCGCTCAAGGCCAGTCGGGGGAGGGGTGGGCGGGAGACCCCAGGCCTCTCCCTGCCTGGGCCTGGCTGTGCCCTCTCCGAGTGGGGTCCGCCTCCCCCCCACCATGGCTAGATGCCCACCCTCCCTGCACAGGGTCCCTGGCACAGGCCTTGGTGTCTCTCACACCCCAGGGACCAAGTGAGCATCCTTCCCTCCTTGAGGGACACAAGACAGGCAAGATCCCCAAGGCCCCCGGGGGCCCTTCTGTGGGAAACTCAGATGAAACTCAGAGGAGGGCCAGCCAGGAGGGGCTCCTGTCTGCCCGCCCCCGGCCAGGACAGGGGCCTACAGGTCAGAGGTGGGGCCAAGCCACCCTCACTCCTCAGGGCAACTTGAGGCTGGGAGATGGTTGCCCACGGCTTCCAGCAGGACACCCCCCCCCCCCATCCAAGCAGATCTTCCCTCCACAGAGTGCCACTCTCAGCCCCTGTGAGCGTCCCCGAGGTGATGTTCCCTACGATGCTGGGGCAGCCCCCAAGCCAGTGACCTGGGCCTGGGTGATGCTCTGGCTGGCGACAGGCCTGGGGCAGCGGGGAGGGGAACCCCGGAAATCCTCCAGAGGGAGCTGGGGAGACCGCCGGGAGGGGCTGAGCCTCAGTGCCCCTGGGTGGGTGTTCCCGGGGCCCCCCGGCCCCCTCCCCTGGCCGCTGCAGGCCTCCACTCCCTGCCGTGGGGGAGGTGCCTCCCAGAAGCCTTTGCGGCGGGCCCGGGGCAGGGGTGACGCGCCCCCTTAAACAGAACAAGGTGCCGGCCTTTCATACCTTCCCTTTACGAAGTGTCAGGGGTTCCGGCGGCCCGAACAGCTGGATGTCCCTCCCAGGCTCTCCCTGGGACTTCACCGGCGGCCAGGGCCCTAAATAATTCTTATAAAAACCATGTCAGCCCCAAACTGTGTGATATCTGATTTGTAGCACTAATAAAACCCCACGTCTGCTGCCAGAGGGGGGGGCCGTGTGAGCCCGGCGCTGCAGAGACCTTGTTTTCAGCCAGTGCGTGTGCACGTGTGTGCACGTGTGTGTGTGTGTGTGTGTGTGTGTGTGTGTGTGCACGTGCATGCACGCCTGTGTGAGTGAGTGAGGGGAGCCCTGGGGGAGGGCCCCAAGCTCCTGGGGCTCCTGCCTCGCTCCCGGGCTCCACTGAGCCCCAGGGCGTGCCGGGTGGAGGTGCCTGCCTTATTCACCGCAGCTATGGCTGGTGTGGCCAGACATCCTGGCCAGACAGAGGCCGGCCCCTTCCCGCTGGACAGCCTTGGGGAGTGGGCCTGGGCGCTGGGTGGCCAGGAGCTGCTGGCCAGTTCAGAGAAGGCAAGGGTGCCCGGAGGAGCACGCAGCCCCCAGCCGTGCTCAGAGAGCATCCCGCTCCCTGGGCCGAGCCGGCAAGGTCAGGTGCAGCCCCCGGCCCTCAAAGTTGGGGCCACATCCTGGGCTTCTCTCAACCTGGAACCAACCCTGAGTGACGATGACCGGGCTTCCTCTCTCCCATCAGGCCTGGGAGGTCCCAGGTGACCCTGGGCCCAGAGTACCACCAAGAACGTCCTCTTGTCCCCTGAGTGGAATGAGAGGTCGGAAGGAGGCACCCAGCTCAGGACCACCAGTGCGGGAGTCTGGGTGATGAGGCCCCCACAGGGCACGACGGGGGACCGCTGTGGGGGGTGGTCATTAAAGGCCAGATCGAAGGCCCCCAGAACACATGCCGGCTGGCTAGGGAAGCCAGCCAGGGCAGGGGCAAGGGGCGTGCTGGGGTCTGCCGTGAAGGCCCCGTGGGGCCCGGGGGGTGGTGGCCCAGGTGGCAGGGCAGCTGGGAACGTTCCTGCCCTTGTGGCCTTCCAAGAGCACCCTGCTTCCGAGGCCACAGCACCGACTGACGGCAGGCGATGGAGACCTTGGGTGCGAGGGGCCCATCGTGTTCAGGGGGTCACGTGGGGTGGCCCCAGGGGCGGGGGGGTTCCTGTTGTTGCCACCTAGCTCCCGACAGCAGGCAGACAGACAAGAGCCGCTCCCAGGCACATGGACAGCGTGCCGGGGCCCAGAGCAGGCTTGGGGGCTTGCAGGAGGGAGGCCTGCTGCAGGGCTGCTGGGGCCGGGCTCCTGGTCTCCACCTCAGGCCTGTGAGGCCTTTGGCTGTGGCCTCCTCTCTCTTTGTCTGAAACACGGACCACCAAGGGGCCAGAGGGCTCTGCTCCCCGGGCCCCCGGACCCTGGCATCAGGCCTTCCTCTCCACCCGGGTGTGCCCTGGCCTGGAGTGCCAGCCCGGGGCTCCGTCCCCATGGCTGTCGGTCTCCACGCCCCGCCCACCGGGGTGGCTGGCCACCTCCCGCGTCCCTGCTGGGCATGGCGTGCGGTCGGGGGTGAGCTCCCTCGCGCGGCCACGGTGTGGCAGAGCTCACAAGGCTGGGGCTCACCAATGGTCATATTGTGGGCAGGCTCGTGGGGCGTCTAACCCCGCGTGAGATTGTCCAGGCTCAGGAGGCGGTGCCAGAAGCGGGCGCCACATACCCTGCAGCGAACCCGCAATCACTGCCCCGTGAGGCCCCAAATCACGCCATGTCCTTGCAAATGCCATTGGTCCTGCTGGCCGAGGACAGAAACCTCCCTTCGTGCTGGCCCCTGACCCTGGGGGAGCACAGGAGGCCCTGAGGTCGACCCGCCCCGAGCTGCTTGTGACTCCGGAGCCAGCCGGTTCACGAAGAATTCCAATGATTCCGTGCTCGCGGGGCGTCAGGGTCTGGCTCGGGCCTTGAGCAATCTCACCCTTAAGGACGGTCCCCGTGCCCCTGCCCCCAGTGCTGCCTCCTGCCTCCCGGCCGGGCCCTGGCATCCGCGGCGCCCCCTCCCTGCTCCGCTCCCCGGCTTTGGGGGACCACCCCGAACCCCTGCCCGATTTCAAGAGGCCGACGGACTAAATGAGGGCTTGATGCCGCTGCTGGGTTTTCTTCCATTTAAGGAAAACAAGCCGCAGTTACCTGATTCCTTTCCGTGCCCCCCTCAGCCCCCAGAGGGGGCACGTCCCTTGTCTCGGCCGGTGAACCTCCCCCTCCCACCCTTTCGTGCTCCTGGAGCCCCCACCGAGAGGTGTGTGAAGGAAGGGGTAGCCCAGCCACCTTGCCCAGCAGGGAAGGGACCCCGGCCCCCGCCAGGGTGCAGGCACAGCTGTGTCTTGTGGACACACATACACAGAACTGCAGCACTGAGGTTCCGGGTCTCGTGTCCCCAGGGCCCTGACACCAGGACCTGGGACACCACCCCCCCCACACACACACGCACACACAACCAGGTCTCCCCTGCAACCCTGAACGACCTGGCACGTGACCGTGCTAAGCTTGCTCCCGTGTGCCCCCAGGACTGGGACCGGGCACCACGCGTTCTAGAAGGTACCTCCTAAAAATAAAAAATAAAAAAACAGGCAAGGGGCCCTGTGGGGCCGGTCCTGAAGGAGGCCCCCGTGGGATTAGGACCAGCTGCTGTTCTGGTCCTGCCTGTCTTCACCTCCCAGAACATCCCCTGCCTGCCCTGTCCCCCCCGCCTCACCCCCTCCTAAATCCGCCTTGGCCCCTTGGCTGGTCCGAAATGGGAAAACTGTGCTCCGAGTCTCCTGTGGGGCTTAGGGGGTTAGCAGAGCCGACAGCTGCCCGAGGAGAGTGATGAAGGGCGCCAGGAATGCCCTTTATCTGGAAAGATCGTATTGCCCGCCTGGATGCCGGCCCTCCCTGACTCCTGCTAAGACCGGAATAGCTTTGGGGGGGGGGGGGGGGGGGCGCAGCTGTCCACATCGGTCAAGATGGGTCCTGCCGAAGTGGCCGTTTCTGAGCCCCCTGACCTCAGGCTTCCCCAGGGGCTGCCGAGCGGGGCTCTCCAGACCCCAGGCTGGGGAGGCTGCCAGGCCCCTGGAGTCCCTGGGAGGGGGCGGGCAGGAAGGGGACACTGTGGTCACTCAAAGACCCTGGCTGCACGCGAGCCAGCCCCGGTTCCTGACATAGGCTACTTTCTCCTGCACTCTCCTCCCTGCCCTGGGGACCCCCGTGGGCTGGCGTGCGGAGTGTGGGTCCCGGGCGGACGCCCGCGGTCAGTCATGCCCCCTGCCCCCTGAGCAGAGCCCACAGCGTGGCCCACGGAGTGTGGGGTGCAGTGCGGGGCTGCTGGGGTGCAGGGCAGGAAGAGGGTCCGGTTGTACACACCAGATAGAAACGCAGGAAACACAGGAAGCCTCTCACCCCAGGAAGCTGGGGCCTGACAGCAGTGAGGAAGACAGCACAGACGGCAGGCTCCGGGCCGGGCGGGTGACGCCCGGGCGGGAGGGGTGCAGGCGCCGGCCTGGCGTGCTTGGCCTGGCATGCCGGGCCACATGCTTGCCCACGGGGCTCATGGAACATTCTTGCTGGGGGCCGGGGGCCGGGGGCCGAGGTGTGAGAGGCCCGGGAGGGCGCCGGGCGCTATAACGGGCGGGCGGCATGGCACATTTAGTCACCTCTGAGGTATGGCTCCTGGCCGCGCCCCGTGTCGTCGCCACGGCAACGCCGGGAGGGGCCGGCAAACAGCCCACAACAGAGTGGCCCCCGGACTCCTGGTCGTCCCCTCGGGGTGGAAGGGGGGCAGCCTCCGAGACACCGCCAAGTTTGGGAGAAGAAGCTCTCAGGCTGGCTTTGCCCCAGCCCCACCTTGGGACATGTGTGCCCCTGTCCTGTCCCTGCCAGGGCGCCTCGCAGGGGCACGTGCCCCGGGGGTGGGGGGGGCGGGGCGGGGGGTGGGAGCTGGGGCGAGGTGGCCACGCACCCCCAGGGGTCAAGGTGCCCCGGGATGTGGGAGTTTGTCAAGAGTGGGGCTTGGGCCACTGGAAACCCAGGTTCTGGAGGCTCTGGGGCCATCGGCTCACAGGACAAATGACACCCCCGTCCAGGTCTCCTTCCGTTAAGAGGAGGACCCAGAGACCCTGTCACAGCTCCCCCCCGCCCCGCCCCGCCTTCGGATGTCATGCAGAAAAGGGCTGTGGAGGCTCACTAGGACAGAGTCCCAGGGGCAGCTGCCTGGCGAGGGCAGTCGTGTCACACACTGTGACCGAAGGCGGGCCGGTGGCGCTCTGCAGCCCAGGGAGCCCCTGCCCCCACACCAGGCGGCTCCTCTCACCACTCCCTCCCCTGGAATGCGGCCCAGAGCTCGGGGTCTGGCACCCGTGCACCCAAGGGGCACCCACCTTCCAGGGTTGCCTGCACAGCCCGTTCAGTGACCCTGGTCAGGGGAGGCCTGGGACCCAGGGCCTGGGCGTTCTCGAAGGGCTGAGGCGGAGGCTGTACTCCTGGTGGGGATTGCTGGGGACCACCTAGAAGTGTTTTATCTGCACCACTGGGGAAGCCAGGCCAGCCCGGATTGGGCCCTCTGCTCCTCCACGTCTCCCCTGCTGAGGCTGGCACTTCAGAGTCCCCGAGGCCCGGTTTGGCCCCCGGGGGGCTGAGAGCTGATATGGAACCCGCAGCAGGGTCTCCCTCCAGCAGGAGACCGTGTCCCTCAAGGACGTGGCTGGAAGCACAAATGTGTGTGCGTGCGTGGGCTCCCCAAGGGCGGCGCTGCTGGCCCGGAGGGAGGCGGACGCTGCTTTGCAGAGGTCGTGTGTGTGGTGATGGCCAAGCTGTCCCTCCCGGATCAGCTGTCGGCAACCTGAGACGTCCACGTAGGCCGGGAGCCTCGAGGCCTAAGTTAGAGCCCGAGCGGGGAAACCACGGGCATCACCGGGACACCTGAGCCTCCACGGCTGCAGAAATGTCCGGTCCCAGCGTCGGAGAGGCCAGTCCACCCCAAGGGCTGGTAGGAGACAGGCACTTCCAGAAAGTTCTAGGATGCCCATCGTGTGGACACCCCTGCTGGAGCACCCCCGCCCGGCCCCTTAGTCAAGGCCAAGCCTTGCTGAGCCCACTGTCAGCCTGCCCCTCCCCCCGCCAGCGGCCAGCGTCTGCTCTCTGGGTTAGAGGGATCTGGTCTGCCCCTCCTCGCGGGGCTGTGTCTTATCTCTGGGAAAGAGATTACGGGTTTCTGACATTAAATTTTCATGCTGAAGTCTTCAGCGTGTAGTTTGAAAAGTTTTTTTTTTTTTTTTTTTTTTCCCCAAGCAGCACCTGGAGGGACGGTTCGGGACGGCCTTCAGGTCTGCTCACACAAGGCTGAATGAGGGCCGGGGGGCCAGCTGTGAGACCCGCACCCCCTCCTGACGGTGCCGTGAATGCCTTCCCAACAGCCTCCTTGGGCTGCCCCGGCCCCTTGACCGCATGGCGGGTGCCCAGGGCTGGCACGGGCTCGTGCCGTGTCTAGTGTTCTTTGTCTCGTGTGCAAGGCCGGCTCCAGGAGGCCCCGCTCACATCCACTGCAGTGAGGTGGGCCCCGCCCGAGGAGAGGTGAGCCTCAGGGAGCCTCGGGCTGGGCCCCCCACCCCCACTCTGGACCCCAGGTGGTCCCGGGGTCCCGCAGCCTGGCCATCTGGGGGAAGCAGGAATGGAAAGGGCCTGGGGGCCTGGCCACTCCTACTCCTGTCTCCGGGTAATTGAAGGAGCCCGCTTGGAAAATCCAGTCTCGAGCTTGTCTGTTGGGTCATTTTGATTTGGGGACTTCCAAACATCGGGGCCACGAGAGGTGACCCCGCTGACCCCGGCCTGCCTCATTATGTCACAGCCAGACTGCTGTGACATCTGATGCAATCCAGAAGGCCCCAAGCGGGCGGGCGGCGGGCCGGAGGTGGGGGTGGGGCGGCTAGCCGGTGGGAGGGGGGGGGTGCTGCCTACGGCAGGCTCAACTCACCCTGGCCGCACCCACACCAGGAGAGCTGCCCGGGCAGGGACCCTACACCCCAAAGCCAGTCGGGCTCAGGGTCCTACTGGCTCTGTTCCTCAACGCCAGCCAGGCTCTGTGTCCTCACCCACGCTGGACGCGCCCCCCACGCATGGTGGCCACCCCCTCCGTACGTCCCACCACCTGCGGGCACAGCCCCCCAGCTCCACTCCACCCCCCAGCCCCGCGTGACTCTGCCCCCTCTTGGTCTGTCCCCATCCTGGCAGGAAGGAGCGGGACCCTGGTCGGCACCTCTCTGTGCCCGTGTCCTCCTCCTCCACAGCCCCGTCCTTCTAGGGCTCTCGGACGCCCATCCCACTTCCCTTGGGAGATCATTAGGCTTGAGTCCCCTCCTCCAGGCCCACACGATGACGCAGTACCCCAAGGTCCAGCTCTCTGCCTCACGCCGAATCCTGGGACGACCCAGCCCGCCTCTGGCCCATGACCCCTCCCAAGCCCTTCCCCTCTCCTCTCTCAGGAGCCCCAGCACACCCTCCGGCCTGGCCCTGTGGCCCTTCACCTCACATCCCTGCTGCCCACTCACTTGCCTGTGACCCCCAGAGAGGGACCGGCCGGGGCCGGGGCCAGAGAGGGCAGCAGGGGCACTCCGAGCTCTGCCTGCCGCCCACCAGCCCCCTCTTCCTGGACGTTATCTGTGTGGTTTGCTTCTGGACCGCTCTCCTGGCCCCTCGGAGACCCCTCCCTGTAGCCTTGCGCCACCCAGGACTGCCCAACGTGACCCTTGTTGTCCGGGGGGCTGGCGGGAGCTCGTGAGCCCTGAGGTCAAGCCTTCCTCCCTTAGGAGTGGGGCCCTGGAAACCGGGGGGCAGAGGCAATGCAGGGTGGGTGGGGGTGCCTGGGAAGGTGCCCCGGGGGCCGGCGGGTCAGGGGCGTCTCCTGTGCTTTCTACCTCCCCCTGGTCCCAAGGGAGGGGTGCTGCCGCTGGGCAGGGTTTCGGAGGAGGCGACGGGGAGGCGGCGGGAGGGATCGGGACGGGGAGACCAGACTAGGGTGACGTTCAACCCTCTCTCCGGCGACGGCCGACAGCCCGGCCTGAGTGACCGGGCAAGCCCGTCCCCAGGTGCCCTGGAAGTGCAAGGCCCATGTGGGCAGCAGGCTCCTTCCTGTCCCCTCTGAGCCTGGCCTCTGGGCTCGGCGGGTCAGCACTTTCTCCAGACTCCACACGCAGCAGCCTGGCAAGGCGGTGTGGGGCACGCCTCCGGAGCGGCCACGGGCCGGGACCCGCCGCGTGCCAGGGGCACGGCCATTTTCCCTCGAGCTCGTGCTCCGCCACACCGCCTGCCCTCTTGAGAACCCTCCTCTCGGACCTTTCCCCCCTGCCGGCCCTTCCTACCCTCCTCGAGATCCTCCCGCCTTCCAGCGGGGAAGCAAAGTCGCCAAGGTAGCCTCCCCACGCGGCCGCCCAGCCCCGGTCCCGCTACAGAGAGAGGGCCCCCACGAGGGGGGTGTCCCAGAGCCTCCTGGAAACCGCTGGGCGGCCGCAGCCCCCCGGGGCTGGATCCGGACGACCGGCCAGCATGTCTCTTGGGATGGGAAGCCCTGTTCAAGTAAGGCCTTGGCCATCCTGGCTCGGTGTCGGGTTGTTTCTGGATCCCCAGTCCCCCCACATTTCTCTGGGCCCCCGGTCCAGTCCCACCGGGCTTCCTTGAGGCCTGGGATGAGGCTCCAGGGCGGTCCTCAGGCCACAGCGGGGACCCCACGGTGATACCGTAACGGGGGAACGATGGACACGTGCCCGGCACCGCGACGTGGCGGACTCCAGGCCCACGCTGTGTGTGGGGCCCATGGCGCTCAGCTGTTCTGTGTCACACCAGGAAGCTGACGCCCAGATGGGGCAGCCGCTTCCTTGCCCCGGCCAGACAGAGCCCTGCCCGGTTCCAAAGGAGACGTCCCCCCCAGGGCCCAGGGCGGGCTCTGGCAGCCCCCGGGTGCGGGCCTTCCTGCCACTGTTTCCACAGAGAAACACCCTCCTCCCCTGGCCCCCCAGGCCGACCCACCCACCTACCTGCACGGCCACCCCCTCCTGGGACCTCTTCGGGAACTGGTCAGCAAGGTCCCCAGGCCACGACCTGCGTGGCCCAACATTCATCCGGGCCTGATCTCACCCGCCAACCCTCCGGCTGCGGTGGGAGATGGGACCAGGAAGGAGACACAGGGTTCCCAGAACGGAGAACACGCATGGGACAGAGAGAAGCTGTCGGCCGGATGAGGCGGGCAGGGCAGGTGGGAGAGCCGGGGAAGGAGGGAAGGTCCTCAGGGGGGCCACGTGTACATTTGGAAAAAGAGGAGGGTATGGGGGTGAGCACGGAGGACAGACGATTGGTCCTGGGGGGTTGGCTGTATCACCAGCGTGTCCCCGTGGCGGGGGGCCGGGAGCGAGGGCCCAGGAAGGAGGCCGGGGGCCAGTCTCTGGGGGAGAGAGCCACGGAAGCTGGGCAGGGGGCTGCAGACAGGTCGAGCGGCATCCGTTTGGCCAAACGGCGTGTCTCTCTTGCCAAGGGAAGCAAGACGGACCGCCATTTTGTAACCCCCACGTGTGCCCGTGGGCACACTCCGGAACCCTGCAGCCCGGAGCAGGCGTGGGCCGTGCGGCGGGCAGGGGGGCAGGCAGGGGCTCCCTCCAGTAGCAGATGCGGACCCTGAACGCACAAACGTCCATATTTCGGAGGTTGGTGGGGTGGGAGGGCAAGCAGTGTGCAGGGTGTATGGACGGCCACTGGCCCCGGGGCCCCACACTTCTCTTGTGGCTGTCCCCACCACAAGGCTGGGGCGTCTCCAGGCCATACGGGGAGCAGGGAGGGGAAGGGGTCTGCACAGACGGTTGTCCCCAGGACGGGCTGAGTGCCCTCTTCCCCGGGGTTGGGGACAGGTCAGGTACTCTGCTTGTGGCCAGAGGTGGGTGCCCCAGTGCAGGGGCCCCCATTTCACTTGGCCAAGGGGAAGCCCAGCCAGGCTAAGTGGCATTGACACTCAACCAGGAGAAATATGGAAGAACCTTCGTGAAAACCAGCCCGGGACCGGCTCCATCCCCAGGACCCTCCACTTGACGGTGGTGTTGCCCATCACTCCCTTCGGGGTGAGGAGAGCAGGACCCCATCCAGGCCAGCGTGGACCCCAAGCCGCTGGCCCCTCTCCTCTCTGGGCTTCTGCCCTCTTGTGGGAGGGGACAGCAGCCCTGTCACCCTTCCCCTGGGTTGGAGCGGGATGGCATCTGGAGAAAGCCCCCCGGGAAAATGCATCATGGAGTTCAAGACCAGGTTGGGGGGCAGGACATGGTGGAGAGGTGGGGACCAGGTTTCCCAGCTACTCAGCCCATGCTGATTGTTTGCTCAAGTCCAATCTCGCGGCCCACTGGGGCTCGGGGCCAGGGATTAGGGCGAGGGGCACGAGGGCTCTTTCCCGATGAGGTCTGCTTTTCCCAAGGCTGGCCAGGCTGTGAGCGGGACCCACAACTTCCTGGTCCAGTGGGAGCTGGGGGCTTGTGCACTCGTCTGCTCGGAGGGCACCCTTCTCGGACTCCGGGAGCCCCCAGGAGGGGCAGGGCCCTGCTCTCTGCCTCCTGGGGAAGCCAGGATGGGAAGAAACAGGCCATTTCCTGCTTAAGGTCGGGGGTGAGCTCCTTCCCGGGCCGGGGCTCCAGAGCCTGCAGGGGCTGGAGGGAAGGGCAGCCGTGTCCAGGTAGGGCTGGGGTACCCTGCAGCCCGGAGCTGGGGTCTGGAACTCTCCACTGGTGACGGTTGCCGAGGGGAGGTGCCCCAGCCGGCCCCGGTGGCCTTCTCCGAGCGCAAGAGGGCCCTCACCTGGCCCTCCTGCGCCCCGGCTGGACCCTGAGGCCCATCCTCAGACGTCCGGGAACTGACCTGTCCTGAGCTGGACGGCCAAGGCGCGACGGCGGCCGTGCTGGGCTCCGGCCCAGGGTGGTCTCCAGGTTGGTTGGTGCTGCTGGGATTTGGGGGGAGAGAGTTGCTTTTGTGGCCGAGGGGACAGCAAAGATGTCTTCCGTCCTGGCCTGGGCTCCTCCTTCACCCACGGACGTGGCCGTGCACCGGTCTCCATCACAGCCCATCCCTGACCACCTCACCAAAACTCGAGGGCCCACAGTGGCTGCTTCCACACCGGCCGGCTGGGAAAAGGCCCACGGTGCAGGGTGCACGCCAGGGCGGCCAGGGATTGGTCACTGCCTGAATGTCCCCGGACGGATGCCCGTGTGCCCTTGGGCAGCGTTCCCCTCGGACAGGCTGTCCAGGCCGGGGAAACCCTAAGCCAAAGGGATTAAGAAGAAAGGACAGAATCGGCCGTTCCTTTGGCCGTGCTCATTTGTGCCTCATTTAGTGTATATTTGCTCAGTGGGTATAAACACGGAGGTGACGACGCCGAGGTCGGGATGTGCTCCCATCACTCAGGTCAGCGGCGGAGGCCGCCCCACCCGCCCGCCCCGCCCAGCAGCCATCTTGCACATTCCTGCGGTCGCCCAGGAGGGACTGGGATCCTTCCCCAGCTCCAGGACGAGTGGACGGGGGTGCGCGGGGAGCCCTCTGCACTGGCGCTCGAGCCGGTCCAGGGCCCCCGGCTTCTGTCCCCAAGCCCAGCCCTGAGCATCCTCCCTCAAGACCTCTGCTCCATGTGGGGCAGGAGCCCCGAGGCTCGCTCTGGCCCATGCTAGGGGCCCAACCCCAGATGGTGACCCCCTTCCTGCACTGGCCCAGTGGGCCCCCTGTAACCTGAAGGTGTTTGCTGGAATGCACTTTGAGGGGGTCCCTGGGGACCCCCGAGCCTCCTGCAGCTGCAGAGCTGGGATCTGGGGCACCTTGGGGATGCCAGGCCATGGCTGCCTTCTCCAGGGTCCCCTCGGCAACCTGCCGGCTGCATCGTGTGCTGGAGGCTTCCCGGGGTTCGGGGAGATGGTGGGGGGAGGCAGCCAGGAGGGTCCTTCCCAGGATGGGGCCGGTGGGAAAGATGGTCTGATCTCCCCCACCTGTCAGCAACAGGGCACTGACGGTGGCCAGGTCACAGCAGGGGAGGACAGAGAGACCCCACAGTGTCGAGACAGGACCCGGACGTGGCCTCCACCCCCATCCTTGCAGCCTACCCTCCTGTCGGGCCGAGCCTCCCACAAGTGCCCCTTCGGGCTCGGGGGGGAGCCTGGCTCAGCTCCACTCTGGCCAAGGCCCCAAAGTGCTGGCTTGGAGGGGTAGGGGCGGGCAGCCCTTTGCCCCCCTGCACGGTGCTCAGACCCCAGCTTGAGGATAATGAGGCCCAGGTGCCCCGGTCTAGCCTGGACCCTCGCTGGGGGCAGGGCCCCCTCGCACCCAGGAGCAGCTAACAGACAACCGGAGGCTGGAAGGTGAGCCCCCCTTGGCTGTCAGGGCTGCTCGGCCAACCCTCTGGCCAGCAGGGAGGTGGCCGGGCCAGGGCCTCGTCCAGCCGGCGGTCGGCTTAGTGGTCTGCTGTGTCCCCCGTCTGTCCACGCAGCGGGTGCCCTTCTGCCACCCACTTTCTGTGGGACCTCGGGGAGACTGGCCGACATCTCTGTGTCTCAGATGGCTCCTCCGTGACACGGAGCTGCCTCTTTGCCTGTCTGCCCCCCGGGGTGAGGGTTGAGCAGGCCAGGCGTGTCCTAGGAGCTTCCGCTTGGGAAGACAAAGGGCTCTGGGGAGGCGGGAGGTGCCGCCCAGCCACGTGAATGCGCTGGGTGCCACGGCACTGCCCCCTTACAGCGGTGAGCGTGGCCGATTCTGCCACGTGAAATTTTACAATAAACCAGGTGCTCTAGGAAGGGGTTGGCTGGGGAGCACCTATGGTCACGGGGATGGGGAGCAGCTGCAGTCACGGGGATGGGAGCACCAGCAGTCACGGGGATGGGGAGCACCTACAGTCACGGGGATGGGAGCACCAGTGGTCACAGGGTTGGGAGCACCTACAGTCACGGGGATGGGAGCACCAGCGGTCACAGGGATGGGGTGTCCAATCTTCCACTCACACCCCCAGGCAGCATCCCCAGTTGGGAAGGTGTCCTGCCGGCTGGGCTCCTGTGGTTCCTCAGCTGCCTGCCCAGCCCCATCCCTCCTGTTCTCCCACCCTGACCCCTCGCTGTCCCAGCCCTTGCCCTCCATTGCTCCCCCACTCGACTCTGCGGACCGGTGAGCTTTGGCCCAGGCTGTGGCTGTGGGTGAGCCTCGGGGCACGTGTCACGGGGAAGCACCAGAACTGGCCGGGCCGGCCTGGGGGGTGGGTGGCCCACAGAAGGAATCAGGGCAGGGGGAGAAGGCCCTCTGTGCACACAGCCTGGAGACAGCCTGGCGCGCATGAGATGGACGCTCAGGGCAACGAGGCCCAGGAAGGAGGCCGCGGCCAGCTTCAATCAACTCAGGTGGACGCCTGGGGCCTCAGCGCATTGGGATTCCATCTCAGCCGACAAGAGAAAGAATTCCGATTTTTATCATGAAAAGGGGATGGAAAAATTGGAAGAGAACTTGCCTGCTGAAGAATGTCCAGGGCCGGCACCACACGAGGGCAGGCCCGCCAGCCTCGGGGGGGCCCAGCTCAAGACCCGCAGAGGGCCCGCTGCCCCCACCCCCCGACCATGTGAGCATCCGTGCAGCCCACGCCGGCTGCCGCCCAGCGACAAAGGGCTTCTTGCACCATTCTGAACAGACAGAGACCAAAGGAGCCCCAGGGATGTTCAAGAGGAGGCCCGGGGTGGACAGTCAGTATCCCCCACAGGAAACCTGCCCGTTGTCTGCAGGGCCCGTCACCCTGTGGCCACGCTGGCTACACCCCGGCCGTGCCCGGGGACAATCCGTCCTCTGAGCCTCCTGGGCACGTCAAGGACCCGGGGGTCCCAGATTGCGCTGACGGGCGCCTGCCCTGTGCACACCTGGCTGGGGCCACCCAGCCCCTCTCCCGCCGGCAGCCCACACTCGGGCCCCTTCCAGCAGGAAGCCGTGCCCTGCGGGAAGCCCCTCCCCCTCCGTGGAGCTCCGCACGTCCCAGTGAGCAGGTGCCAGGGCTGGGTGAGCTGGTACCCGTGCTTGGAGCCAGGTACGCAGCCCAGGCAGGTGCACGTCCCGGGCAGAGCCCGTGGCTAGCGGGACGCAATGGCCCCGGCCGGGAGCCCCATCTGCCTCTCTCCACAGAGGGGGCGGAATGGGGCTGCCAGCGGGAGGGGCTCTGGGTAGCATTCCCTTGCAGCTTTCCCATGACGCCCCCCTAATCTGGGCTCTTCTCCTTGGCACCCCCACACCTCACAGCTGCCGGCCGGCCAGCTGCTCCTCCCCCGTGCGGCCCAAGACAGAGCCTGTGTCCGGGCTGTGGCGGCCTTTTCCCATGGCGGGGATGGGGCGAGGGGTGAGGAATTTGAGGAGGAAGGAGCGGTGCCCGGGAATTTGGAAAATGCATCCAACCGCCCCGAGTGTTGGGAAGAAGCCGGCGGGAGGATTAGCGGAATAGCAGGATGGACTTGGGGGCCTGGGTGGGCCGTGACGGATGGGGCCGCCGGGGGCCCAGCGTGACAAGGGAGCCCTGTCCGGTGGAGAGGCCGGGCGGGCAGCTGTCCCCATCAGTCAGCCCACCCTCCTTCCACATGTAGGCAAAGACCTTCGACCCCAGGCTGCTGGGGGTCCAGGCTCCAGCCCTCGCTGCACCAGGCAGGAGGCTGGGGGTCCACGATGTACCGAGCTCATCGGGTGGTGGCCCCTCTGGAGCCCAAGGCAGGAGCCCACGGCCTCGTTACACGGTCCCCGTCTCCCGTCTCACCCTGGGCACCGGGGCCTCGTCCCTCTGTCCCTGCAGTCTGGGTCCTCTGCGGGGGCGCCCCTTGGAGGAGGGGGCCGAGGCTGCTGTCTGGTGGGTCTGGCCCCTGGGAACCCTCTGGAACAGCAGCTGTCCCTGCCGCTTGGAGCTGGTTGACAGGTCTGCCCCGGCCCCCTGGGCTAAGCCCTCCATGATTGATTATGGTGGACACTCACACCAGGGGGAATGGGCCCGGATAAGCCGAGCAGCTGCTCGGAGGGGCCGAGGGGGGCTCGGGGCGCCTCCTCCACCCCCACGCCGCCCCTCCCTCCCACCCCAGCCTGCCCTGCACGGCTTCGCCTTCCGGCCCCAACCCCCCTCCCCGCCCCCTCTCTGGTGTCTCAGGGCCTTCCCGAGGGAGGCGTCCCTCCCCCAAGTGGACCGAGCAAGGCTCCCAGGGCTTTGGTGACCTAAGGTAGACCAAGTCATGCCCGGCCCAGCCAAGGCGTAACTTCAGGATGACGAGATTACAGCTGTCCCCACCAGGACCAGGCTGATCCTCAGCAGAAAGAAGCAGAAAATCCTTTTGCCCACACAGGGGGGCTCTGATCCAAGGGGAGAGAGGGGTCCCCGGGACTCGGGGACACTGCGAGGGGAGCTGTCCCCGGGGGGACAGGGAGCGGCCCTCGGCCGAGCTAGGGTGCTCAGGGGGGGCGTGGGCAGGGTGCTGGGACCACGAGGCCCCCTGGACATCGGGCCCCAAAGAGCTGGATTTTGACCCGGAAAGCAGGGCTTGGCAGACATGGGGAGCCAGGGGGCCGTGGGGCGGGGGGCGCCTATCACATCTCCTCGACCCTTGGGTCCTGGCGTCTGCTCAGCCAACTTTGCAGATGAGACACTGTGTGCAGAGACCCAAGAAGATAATCCCCTGGGTCATTGACTTCTGGGCCTCCTCGCTCTCCCCCACCTCCCCCCCACCCCCGGGCTCACTCCAACCTGGAGCCTCCTCCGTGGGGCCTGGGGATGTGGTGACACCCGGCACTCCCACCACCGAGAAGCAGTCGGCACCCACGGGCGGGGGCGGGGGATGGCGGGCAGAGGGTCTGTTTGTAGCTGCCTTACACCCCGCCCCCCACTCCCACCTAACAAGACTCTTTGGGGGCCGAGGGCCCAGGAGGCTGGGGCTCCTGGCTTTGTCCCTAGACGTGCCCGGGGCGGTCCGCGGGTGCTGGGCGCACGGGAGGCTGGGTGCCCTTCGGCACGGCCACTGCCCTTCGACGCAGGGCAGCGAAACTCAACACGAGAGGGTCCTGGAGGCCACCCCGGACCCCAAGGGCACTGGGCCCGGCGAGCATTTAGGGCTGCCCGCCTGGCAGGCAGAGGGGCCCAGAGTGTGGGCAGCGCCGGCCCAACCCAAGTTCTGGCCCTTGGTCCACTCTCTTTGGGGATCAAAGTGGGGTCCTCTTCCAGGGACTTCTTTACGCCCCAACCTGGGCTTCCCGCTGGCCCCTCAGGGGCAAGGGGCAGAGGTGGGGGCCGTTCCCTTCCTGCCCATCCTCATCTTGGGAACCCTCCCAGAACAGGCCTAATTGTGGGAAATGTAAGCCACATGCCTCTGGTTCATTTACACTTAATTCAATACAATGAGCTTCCCCGGGCCTTTGATGTCCCAGGACCTGCCGGCCTTTAGTGCTTTGTGGGCTGCGAAACAGGAAGCCACAGGGTTTCGGGGGCAGAGCCGTGGCGCCTCCTCCCCTCTGCAGCAGGCCGTCAGGGACCCCAGGCCTGTCCCCTCAGAGGGAGGGGGAAGGGGAAGCTCTTCTGCACCAGGCACCAGGTGCACGGCAGCGAGGGGCTGACAGGCGGGTGAGAGGACCTGAGTAGGGGGTCCCTGCACCTCCCCTGGCGGTGGGCACACGAGGGCCTCCTCCAGGAAGGGCAGGGACACCCCAGGGGCAGGAGAGGAAAGTTGAGGTGACATTTGGAAAGCAGGTTCCTGGGCCGGGTCGGCCCCAGATCATCTCGCGGACTCCCTGCGGCCCAGTCAGCCTTCTGACCAGCCACCCAGCTGTGGGCAGGGGCCACAGGGGAGGATCAAGGGCCAATGGGCACGTGGCAGGGGACAGGCTCCGGAAATCATCTGGGGCGGGGGCCCCAGAGCTCCCCCAGGGACTCTCCAGTGACACCACCCACCGATCCAGCCTCTGCCTGTGGGCAAGAAGGCACGGCCCCTCACTGTGGGCAGGGTGGGGGTGGGGGCTTGCCCGCCACCCTGCAGGAGCAGACCCTGCTGAGCTCCTTGGAGGGCTTCCCGGAGGTGGGGGCTCCGAGGAGGGTGGAGACGTATGGGCAGGCTGCAGGCCGAGGGGGGACACAGGTTGGGACCCCAGTGGGAGCAGAAGCACGGGGCTGCCACGCAGGAGCCACGCAGGAGCCACACGGGAGCAAATGTCCGAGGACCCCAAGCCTGGGGTGACAGGTCCCGCCTGCTGCTAGGGGGTGTCAGCGTCCCGCGGGGGACACGGCGAGACCAGGAGCAGAGCCCAGATCCAGGTTCCGTGCCCTGAGCGTGAATGGCCAGTGTCCCCCAGGATCCACCCCCCAGCCCCCTACCCACAACCAGGGAGCTGTGCAGGGTCTGGGGAGGGGACAGCTGTTTGCAGCTCCACATTCCAGACTCAGGGTCAAGCATTTGGGGGAGGCTGTTTTTCTTAAAAAATGTCATTTGAAAATAAACACTGTTGCTGGCGCTTTTCTGATTGCCCTGGATCCCCAGGGAGCGGTGGGCAGGCAGCGCCCGGGGTCTCACAGCCCGAGCGGCCTCTGACCTCCCCGAGCGGGCTCAGCGCAGCCACCGGGCCGCTCAGCTCTGGAGGCCGGGCAGCCCCCTTGCCACGCCGAGCCGGGCAAATTGCAGCCTGGGCGGCTTGAGGTCTGAGAGGTGGCCCTCCTTCAGCAGGTGGCCCTGTCCCCAGCGCAGCACCAGGTCCAGAGGGGCCTCACCCCCCAGGGATGTCTGGGGGTGTCTGGGGGTCCCTGGTCCCACCTCTCCCCGGTATTTCTCCTGCGCGCCTGGGGCTCTGCGGGGGCCAAGGCCCCTCCTCCTCCCACCTCTGCTCTTTGCAATGAAGGGGACGGGGGCACCCCCCTCCCTGGCCCTGCTGGAGGCCTGGAACCGGGCTTCAGGGCCTCACACCCCTACAGCCCTTGGGCTGAGGCCTCTATGTCCTCTTGGAACAACACCCAGCCGCATCCTTCCCACGGGCATCCGTGCCCATGGCCACTGTGGGGGCGACGATGTGGACAGAGGAGCTCGGTCCCGCCTGCACACGGAGCCCTGCTCGCAGGCAAGCCGCAGGCAGGGACCAGAGGCTTAGCACTCTGGTGGTGGCCCTGAGAAGCGTTCAGAACCCCAGATGAGGTTGCCCCACCGGCCCCACACACCCCTTCTCTTGACCTGGCCGCGGCTGGCTTTGAGGCTCTTCCCTGCCGCCAGACTCCACCCTGGGGAGGCGCCCACAGCGGCATTTTTCATGGTGGAGTCCGTGGCCCCGGGGGGCCACGTGGAGACAGAATACCTGACACTTTGTGTCCTGCCTCGGCCTGCCCTCCACCTGAGGCCTCGCGGGAACCCCCACCCCTGTGGGGGACAGGAACCTGGGAGCACGCCCCCCACCCCGCTTAGAAGGAAGGGCTTGCACGCACAGCCTGCTTATCCACATCCCTGAGATGCCTTCAAGGGCTGGGTCCCCTTCAGAGAGAAAGAGTCTCCCTGGGGGTGTGTGGCACGGGACAGAGGACCCCTGTCCCCACACAGGACGTCTACGCCACCACATTGTAAAGACTGGTAGGTGTTGTGGGGAGCAGGCAGTAGGAGGGGCCCTCTCCCCAACCAAGGGGACCCTTGCAGCCAGACACGGCACGAAGGACTCACCCCCGGGGCAGGCACAGTGCCCTTTTCCCCATTCAGTGTTCGCTGACCCTGACCCCCGGGCCCTCAGGGGGGCCCAGCCCCACCGGCCTTGTTTGAGCTCCGAGGTCAGTGTCCCAGGACTTTGCCCAAGGGGTGCAGCCCAGAGCCCACACACGAGGCCCCTCTCTGCCTGGGCTGGGGAGTGGGTGGCGGGAGGTGGGATTAGACAGCTAGGCCTGCCCTCCTCGGCAGGTTCAGCTGGAGAAGCCTTTCGCCTTCCAGAAAGTTCCTTCTGCTGTTTTGTGCCTGCCCCACAGCCTGACCCTCACACTCTAGGGCTGTCTTCTCACCGGTGCACGACCCCCCTGTGGCGGGTGGGTTGTGTGGCCTTATGCGTGAGCACACACAGAGGGTGTCACGTGGGGTGGGAGCCAGCATCCTGGAGTGGCCCGTTAGCGGCTACAGGAGCTCAGGAATACCCCGCCACCTGTCTGCCTCCGTCCCCTCATCTGCAGAATGCATGTGTTGAGGGCACCCCCTTGTGTGTCATCGTGAGGACAAAGGACCCATTCGGGCCAGGTGCCTGGAGCCCCCGAGCAAGCGGGTGGCTGAGCGGACCACGGTTGTCACCAAAACATCAATTGTATTAGAGACGTGTCTCTCTGAGTCCTCCCTGCTGTCACAGCCCCGGTACTTCTGGTGGAGGGGACCCCGAGGGCACAACACACCCCGCTCCTGGCACCTGGAGGCCAGAGCACCCCGCTCACGCCCCCTCACGTCCAGGGCCGCTTGGCAGTGTCTCCTGGGGCTCCCCCAGTCTGGAATGACCAGAAGCCAGGAGGACTAGAGGCCCCGGGCTGGGCCAGATGGTCGCTCCCCCAGGGGCAGGCTGGCCGCTCCTGCTCCCTGGGACGGTGGTCAGCCTAGTGTCCAAACGAACCCCAGCGGGGATCTGCGTGTGGTGGGTCACAGGGGCTAGGGGCCAGGGGAGCGGTGGGGGGCGGGGAATGACAGGGGAGCCGTGGCGGGGAGGACGACAGGCCACATCAGCACTTGCACCCAGACTGGCCAGCAGGCGGTCAGCTTCGGTCTTCCAGGAGCTGGGCCCACGGGGCCGGGGTCAGCTGCAAGGCCTTTCCGGGGGAATCACTCTTTCCAGGACCTTCCGCTTGGCCCCTGAAGGCCTCTCCTTCCTTCAGCCCCCTCCCCATTTTCTCTTTGCGCGAAGGGTTCTTGGGGAGGCGGCCAGGCTGGCCAGCCCCGCTCCACTGCTCTTTGTGGGGAGGTAGGGCTTCCAGGCCCTTTTGAGATGCATGCCTGCCCCCAGAGTCGTGGGAGCCCT
The DNA here is from genome assembly GCF_018350175.1 of Felis catus. Taxonomy (NCBI): domain Eukaryota; kingdom Metazoa; phylum Chordata; class Mammalia; order Carnivora; family Felidae; genus Felis; species Felis catus. Next base: position 113,786,793 of record NC_058377.1, on the reverse strand, counting down.
GGCCATCCGTGGAGACCCTGCTGTCACCTTGGAAGTGATGGGCCATTTGCTGTCGGCCATGACGGATCGGGCCGCCTTCTCTGGAGCACGGATAGCAGAACCCAGAGAGTGCTGGCTGGCCGGATCTGTGGGGCACCCTTTCCAAGACGCCCTGGGCGCACGGAGGGGGGCTGCCTGGGTGTTTGGGGAAAGGTCAGGACGGTCGTGCGCACGCCTGCGTGCCTCCTTAGGGTGCGGCCACGGCCCCGGGCCAGAGAGGAGGGCACAGCAGGGTCGTGTGGGCAGAAGGAATTGGGGACCACGGGCCAGCCTTTGCAGATGGACCGAGGGTGTGCACAAGGGGCGTTGGGGGCAGGGGGAGCCTGGAGCCTGCTTGGGGCCTGAGCCAGAAGGAGTGCACGTCTGGAGCGCGTTCTTGGGTGACAGCTTCATGAAGGATGGCGGGGGAGCGGGGATGTCTGGGGCCCCGTGCTGACCCGTGGGATCACTCTGGGCTGGGCGGCCATGGCTCTCCAGCCAGCCTCTTCCTATCTGACCCCAGGGAAGACCCAGCCCGGGCTGGACGTGGGGCTCGGCACCCAGCTCAGAACAGGAAGTCTGGGGGCCCCTTGGGCCGCCCCCGCCGTGCCCACGGTGGCTCGGGGTGGGCAGGCGTGGGACGTCTGAGCTCCATTTCCTCCGGATCCCGTCCAGATGTCCTTCCCTTCCCACCCAGCCCCCACAGTCCCCGCAAGCACTTGCCCGTGACATGCGTATAATGTGAGCCCTTAAGCCCATTGTTCCAGCGCCTGCCACCCTCCTTCCGCCTGTCACTGACATCCGCGCACTGTCTTCAGCTGGCAGCCCCTCCGCGGGGGCCATGCCCACCCAACTCACAGGGCCCGTGAAATTTGGCCTTAATTAGGTTGTCTTACGGCGGGATCGCACATGTGGGACCCTCTCAGGAAGGGGGCTGCTGAGCCCGTGCCTCCGCGGCACAGGGTCCGTGGGGGTGGGGGCCGCCGTGCAACCATCTCCGCCCTTCCTCCCGTGCTCCATGCAGAAGGGATGGGGGGCAGACAATAGCCTGGGAGGGGGGCCCGAGGCAGCGGCCTGACCTTGACCCCAGGCTGCCCCTCGGCCCCCTCTGGCTCTGTGCCCGCTGGGAAAACAGTGGCTTTATCTCTGCCGCCTCCCGAACTGCAAATAGCCACGTGTCCCTTGGGGGCCACTCTTGGCACACATGCCCTCTGCCCCACGTCCTAGGGTGAGGTCATTCACCCTCGGATGGGGGGCAATGGGGACTGGAGGCTCCAGGCCTGTGGCTCCGGGAAGGAAACTTCACCCTCCGGGGGTGGGGACAGACCTAGGCTGCAGCTCGGACCAGCGAGACCACCTGTGGGGGCCGGTGATGGGATGAACAGACCGGCAGGGGCTGGGGTGCAAGGCCTGAGCAAGGGGTCAGCCCCCAAAGGGCCGTAGGGAGGGGGCAGGATACAGGCAACTAAGGGGACAGCCAACAGGGACCCTCCTCTGTCACCCCCCCCCCCCCTTCCTTGGTAACAGAGCTCGATGAACAGGAAGCTAGCAATGGAAAACAGGGCAAAGGGCAGTGGACCCCTCCCCCTCCTTCCTTCTCCCCTCCCCACCCTCTATCTTCCCACCCACCAGAGCTCTAGGACCGAGGCCTCTCCAGACGCCCTGAGGCCTGCCAGGCCCCTCGGAGGGTCTCCATTCCCTCCTGGGGACACCCCCTGCCCCCAGACACTCCTGCCGGGCTTCCTTTGCTGTTCTAGGCCGACACATCCCCCAACTGGGCCCCAGAAACCTCTTGGAAAGAGGCAGTGACCTCAGGGTGGCAACAGGCCCCGTGGTGGTGTGGCAGCAGGGGTGTGGAGGGGAGCCCACCCTGTTTATCCCGAAGCCCTGCCCTGGCCTCGTCTGGGACCTCCCACCGCCCTCCTGGAGATGGAGGTTTGTGGGGGTCTGCTCCAGGAGCAGGACACAGGAGACCTGGCAAGGGCGGCCCTGCTCCAGGGGGCTCGTCCCGTCCTGCCCCGCGGTCCCGGGATGACAGTGAGCACGAGCTTAGGGGCAGTACGGGGAGCCCCTCTGCCTTTGCCGAGGTCTTGGGGGCTGGCCCCACTAGTGGCCCCTCCACAGCGCTCAGCCCGAGAGGCTCCACAGAGGCTGTGCTGTGCCCCCCAAAGCCACACGCCTGCACCCCAGGGCCTCCAGACCTCTCCCGGAGGGACCAGGAGGTGGAGGCCAGGCCCGTGGCCCCCCACGCTTTCTGGGGGGGACGCGGGGACTCCAGGGCGGGTGGAGGAGCAAACCGTGCCAGGACGCTGTGGCCCGACCTCCCCCCCACCCCAGACCCCAGAACAGTGGGCCAGTGTGTGGGCCGGGGGTGGGGCGCAGGGCGGAGGCCCAGCAGGTCGGTCCTGCTCCATAAACCCCAAAGGCCGGACTCTGTTGACACAGGGGTGATGTCACTGCCGACCAATGGGGAGCCCCTGGTGGTGGGGGGGGCTCTGTGTGTGCTGCTCTGCGTGCCGTGGGCCCCGCCACGCACGGGGCGTGATCTGAAAGCCACCTGAATAAACCCAAGGGGCCCCTGCCTTCCCCCTGGGCCCCTACTGCACGTCCCACCCAAACCACTGCCTGCACGTGAAAGGCAGGGACAGGGAGAGGAGGGCAGGGGTGGAAGGAGGCCTCGTGCCTGGCCTGTGCTCTCCCCCCGGACATGTGGCCCCCAAAGTCCCGCCCCCCCCCTTTACCCCAGAGCCATGCCTTCCTCCTCCGCGGCCCCTAGCGGTCATGGTTCCCCAAGGCCAGACCCTGGGCCAGCTCCTGGGAGCATCCGAGCTGCGGCCCTGCCCTGTGCACAGATCCCCGGGGCCCGGGCTGGTCCCCGTGCCCCCACGTCAGGGCTCCATCAGTGCAGAAGGCGGTCTGTCCTTATCTCTCCCATCCCTGACTTGAGAAAGTCCCTGCCTTCCTCCTCCCCGCCCCCTGGGCTGCAGACCAGACCCACGGGCTCCAAACACTGCTGCCCACCTGTCACCCCCACCCTCAAAGCCCCTGGGAGCCTGTCTTCCCACCCGGCTCAAGGCAGATGCTCCGACTCCTTATTCCCCCATCCCCTGGGCCCTCCCCATCTCCCCGTGGGGCGCCTGCCCCTCGGGCTCTCCCGCTGAGACTCCCACCCCAGTGGATGGGTCTCTGCAGAGCGCGGGCCACCTGAGGGTCTGCACGTGCCCCCCAGCCCTTCTCAGCTGCCTCCCGGCCCCGCAGGACAGGCACCCGACGGGCCTTGGCACGAGCTGGCGTGTGCAAGCTCTGGCCAGGGGCAGGGACGAGGGCCCCCCCCCGCGCCTGGCGCCCATGTTTGTTTACTGGTCCGGCCCCAGGCCCGCGCCGCCCCCCAAGGACCCGGCTGCCCGCCTGTGTCCGGCCAGGTGTTCGGTGAGGGAGCACGGGCTCCCGGAGGACAAGGAGCTCGCTGTCTGCTTTATGCTAGCACAGTGCTGACAAGGAACAGAATATCCACAGTGACCGCTTCCAGGAAATGGCTCCGGGGCGGTGGGGGCCGCCGAGGAGCAGGCCCCTTCCCAGCAGGCCGGCCTGCATGCAGGTGGACTTCCAGGAAGGGGCCCCCACTCGTTCCCCTCACCCCTGGAAAGGGGCCAACGGCGTCACCAGGTGCAGAGAAGGGAGGGAAGGAGCAAGCGAGGGAGAGGAGGCGAGGCGGGGACGGCCCTGGCCGTGTGGAGACCGAAGCCTCGGGGGAGGCCGGACAGGCCGTGCTCCTTCCAGAACCTTCCACCCCAACCTTGCAGGTCACACCATCTCTGGGGCTTCTCAGGTACACGCAGGCGCGCACACACACACACACACCCCCCGAAAACAGGAGGGGGTAGAGAGCAGGCAGGAGGACACCGTTCCAGTCGGGGTCTCTGCGGTGACCGGTGTCTGAGGAGGCCCCTGGCCCCTTTGTCGGCCAGGCCGCGTGGGGTCTCCTGCCGGGGCCGAAGCCCCCCGCCCCTGTGCTCAGACACCACCCAGCCCTGGGGACAGGGAGAACACTTGTCTTCCCTGGAGCCTGGGGTGAGGGCAAGGGAGCAGCCTCCACGGGGCCCAACTCTGTGTGTGGGGGTTTTTTTTTTTGACTTCCCAGGGTGTATTGTAGTGAGACCCCAAGTGTCGTGTTAGGCCTGTTCAAGGGAGTTCATTTCCTTTGTATTGTTGGAATTTTTTCTGTCCCCATTCAGTGGTCTAACAAGTGTCCTGACTCCACCCCGCCCCCCAGCTGTCCGTAATCCCTGCCTGAAAGTGGGCTCTTGGGTCATTAAATCCAGGCCGAGACGCAAACTCACACAAAGGCACAGGACACACACAGCCGGGCTCAGATGTCCACCCTCCAGGGACGCTGGCCCCCACACGGGGCTAGGCCACACAGAGGCCGGCAGACCCCACAGAGCGCCCCAAGTAGGACAGGCCTACCTTCAGCGCCCCAAGCAGGGGCTCTCGCTCACGGCCCAGGACGGGGAGGCGTTTCGGGCCGCCTACCCCGAGAGCTCACAGCTTGACGCCGGACTGGGTGCACACAGGGCCACACGGGACACGAGAGACGTACAGACACACAGACCCACACGCGTGGACACGGGGACGTGGTGCGCAGGGACACGTGGGGACACACTCTTGTTAAGTCCCGTCTCCCCCAGGCCGGATGATTCGCTAGCCTAGACCCTCCACAGAGGGCAGCTGGGGGAGGGTCCAGGGTAACGACGCCCGGCCACTTTGAGCTGGGTGCCCAGCGGGGGTGGGGACCGGCCAGAGCCCCGGGCCTCAGTCTTCCCAGAGACCCCCTCCGGGACCTCTGCAGCCGGCCGGCCCCCACCCCCACCGCCCCCCACCCCGAGCCGGGCTTGGGAGTGAAATTCAAGCCCCTGTTTGCTGCGAGACACTTAACTCACTTAACTCGGGGCGCGGGGGCATTTTGAAAGCGCCTCTGGGTGGTGGGGGGCGCCAGGAGCCTGTCTGACAGCCTCCGTGAGCCCCTTCTCTAAAAAGCAGGAAATCGGGTTGGGCCGAAGGTAAACACATTCCAACCTGGCCGTCCCTGTTCCCTGGAGGGGCTCTGTCAGGGCGGGGGAGGCCACCTCTGTTTTCCCAGTTCCTGGGCGAGGCTGGGGCTCATGACCTGTTTGCAGAGCCTTGGCCTGTGGCTTCTGCCCCAGCGGCCTCCGTCCAGTCCTCGGGGGACAGGCTGCCCCTCACCTTTCCCGTCCTTGCCGACCCCCGGCCCTCCCCGCGCTCAGGTCTCCTCCCGGTTGCTTGGCCCTGGGGTCGCCCCTGCCTGAACCCTGTGGGTTCAGAGGGCACAGGGGCATGGGCACACCGCGGGGCAGGCCTGGGGGGACAGAGTCAGGTCTGTGCACTAGGGGCCCCCAGAAGGGTGTGGAAAGGGGCCACCCCACCCTCCCGCATTCCGGACCAGATGCTCTCCATTTCCCAAGCGGGCCTCAGGGTGAGAGTGTGGCTGTGACTCACCGCCCCGAGTGACAGGCTGAGGCCACCGGCCTCACCGACCTGGGGGACCAGAGGATTGCCTACCATTTGCTGGGACCCACGATCCCTGTGTTCTGCAGAGCACCCCTGCCCTCTCCCATCCCCAGGGCCCCTCCAGCCAGCACCCCAGGAAGCTGGCCCCGGTTCTCGAAGCACTAGCTGAGAAACACGCTGATAATAAAGGCCAATTTTAGACCTAACCCTTGACGCCTAAGATTCCTTCATCTCACCGGCCCGGGGGCCTGAGACGGACGGTCTGTCGCTGCCACTGCCCGCGGCCCTGGGGAATGACAGGGGACACCCAAGGGGCCCCGTGTGAGGCCCTCGGTCACCCTTGCTCCCTGGCGACCACCTGCCTGGGAGTCCCAAGGGCCCAGCTCTTCGTCCCCAGTATCGGTGTGGTGGGAGGGGCGGGGGCCCCAGAGGGGGACACACACACTTGAGGACAATGGGGAACCTGGGAGGTGAGCCCGTGGGGAAGGGCCCAGGCGCCCGGGTGGGGTTCTGGGGCTTCTGGCCTCTGGTCTGCCAGCTGGAGAGGGCAGGGGGAACGGGCCGAGGACCCCAGCCTCATTTCCCACAGCTGCGCCCCCATGCTCCCAGCATCTGCAGAGGGGTATCAGCCCTGGGGTCCCCAACCCAGTGGCTGTCTCGGGCAGGGACGCCAGCCACAAGCCCATGGGGGCTGCACTTGCAAATAGGGCACAGATCCATGGATCCCGGTGGGACACGTCCCCAGTCTCGTCCCTCACCTGTCACCTCCCCTCTGCCTCTCCCCCTTTCGGCTGCCTCAGCTCCGCCGCCCCCCCCCCCTCCCTGGGGCAGCTGCCTGGCCCCAGTTCTGCCCTCCCACGTGTCAGGCCTGCTCTCCTCGGATGGCTGGGGGGAGAGGGGCCCAGGGAGGCCCAGGGGTGTCGTCCCTCAGGCAGTTTGTGTGGCGGGACAGGGGCTTAGGGAGATTCTGTGCCGTCCTGTCCCTCGTGCTGAGGGCTCCCTTGCCCCCCCACCTCTCCCCTCTGGGCCCCACCCCATGTCTCCATTCCCTGTCACCCCATCCCACAGGCCCCTCCCTGTGTCCTATGCCCTTCCCTGCCCTCCCTCCTCATCCACCCCCCCTCATTCCTCCTAGGCCATAACCGCTTCTTGGCCGTGTGCCTCCCTTATGCCCCCCCTTCCGTGTGCCTCACCCCATCCCTGTGCCCCTTCCTGCCCTGTGATGCCCCCCCCGTCCCGGTGGCCCCTCCTGCCCTGTGACACCCCCCTCCCTGTGCCCCTGCTCATGTGTGACCTTCCCATTCCTTGTGCCCCCCTCTATGGCTTTTTCATGCCCCCCATCCTGTGCCCCACCCTCTCCGTGCCCACCTCCCCCAGCCGGAGCCACCCCCACCCCCACCCAGGCAAACAGCTCGGATTCCAGAGTCCCTGAGACGAATTGCTGTAACTGAGTTTATTGATGAGTCCAGGGCTTCTGGTGAAACCCTGGCGGGGAGGGGCACAGAGCGAGCTGCTCTACAACAGAATGCTTCAAGGTTTGCTCGGTGTTTGGAGCTCCCAGACTAGGCAAGGGGAGGGTGGGGCCCCACACACTCGGCCGCACCCAGGCACCCCCAGGCAGAGATGGACGGCAGGTGGGCGCTGGGCACGGTGCGGGCACTCAGCAGCTTGCTTGCACACGCACTCGGGGACTCGAGGCCAGACCCAGAACTCCAAACCAGTGCAAACGACTTAGTGCAAATTGAATTCGGGAGGGACGGGGAAACGGAGTCACGGTGGCTTTGAGTCCCGAGCAAAGGGGAAAGGAAAGAAAGGAAACGAAAGCACAGAGGAAAGGAAGAAGAGAAGGAGGGTGAGGGGCGTGGGGGCGTGGAGGCTGGTTGGTGGTCGCCTGTCCACGGCAGGGTGGCCACGGAGACGGAGGCGCCAGGCGGGGTGGCGGCCGCCGCGGGTGCTGCTCGCTTCCGACGGTCTTGCTGTCGGGCTGGTCTCGTTCCTGTAGCTTGACCTGCAGAGAGCGACAGGACGTGTGAGCGGGGACCGGGCAGGGCGGCCCCGGAAGCTTCCGGAAGGGTGCCCGCACTCACCTTCCAGAGCCGATTCCTGAGTCAAGGAGTGTAGTGGTTCCAGAATGCAGCATATTCTTGAGTCAGAGCTAGAGGGGACTTGAAGAAGTCCCAGTTCCAAGGCCCAGGCGTGAGCTGGGTAGCACCATTTCTGCGGGGCAGGACACGGTGAGTTCCCTGCTCCTTGGCCCGCGCCCGCTGCCCGCGGCTGGCCGGGGACTCCTCACCTTGTCGTTTTGAGGGTTCTAGGGGTCCAGAGAGCAGCAGTCATGTGTCGGCTCCTTCAGGAGCGCAGAGGAACGAGCCCTTGGGTGTTCCGGGTCCCCGCGGCGCCAGCCTAGAATGGTCTAGGGAAGCAAGAGCGCTCAGGGGTGACGCCCTGCGGGTGGGTCGGCCTGCGGGGGCCAAGCCTCACAGCCACGCTCACCAGGAAGGCCGGACGGCGTCACGTCTGTCCTCGCCGTCACACCGGACCATGTCATGCCCCTCTGAGCGCAGCCTCGCGCCCGGCCTTCGGAGGCTAGCAGCACGTCACCCGATCTGGAGACCTGGCTCTGGGCAAGGGGAGGGGGTGCCAGCTGAGCCGCGGGCAGAGGCGGTGGGCGGGCGGGGGGACGGTGGGGTGTCGGGCACGCCGGCGGGCACTCACCCTCGTCTCCAGTCCCGAGTCCAGAGGCACCGATCCCTGCTCCGTCGTCGCCCGCAGAGGCCCACCTTGGCCACGGGCTCCGGAGGCCAGTGCCCCGGCGGACTCGCCGCCAGGCTCCCGCCCTTCACCCCTGCCTGCGCCCCGGCCCCCCACCAGAGCTCTCATTCACTCCACCCCACCCGCCTCGCCTAGTCGGGTCTCGCCAGTGCCCTTGACTCCCCTGGTGCTGTCCTGTCTGTCATGCCAGACCCAGGGGCTGAGCGGTGAAGGCATACAGTGTCACCAAGTACGCTGTGGGCCCTCTCCGCGCCAGGCCCTGGGCCGCAGTGCCACGTGGGAACGGCGCGTCCGCAGGCTGGGCCCGCAGCAGCCTCCTCGCTGCAGAAATCTCTCTGGAGCCGGTACCTGCGGCCGCCGCTCCCTCCGGTGACGTCCTGTTGCGGGACACCCCGCGCACTGCCCCTTCTTTCCCGCTCCCCAGCCCTCGAAGCTCTGGCCTGGCCAGAGCCGCTCCTGTACCTGCTGCTAAATGAATCTCAGTGGGTGAGATGTGGTGGCGGCTGGGGACCCCTGCTGCGTCCTGAGTCCCCACCTCATCCTGTCCGACCCGGGCCTGGTGCCCCCCCCCCCCACCCCGCACGTGCTGGATCCCCACAGCCACCTGTCACCTCTCCTGCCGGCAGCCCTGCCTCATCTCCTGCCTGCTCTCTCGAAATGCTCTTTCTACCTGGGAAGGGCACGCGGCCCCCCCCAGCCCGCACGGTCTCAGCTCCCCCCGAGACAATGTCACCTGTGCTGACCGCTCTCCTTCGTCCTGCCGCTCTGCCGGGAGGTCAGCCGCTTCTCCCCGCTGGCCCTTGCTCCCCGAAGCCCCCTTCTTGCAGAAGGCCAGCAGAGCAAGGCCCAGGGAGGGGAGGGGACTCACCTGGCCGACAGACCGCTGTCCTCACTTACCCACGGCTGCCGGCTATACGGCCCCACTGCCCCAGGTCCCGGGTGAACCTCTCTCCAGCTCCCCTCGTCCACCAGCCGCCACGTCCTGAAACCAAAACTGACCGGGATGAATGTCTGGCTCCCCCCTCTTTCCTCTACACCCCCAGCTTGGGCCCATCCCATGCCGATGTCACCCGTACTCCAAGACACCTGGGACCCCACGCCACACTCCCGCCAGGTGCCCTCCAGCCCTGCCCAAGCCAGCCCCCCAACCTTCTGCCGCTCCTGCCAGACCCCAGATTTCCAAGGTGATCCTTGGCCCACTCAAGCCTCCCTGTACCCCGTCCCCATCTTCCCCTGGTTGCCCCCAGTACCCCACGCTTCCCTGGTTACCCCTCGGCTCCCCCGCTTCCCCAGTTTCCCCCGAACCCCCCCATCCCACCCCACCCACCACCCCCTCCCGCACCCTGCTCGCCGGCCCTAGCCCGGGCTTTTTCTAACTGGGGTGGCCCCGCCCCGAATTCCCGCCCCTGCCCCGCCAGCCAATGGGAGCAGCGACCGTGTTCGGGGCCGCCGCAAGGCCCGCCTCCGCCCCAGACCGGTCCAGCACACCCGTCCCGGAATTCTCCAAAGAGGGCATTCTCCGCACCCCTCTGTTGGCATCGCCTACACAGGGACTGGCATTGTCCCCAAACGTCCCCCTCCCCTTGGGTCGGAGCACTCGGGTCCCCTCGGGGCAGACCAAGCACGCTGCTCCCGCCCAGCCACCGCTGGGCTCCCGCACTCTGCTCCCGACGGGGGCTCCGGCTGGGGGCTCGGGGAGGCTGGGGCAGGACTGAGTCACCCTCAGTCGCCACCATGGCTGAGACCCCACGCTCCCCCTGGGGTCCTGGGAGTCCACGGGGAGCAGTCACATGAGGCATGTGTGTGTGTCGCGGGGGGCGGGTGGGGGGAGGACAGGGGCTCACCAGGGGTCCCAGTGGCCAGGGCGGTGGCCGATTCCCAGCCCCAGTACCATCTGACACTGGGGGGGATCGCGTCTCCCGCAAGGAAGGCTTCCCTTTGCGGTCGGGGTGCCCCGCGTTCCCGTCTTGTGGCTCACAGGCGCGCTCTGGTGACCAGCTGTGTAGCCTCCTAGTCCTGCCCCGGCACCCTGCGCACCCGCCCGCCTGCGCACTGCGGGTGTGGACCGAACAAAGACCTGAGAGCTTTAAGATCCCTCAACACCCTTGTCCGTCCTGTCCCTGGGGTGACCACTCTGGCCTTGCCGGGGGTATCGGGGCCCCGCGGCGCACCGGGTCCACCCGCCAAGTCTACGGGGTTGGCGCCGGGGATGCAGCACACGTAGGCAAAGAAGCTGGAGTCCACGCACTTCGGGGCGGTCCTCTGGCAGAGCCGCCGTGAAGTGCTGGATGCTCGCCTCCAAACCTGACACCCGGGCCTTTGTCATGAGCGAACCCCCAGCTTTTCTGCGGGGGAAAAAGCCAGGCTTTGCCGTGCATGGACGCCCAAGTTAGGCTGGGGCAGACCCCCACATTTCGCCACAAGCAGACCCCAGCCTCGGCAGCCTCCGGGTGGAGATGTGAGTCCTCACCGCCACCTCGCGGCCGTTGCGGTATCCACACCCACAACCGACTCAGCGCCGTGCAGGGGTGCAGGGGCGAGCGATGGGACGGTGGGGCTTGGCTCAAGACAAGGCAAGAGGGCCCCGAAATCCTCCTGCACTCGGCGAGGCAGCCAACCCCCAGGACCCCCTGCTGCCCGCGGCACCGGTGGGAAGGGTCTCTCTCTCTGAGATGGACTCCGCGGCATCCCGGGTGTGGCGATCCCTCACGGCCCCCACGTATTCTCTCCCGTCTCCCCAGATTCAACCACGCGGGTGGGGGTGACAGATGGAGTGGCTCAGTCGAGCACTCCGTCTTCCTGATGACCCTCGTGGACCGCCGCGGCATCAGGCCTGAGCGGACCCGGGACGCCCTGCGGGCGGACCCCAGCCTCACTGCGGGCAGTGATATGTGAGTCTGTGCCGCCACCTCGCGGTCACTGCTGTTTTCATGCCCCCACGGGCTCAGGGCCACCCAGAGAGTGCACCCAGCCTGGAGGTCGGCCCCCCGTGTGAGGAGGGATCCCCAAATCCTCCTGCGTTCGGGCCCCAGGATCCCGTGCCGCCTCGGGTCTAGGGTGGCACATTTCCCTCTAGAGTTTGGGCTTCCCGTCAAGTTCTTGTCACCCGAGGGCAGGGACCCTTTGATTCCCAAGTATCCCCTCTTTGCTGATACGGGACCAGGTCCTAGGGTGTGGTTCGGATTCCGCTCTCAGCAGCACGTGGGCTCTAGGACAGACCGAGTGCGCTCTGGTCGGGACACGCACCTCCCCACACCCGCCGCGATCCCAGGGCGCATTTGTGGGGACCTGCACCCTGGCCCCAGAGCGCGGTCACCACGTCAGTATCCCCACCTTTTAATGACCCCCTCCGGGACGCTGGGGTGTCTGCCGCACCCCACTTTGGTGGCTGTGCTCAGGAGACTGGTAGGACCTCCCGAAGCAGGACCTTCCGCAGGATGACCTCCCCAGCGGGTGGGAGGCAGCCGCGAGCCCAGATCATTAGCATCTGAACACCGGAATTGAATGGATGTTAATGCCTGGTTGCCCGGGGTCTGAGGGACCGGGAGAGTTTCCTCGGAAGCCAGCTCAATTAAAAAGCCAGGGGGTGGGGGGCTGTCTTTGGTGGCCTCGGTGTGCGGGGTCCGGTGCGCCAAAGGTGGCGGCAGGTGCTGTCACCACCGTGTCTGGGAGATGTGATGTGAGTCCCCCTCCACGGCACCGGTGGCTTCGAGGGGACCCGCGGCTAAGGGACCGCGGACGTGGCCTGACCTGGCGTGGCTCAGACAAGCACCCCATCTCCCTGATGACCCTCGTGGACCACTGCGGAATCCAGCCTGGGCGGACCCGGGACATATCGCGGGTGGACCACAGCCTCTGCCGTGACTGCTGTAATGTGTGCGTTGGTGCCGCCACCTCGCGGTCACTGCTGACTCCAACACCCACAAGCGGGCTTGGCACCGTTCAGGGCATGCAATCAGCTTGGGGGTGGCACCCGAGGCAAGGGGGAGAACCCTAAAATCCACCTGTTCCTGGCAAGGCAGCCCCCAGGGCCCTGTGCTGCCGGAGGCACCTGGAGGAAGGGTCACCTTCTGAAGCCGACACCGCGGCATCCCAGGCATGGGGATCCCTCACTGCCCCCAAGTTATCCTTCTTGTCGCCCCAATTTCTTTTCGGCCTTGGGCAACTCAGATGATGTGGCCGGGCGTGGCTCAGACATGTGCCCGTCTCCTTGATGACCCCCGTGGACCACTGCGGACCCGGGACCCGGGACGTGGCGAGGGCGGACCCCAGCCTCAGTCGCCTCGGGCGGTGAAGTGTGAGTCAGCACTGCCACCTCGCGGCCGCTTCTGTCACCCACAACCAATTCAACACCCATCGGCATGTGAAGGGGCTACAGGGGTCAGCCCAAGACCCAGGACGAAGACCCAGAAATCCTGTGTTCAGCAAGGCAGCCCCCAGGACCTCTGCGTGTCTGGAGGCTCCAAAAGGGGGGTTACCCTTCTGGCCCGGGCTCCTATCCCTGGACTTCCGTCTCCTGGGCTCCCAGCCATGTCCTCCCCAAGGGCAGGGGCCCTGTGCCTCCAAGCATTTGCTGTCACCTTCCCTTTGGCCCAGGTGACTCGGGAACCAGGTCCCAGCAGAACATGGGCTCTTGGACAGACCCAGGGTCCTGCCGTCATGACCGCTCCTCTGGCCACTTGCCATGGTTCCAGGGTCTGGAGGCCCTTCAGGTACCGACTGCGCTTTCTTGGGGTCTATAGGCACCTCTTTTGTTCACTGGTTCCCCAGGGAGGACTTGGAGCTTTGCTGATGACCTCAGGCCATTTGCATGCCAATGGTGCATTTGCAAATCAATAGAATGTTGGGAGGGAAGCCTGACACCAGCCTCTGGTCTCATCAGCCAGACAGGATCTCCTAGTGGAGGAACCACCAGGATTCAGTTTTGTGGGCTGAGCTTTGGGGACCCTGGGGCCAATCTGATCCCTGCTGGCCAGAGTGACAACGGGTCGCTGGGTGCTGTGACCCGCGCATGGAGCAGGACCGGGACCGCCTGGAGTCCCCTCTCAGGTGCCCAGAGTCCGCAGACGTGGCTGGGCCAGGAGGCAGATTGCCGCGGACAGACCTCGTCCCACCCCCGACCCTCTTGCCCCTCGCACTGTGGGCATCTCCACCCTCCTAGGCTTGACCGGTAGGTACCTCGTGGCTGCCTCTGCTTCACCGCTGCCTCCCTGGGAGCAAGATGGAGAGCCCCAGGGATCCTCCTGCACAGAGCAAGTTCACCTTCCAGGCCTGTGCTCACTGGAGCCCATGCGGGAAGTGCTAGCTGGTGACATTGGGGGCCTAGAGGCTTAGGGGTGGGTTATGAGCGAGTGATTGGATGGGGTGTTGGATGGAGGGGTCTGGGGGCGAGCAGAGCTCACAGGGGGCACATTTGATGAGGCTTGGCAGGTACAGGGCTGGCAATGTGGCTCATGTTGCAGACTTCCCTGATAAGCTGGGAATGGCTCCGGGGGCTCTGGGTGAGGGGCTTAGGGTTGCATTTAGGCTCAGTAGGAAATAAGGCCATGATCCCTCAGGGTGCCCTGGACCACGGAAGGGTCGGAGATGTGCCACCCTGCCCGGAAGGAAACACGTAGAAAGCCCTGCCCGGGGCTGGGATAAGTCAGGGTAAGAGCTCAAGGAGCATCACCCGAGCCAGGAGGGGAGGTGAAAGCGTGTGTCCTCCGGGAGAGGCAGGTGTGGCACAGGGTGTGTGGAGGGGAATGGCAGTTGCAAGAGGGGGCCATGAACTCGCGTCACGTGCCGTGGGACGTCCGAGGCCGTGGCGCCTGGCACGGGCTGCGGGGCCGTGGAGGGTGCGGGCCCCCCGGGGGCAGGGGCACAGCCTAAATCGCGCTCCTCTGCCCACGCTCGGCCGCTCCCAGCGCCTGTGCCCCCCTCACTCCCAGCCCAGGAAACCCTCGGACACTCTCGCCAAAGGACTAACGGACCCCCGGCGAGTGGGCTGGCAGGGTCCCCTACATCTGTGGCTCCAGGGCCCCAAACCCAGCAGCCATTTCCGCCCACCTGGCTTCCCTCCGAGTTCCTTTCTTAGAAAAGCGTCTCCTCAGGCTCCCGGGTGGCTCAGTTGGCAGAACATGTGACTCTTGATCTTGAGGTTGTGAGTTCGAGCCCCACGTTGGGTGTAGAAATCACTTAGAAGATAAAATATTAAAATATTTTAAATTAATATTAAATATTTTATATTTAATATTAACATTTAATTAATATTAAATATTTTAAATTAATATTGATATTTAATTAATATTAAATATTTTAAATTAATATTAAAATATTCTAGCCTCATCACCCTGACACTTACACTCCTTCACCTCCCAAATCCTGTCAGTAGCGAAGCAATCACTTTACCTCCATGAGCTGGGCCGTCTTCTTAACCTCTCCCTCCATCTGCCAACCCCAGGGCCACATCCATCAGCAGGACTCAGTGAGAGCCTATCCCTAGGAACCCTCCCTCCTGGGTACCAGCTTCCCCCCTGGGTGCTAGCTTCCCTCCTGGGTACCAGCTTCCCATCTGGGTACCAGCCTCCCTCCTGGGTGCCAGCCTCCCTCCTGGGTGCCAGCCTCCCTCCTGGGTGCTAACCCTTCTTGAGGTACTAACCTCCCAGATACATACACGTTTCCATAAATATGTCCCTCCCTCTCACTATGGTTGGCCGAGGCTCCCGGATCTGCCCCTGGCCACTGTGGCCTCCCTCATTGAGGAGGCCTGACTGTGCCTCCTCCAGTCCCATCCCGCTCAGACCCCGATTTCCCTGGGGAGAACCCCCCCAGCACCTAAACAGCCCCTGCACAGCACAGCTGTTCACGTCGGCCCCTGCGTGGCCGTGTGATGCCAGTCCGAGCTTCTTCCCCCAGGAGACCCCTGAGGAAGCCACACCGAATGCCGCAGCGGGCAGGAGGAAGGGGCCAACGCAGTGGCGCAAAGCAGAGTCCGTCCGCTAAGGGCACACACCCCTGCCCGCCTGGGCCTCGGGGCCCCCGGGACGCTGCGCACCTTCTCCCAGCTTCTTGCCTCCTGCTGCTCCTGCTTGTAACCCTTCCCTCCTTGGCCTCAGCTGCCACCCGGACACTCCCTGTTCCCTGGTGCCCGTACAGCCGCCGCAGTCACTTCCCCCGCATCCTGGCCTTACCCCTAACTCAGCTTTCTGCGTGCCTCCTGGAGCCCGCACACTTCACGTGGAAACGCAAGAGCCTCCTTCGGGAAAACCCAAACTTTCTTGCCTGACGCTCAAAACCCGGTGCCCAGAACCCTCAGCTCGGTCCTCTGCCTTCCCCGGGGGGAGGGGGCAGGTGCCCCCAGAGCCACAGCCCTGCTGCCTTCCTAGGGCATCGGTGCCGAGTGAAGGGCAGCGGGGATGAGGGGCGGGTGGTTGTTTGGGGGGACCCCAAGACGTTTGTTCTAGCCTCTATGCCACAGACTGCCAACCGTCCCGCCTAGAAGCTTCTGGATGCTATATTGTTATAGTGCTACATTTATCAGCCTCCCTTGCAGCTAGGTGAGGCCACGTGACTGATTTCTGACCCAGGGGACGTGAGGACAGGCGCTCTGTGTGTGCAGAGGGGAACACCTCTGCCTCCTCTCGCCCCTGGCGGGGTTGGGGAGGGCGCACACGATGCTGGGCTGGGGCAGCCCGTCTGGGCCCCGTGTTAGTGTCCTAGGGCTGCCGTAAGGAAGCCCCACAGACTGGGCGGTGCCCTCACAGTTCTGGAGGCCACAAGCCAGGTATCAGGGTGTCCCGGGACTGCTTCCTCCTGGAGGCTCTGCCGGAGGCATCGGTCCCACGGCTCCGTCCCGGCAGCTGGCGGTGGTGACAGTCCGTGGCATTCCTGAGCCTGCAGACGCACCCCTCCGTCTCTGCCCTGTCTTCCCGTGACGTTCCTCCCGTGCGTCTGGGTTTTCTGTCCGTGCACCTCCCCCGCTTGTAAGGACGCGGTCACGCTGGATGAGGACCGTCTCTCCTCCACCAGGACCTCATCAGTGATCTCTCATGGCCCTGTCTCCAAATAAAGTCCCATTCTGAGGTACTGGGGGTTAGGACTCCAGTGTAGGAATCTGGGGAGGGGGGCACGATTCAGCCCATGACAGACCCCAGGATGGAAACTACGTGGGGGTGCGGAGCCGCGAGACGGGAGTCCAGGCCTGTGCTGCTCACGACCTGACAGCTGGGAGGAGTCAACCCAGCCTGTCCGAGGCCCAGCTCGGGGCTTCCCATGGCGGGGTCTGCACATCCGTCTGAACTCAGTGCTGCTCCAGACCAGGCACCGGGGGTGCCCAGGGGTGGCTGGGACCTGGCTGCGGGATAAGAGGGACAGAACCTGGGGGCAGCTGCCCAGAGGGGCCTAGGACAGCGTGTCCAGATAGGAGCTGGAAGGAGCGACTTGGTGCCTGGTGGGGCTCCCCGGGGCCTGGGAGCTGCAGGGTAAGCCAGCTATTTGGAATCCGCTCCCCTTGTTGGACTGAGGCTGGTCCATCTAGCAGGCTGGCACTACGTGGACAGAAAAAGCCACTTGTGCTAATGCTTGGGAGGACGACACCCCAGCTAAACTAGGCCGGCCGGCTCAGCTGATGGACGTCTGTCCTGCGGATGGGGTGGTCTGCTCAGGCATTGGGCAGTCGCTCGGGGACCCTCTCCGGGCAGCCAGGCGGCTCCGGGGCCTTCCCTTCCTCCCTCTGTGACCGGCTCCGAGATCCATCCAGTGGGACTGAGCTCAGATTGGCTTCATAAACAGGCTGGAGCCCAGAGTTGTGTCCCCTAGACGCCTCTCTGCAGCTCTATGCCCCGATGCTATTGGCCCTCGTTTACAGGGGGCTGTCTCTCCCGCGGCCCTGGCAGAACAGCCGTGAACAGATGCAGGCTTCCAACCCCCGCAGGTAGCATCCGCAGTGAGCTGACGGTCGCCCCCAAAAGACCTGTCCGTGTCCCAGTGCCCCGAAGCTGTGAGCGTGACCTTGTTGGGATAAAGGGCCTCACAGCGGCGAGTCTAAGTTAAGGATCCCGAGACGAGATCAAGGGTTTCGTAGGTGGACCCTAACTCTAGGACAGGCGTCCTTATAAGAGAGAGGCCAAGGCCACGTGACCACAGAGACAGAGGCTGGAGGGACGCGGCTCTAAGCCCAGGGACGCCTGGAGCCCCCAGGAGCTGGAAGAGGCAGGAAGGACCCTTCATGTCCCCTATAAGGACACAGTCATTGCACCAGTGCCGCCCTCCTCCCGCGTGGCCCCGCAGGCAAGAGCCCTTTGTCTAAAACAAGCCAGGGTCACAGGTTCTGGGTGGATGTGAGTGCGTTTGGGCTCTAACGCATTCAATACGGCAGGTGGCAGGGAGGCTCCAGATGTCCACTTGGGCCCCATGTGTCTTGGTGGCGCCCTGGTGTCTCTTGTCCCCTCTCGCTTCCTGTTTGCTTCCCTGAGCGTCTGCCCCGCCGGCCCCGGCCCAGCCCCAGAGCAGAGGTGGCCGAAAGAGCCCCATCACAGCACAGGGTCTGACCCCTTAGAACCCTCTTGTCTGTTGGGTGGTTCTGTTTTCTGACCGGATCCTTACGTCATCTCATGGTTAGAGAACAGAGATCAGACCACATACTCAGTCCCACGAGCGGACGGCGTGGACAGGCTGGCGGTTTTCCACGTGACTCCCTCGCACCATTCCTCCGTGGCGCGCGGGCTTCCCGGCAGCCCCCACCTGTGCGCGGCCCCCTGGTCTCTGCACCCTCGCCAGCCCTGCCCTCCAGTCTGGGGGTGCTGTGACCAGGAAGGTGCGCCAGCTTGCGGCCCTGAGACCTCCAAGGCAGGGTGTGGGGACGTGGCCCTCAGCCATCATGAGGAAAGCCTCACCCTCCTGCGGTGGGGAAGAGAGGCCCCGGGGCGAGCACCGTCTGTCCGCCTCCCCGAGGCGGCCTCCTCCTCCAGGAGGTGCTCTTCGATTCCTCCAGGGCACAGCAGTCGAGGCGGCAGTAACGCACTAACCAGACCTGCTCGCGGGGTTGGCGCCTGATGCCCAGCAGACGCGGGGGAGGGCCAGTCCCGCCGAGCCTCAGGGGGCAGGGGTCCTGGCAGGTGTGGCGTCTCCCGGGTTCCTCACGGGGATGATGGGGGTCCTGACGCATCGGCTCACCCCCCCCTGGCCGCAGAGCAGAAGCCGAGCCGGGACAGGGAATCGGCGGTGGCCCTGAGGCCAGCTCCCTGGCGCGCGGACGAGGTGGCTCACGGGCACCGTCCCCGGGAACACTCGGGCCACTCTGGGCCTCCGAGCCAGGCCGCTCACCGGCTCTGCTCCCAGGAAGCTTCCCGGTCTCGTCTTTGGGCCCCACTCTTCCGCGACGCGGAGGAGAGGAAAGCCAGCAGACCTTACTGGAAATGGCCTAGAGAACAGAAGCGGGTGCCCTCCGCCATTGGCGGTCATGGCGCTGGGCTGGGTGCGGGGCAGCCGGTGGGAGACGGCCGGGGACCCTGGTGGCCATGAGACAGCTCATGTGGCCCAAGCTGTGAGCGTGAGCACACCTGGGGGTTCGGAGCTCAGAAGGAGGAGGACAGAGCAGCGCGAGCAGGGCCCGTGTGGCCAGCCCAGCGGGGCTCCCCGAGGAGCCAGCTGACCCAGGGCTTCGCCCACCTGCGTCCCCGGGCCCCGGTGCTGGCCTTGCGGGGAGAGGAGTGTGTCTGAGGCCCTGGGAGGCTCGTGAAGTCCCTCCTGCTGTCAGCCCCTTTGAGGACATCCATGCTCCACATCTACCTCGTCCTGATGGTGCACAACCAGTCTCTACCCTGTGGCCCCTCTACCCAGCCTGCGCTGGCCCCCGACTGCCCCTCTGACTCTTGACCCCTGGGCCCTTCTGCAGGCCACATCTCACGGTCCACCCCGCTCTGGCACCCCCGTGCAAAGTGGGTCCACAGCCTGTGGCTTAAACCGTTGCTCCCGGGCCGAGGACAGTCAACATCTGCCACGAGCCCTGGACCTTCGCCTTGGGAACCCGGCGAAGCTGGGTTTGTGGGGTGTCTGTCGGCGTGCTCCACAGCCACCATTCCCGCCTGCAA
The DNA here is from genome assembly GCF_018350175.1 of Felis catus. NCBI lineage: Eukaryota > Metazoa > Chordata > Mammalia > Carnivora > Felidae > Felis > Felis catus. Next base: position 113,767,402 of record NC_058377.1, on the reverse strand, counting down.
GTTGGGGACTTGGGGACCCCTGGGCCCCAGACGGCTCACTGCAAATGTGCACAGTCCCCCACGGCCGGGCCTGGCCCAAACGAGCCCTTCTCAGAGCCTTCCCCCCAGACCTGCCGGGCTCGGGCAGCTCTCTCTGTGACACCCGCCCTCCACCCACAGGGACCACCGCCATCTTGAATCTCAGGGAGGGACAATAGCGTCCAGGGGGACAGACCAAGGAAGGACAGAGAACCCGCCCCAAGCTACTCCACCCAGGCGGGAGAAACAGGTGGCCCCACTCCCTCCCCACTGGACCCCTAAGGGGGCAATGGGAAGAGAGGGCAGGTGGGGAGAATGGCCCCGCCCCAGTCTGGGGCTGACAATTTCCTCGGGACCGGTACTGGAGGCAGGGGGGTATGTGAGAGAGGTTGCAGGATGAGGAGAGAGCCCTGAAGGCCAGGGCCGAGGACACAGAACCCCTGGAAGGTGGCCGCCTTGCTGTTGGCTTGGGGAGGAAGGAGTGCTTGACGACCAGAGGGGGTCTTGAGCCCTTGGCCACGGGTCTGGTCATGGCAGAGGTGCTTGCTGAGTGAATGAACGAGTGAATGAATGCATGAGTGGTGGATGGACGGATCGATGGATGGACGGGCCAACTTGCAAGGGAAGGAAAGGGACGTGGCCTGAGGTTTTCAGGAACAGATGACGTCTCCCTGGGTCCGCGTCCAAGAGGGAAGAGGGGCCCTCCCGCTACAGCCACAGTGATGGCTCCTGGCCTCTTGGAGAGTCATCTGGAAGCTAATCCCTTAGAAAACAAATATTTCAGACACCTCAGCGCAGGCCCTCCGAGTGGGAGCCTGAGCGCACGGGCCAGGGGCCTGGACGCTCTCCCGCGCCCCCAGATGCAAGCCCACCAAAGCCTCACAGCCCCGTCCATGGGGGATGCAGACCTCAGCCAGGAAAGTGTCAGAGCAGCCGGCCACCTGCCTGGGCCCCCGCTCCTGGGCCCTTGTCCATCCTCCTTGGCAGCTCCCGCCACGGACAGGACATTCCTGAAGGCTGAGGCTGCGTGTCGGGGGTTCAGAGCTGGGAAGGCCAGGGAAGGTCCACGGTCATCTCGTGGCCGAGAGTCGCTTCTGTCCCTCCCGCCCCCGCCTCCTCCTAGCCCCCCGAGGCTGGCCCAGGAGATGGGGCCCTCACCCTGGTTCCCTTCCCGAAATCCACACCAGGCCTGCCTGCTCTGGCCTTAACCCAAGCGAGGTCCCTCTCTGCCCAGTGCCTACGATGCGCAGGGCCCCTTCAAAGTGGCCTCCTGAGCTGGGGGTTACCTCTTCCCTCTCCCAGGTCCTGGGGCTGGGCCGCCCTGGGCACCTAGCGGTCTGCCCTCAGACTCAAGGACGGGCTCCCCATCTGGAGCTCGAAGCCTGTGGGGGCCCCCGCCGCGGCGGGGCAAGTATGTTCCCGAGTTCCCACCCACAAGCCGGGCAGCCACCTGGCGGGCGGGGGAGAGGGGCTGGCGGGGGTGCAGAGGGACCAGGGTTTGCGGGTGGAAGGGGGGGCTGCTGCCGACGGGGCCAGCGAGGGCCAGGCCCGGGGACACGTCTTCCAGCCCCCGGGCAGATTCAGTCACAGGACGGAGGGGACCAGGACACGTGCCACTTCTGGTCTGACCCCTGTGAGTTTCCACAAGGACCCAGCCACGGAGTGGGCATGCTCTGGAGTGCAGAGCCACAAGACGGCGGGAACCCGGGCCCCGCAGCCACCTGGAGTCGAGCTCCCCCCCTGCACCGCCTCCGAGCGGTGACATAGCAGGGGTGTGTGCGCAGGATCTGGGCAGAGTGGGCGAGGGGTGCGTGGGACACTCCGGAAGGCAGCCGTCGGAGGTCACTGGTCCCTGCATCTCTGTTGATCTGGGGCGGCCCACTTGAGACCTTTTGGGGCTCAGACCCCCTGTCCCGTGCCCCCGAGTTAGGGCCGCCAGGAGGAGGGGCGGGGGAGGCAGGTACGTAGTGGGGGTCCCGAGGAGGAGGGGGCTGGTGGTGGCATGTGGACTCAATAGTTTCTGTCTTAAGGAACATGCAGGGTCTGTCCTTTATCTCACCCCTCACACTGCATATTTCCAGAAAGAAATAATTTCCAATTCCAAGGCGCTCCATGGAGGCAGAATTTTCCATCTGGGCTTTGTTGATGAGCTATTTTGGAGAGAACTTCTGCCTTCACTCACTTCCCTTGTCCGAGCTCGCACGGGGACCATTAGGGGAGGCAGAGAGACGGCCAGCACGGGGACCGCCGGGGGGACGCTGGGCTTGGGCACGAGCTCCGTCCTGCCCCGACCCTGGGCGGGCCCCGCCTGCGTGATTGTGAGTCCGGGGTCGGCGGGGGCGGGGGCGGGGGCCCCATCCCTGCACGTGCAGCGTCCTCCCCGACTCTCACACATCCGGCTCTGGCTAAGCTGCTTCCCACACTGTGCTTCCAACCGCGCGCTCCCCCTCTCATCCGTCACCCTGTCTGAGGAAATGCTCCTTGTCACCCCCCCCCCCCAGGCCCCAGGGCCCTCCACCCCCATCCGGGAGCCTCACTCTGGCTTGATGGCCTCCACGTGAGCCCCCGGGCAGGATGGAGCCCTCACCCTCTGCCCGTCCCCCCTGCCCCCCATGGCCTGAACACCTGGGCCAGTGTGGCCAGTGACCTGGCTCCGGGAAGCCGCCTTCCCCCGGCCCCGAGGCAGATGGCTCACCCCCTCTCTCTTCACGGTACTTTCGAGCCCCCCACTTCCCAAAGCAAATGTGTCTGCCTCCCTTCCCCTTCCCAGCAGCAGCCTCGCCTGACTTTTATGGTGACTCTCTTTGGAACGGTGACTGTCAGGGCCTGAATTGTGTCCCCCAGATTCCTATGCCGGAGTCCTGATCCCCAGCACCCGAGAACGTGACCGTATCTGGAGACGGGGCCTTTACAGAGGTGATTAAGGTAACATAGGGTCACCGGGCTGGGCCTTGATCCCGTGAGACGGGGTCTTTGTGAGAAAAGGGGATCAGGACACGGACAGGCACGGAGGGACGACCCCGCCCACGCCTGGACCTCGGGCTGCGGCCTCTCGGACGGGGGGAGGATAAATTTCTGGTTGACATTGCCTGGTCTGTGTCATCTGTTATGGAGGCCTGAGCTGATCGACATGGCAACATGCCTTCCCTGCCTCAGTTTCCCTACCATCTCTTGGCCTCCTTCCCAGCAAGTTGAAAAGGCCCCCTTTGCAGGACTCACCTCTGCAGACCGCCCAGGCGACACTGCAGGACTGCCGGCCACGCTCCCCCTGCTCTGGGAAGCCAGGCGCCTCGGGGCCACGTCATCGGGCACCCTGTCGTGTGGCCTGCTGGACCTGGATGGACGTGGCCTTTGGGGCCACTGAGCAAGCATGTGTCCTGCCCTCAGCCGTCCCCTGGACCTGACTGCTGGGGCCAGGCCGCGGTCAGCACCGAGCCCAGGCGTCAGCTTTGCTGCCTCGCAGCGGGGACAGCGCGTCCTCCTCGGGATGTGTCTCCCGAGCCCTGCCCGCCATTCCTGGGGTCTGGTCACTGCCCCCTGGCCCCCTCCCCTCCGGCCTCAGTTTCCCATGAGCACCCAAAGAGTTGGCCACACGGGTTCCATGTGGGGCTCCTCCCCAGACACAGCCCGGAGCACAGGTGCCCGGGCAGAGGGGGCGGAGCGGATGGGGTCTGGGGCCCCGGTCCCCGTGCCCGTGCACACAGCGAGCCCCGGATCCACACCCGGGCTCCAGTCAAGGTGCCACAGCCCCTGCACGACTGGCGGGTTGAGGGCTCCCCAGCTTTGGTTCTGCTTCCTTGAGCCCCGTGAGGCACCGTGGGCCCCCCTCCCCACAGCCTCTCTCCCCTTGTCCTCCGGGGCCCCAGACCGGCCCTCCAGTCCTTTCCCGTGGCTCTGTCAGAGGGAAGCCAGGCTGCCCTCACCCCGATGCCCCCCACCCCGGGGCACCTCCGTGGGCCCTGCAGTGGCAGCCACCCAGTAAACCTTGCTGGCGGGAGGGGTCCGCGGGAAGAGTGAGGCCTCTTGCCCCCTCATCCCCCTCTGGCCTGTGGCCAGGCTCCAACAGGGAGACCCGGGCCCATGGGTCTTCCAGAACCTGGGCCATCTCTTCAGGGAGGCCCGAGCAGGGCCAAGCCTGGGGCTGCTTTGCAGGGGCACTGAGGGGTCCAGTGCCTGAGACTGTGACGGGGCTCAGGAGACTGTTGTCCTGGGTCCAGGTCATGGGCACCCACCCACCACCGTGTGGTGTGTTTTTGAACCAGGTTTGCCCTCCCAGTGCCCTGGGCCTGCCTCACTCAGCTGGGCCCCAGGGAGTTCCTCCCCGTGCCTCCCACCGACACCTCCTGCCACCCCGGGGCCCCAGCCTCCCACCCTCAAGGGCGCCATGGTGGCCAGGCCCAGAGCGCGGAGCTGTTTTCTGAGAGAAGCTTGCTCTCCGGAAGAACCTCCTGGCTCTCAGCTTGCAAGATCGTGCACCCCGCAGGGCCGACTGAATCCCCGGGAGGTCCTGGAGGGCATCCGCTGGCCAAACGGGCCTGGGGGCTCCTGGCAGAGGAGGGAGCTGGGCTCTGGCCCCGGGAGCCCCTCTGCCCACGCCTGTGCTCTGCCCTGTCTGCCGCCTTCTCTCTCCTTCCAGCAGAGGGGCCGGCCGCCGGGGGGGGGCCGGAGGGCCGGGGTCCCCACCCTGCGCTGACAAGCCGATGGATGTACAGGGCGCCCAGGGGTGCCGGCTCCCCTCCACCACCCACCCTTGTGCCCGACTCACTCCACGCCTGCTTCCGGGTGTGGCAGAGGCTGCACCCTTCTCAGGGCTCACAGGAACCAGGCCAGGCCCTGGGGGCGCCCTCCTTATGTCTTCAAGGCACCAGAAACCCCCCGTGGGGCCCCGCACCCTCTGTAGAGGTGGGGATGAAAGTCAGCCCTCCCAGCTTGGAGCCCACCTCTCCTCAGGACACCCTCCCAGTCTGGGCTGTTCCAGCCATGCCCACAGGGCAGCGGCCCTCGAGGGCCTTCTGAACCGGCACACCTCTGTCCCAGGCGAGGCGGGGCTGTGCTGGAGGGCGCACGGCTCTGTTCCCGGGTCCGGAGCCAGGCCGCCTCCGTGCGCACTCGGGCAGCACCGCCCACCCCTCTGAGCACACGCTGCGGACGCATCTTCTCTGCTAGGAGCGGCGGCGGGGCCAGAAGGAAGGGCCTGGGGCCTTGAGCGGCACGACCTGCTTGTGCCCTGGGGAGCCCGGCCTTGGGTGCCAGCAGCTTGGCCACAGTTTGGCTGCAACGTGAGGCCCAGCGCCGTCTGGGAAGCCTCCCCCGGAGGCAGGGAGCCCCTGGCCACCACAGGCGGGCTGCGGGCTCTGGCCTGGGAGGGCCGGCCAGGCCCCTGCTCAGGCCTGGACCGAAGGCCAGCGGGCAGCAGCCGGGCCCGTGCAGGCGCAGCTCTGGGGGCCCACGTGGCCTAGGGCTCCAGGGTGCTGGGTGAAGGCTGTGGCACGGACCCCCTTGTGGGGCATCTGGGGTGGGGCGCTCGGGTCCTGCCTGACTCCTCAGGGCCGGAGACGCGCACGGGGTGAGGGTCCGTGGGGAGCAGCTCCGCCTCAGATGGCCTTCCTGCCCACCCACCGGGCCCGTCCGTGGCCCTTGTACCGAGAAAGGAAGGTCTTCGGGCCTGGAGCCCCTTGCCCAAGCTGGCCACAGGTGGTCGCCCCCCGCTCCCTTTGGGGGTCCGCTTTAGGGCGTGGTACTGGCTGCTCCGCTCCAGCCAGGGGACCCCATACCTCCCCCTGCTCTCTGGTTCCATATGCCCCCCGGAACGGGGTGGCCCCTTCCCCGCAGGACAGCTCGGGCCCCGGCCGCCCGCCCCCCAGCCCTGGTTCTCCTTCTGGATTTCCTCCGCTCTAACCTTTGACTGCTGGTTGGGCCCCCAGCCAGTTTATACTCACCCCTTGCCCCTCCCCCCCCCCACCCCTCCTTCCTGCCTGGCTGGGCCCCAGGCCCAGGGTGGGCATCCAGGCTGGGGCCGGGGGTGGGGGGGGCAGCTTTGCCCAGGCAGGGAAGGGAGAATGATAACATACGCTCTTCTCTCCCCTCTCCCAGACCCCCTCCCCGCCCCCTCCATCCACCCCTTCTCTGCCCACCCCCCACCTCCCTCCCTCTCATCATAAAGCGAGGAATTTCGTTTTCACGTGGACCCACGTCTGCTGTTTATCTGGGGGTGTGTGTGTCTTCTGTCGCTGTCGCACAAGAGAGAAGGGGCAGAGTTGGCGCAAAGGCCCCACGTAGAGAGGCCCCGCGGGGACCTCTCCCTTCCCCCACTCGGAAGACGGAGGGTGGGGGGCCTTATTTCCCTCCTTCACCCCTTTTTTCCCTTTTGGGGGCTGAGGTGACACAGAGGGCAACGGGGCCCACGACCTTTACTCTGTGCCATCTTTGAACTCAGGCGACACTTTGAAGTCTTAACCGGCAACCCCAGCTACCCGTCACCCTCTCCCAAAACAGCGCTCTGGGCAGACACCCCTCCCCCCGGGAGCGGGTCCTCAGCAGTCGCCCTTTGGGGACCCCTCAGGCCCCCAGAAATCGGCCTCACGAATAAAGCCAAGCGAGGGACCATGTGGCTCAGTCGGCCAGTCCTCCTCCCTGCCCCCCAGGCCCCCTGCACATTGTCCCTCCTGCCCACACCTGGCCCCCCAGTGACCTCAGCCCACCATCCAGTCTTCCTCTGCCCTTTAGCCCGATGGTCAGCGTGGCAGGTGCCCCGTGCTGCCCACCGTGGCCAGAAGCCACAGGGCTCTCAGGTGCTGAGTGGGCCGAGGGGCTCCCCCGGGAGACCCCAAACATGGCCTGACTCTGCGGCCTCAAGATCTGAGTATGGGCGGGACCCCCGCGTTGTAGGGGGGACCCCAGGGGCGGGTGAGTGGCCTGGGAATCGGTCTGCAGAGGGGTCATGTCCTTAAAAAGAGAGTGATGGTGGACAGAGGCCAGGTGAGGAGACGGGGAGAAAGAGGGCAGAGACCCCCGCTGGGAAGGGGCAGCTGCTGAGAGGAAGGGGCCCCAGGGAGAGAGGGGCCGGCTGAGACCGAGTGTCCTATCCTCGAGCCCCCGCAAAGGGGATAGAGCCCACCTCCACACCTCAGCCCTGCCACGGGCCTGGAGCCGTCCGTGCACCCCCAGGGCTAGCTGGCCTCTCCGCCCCTCCCCACCCCCCACTACTCGGAAAGAGGGTCACGCTCAGCCCTCCTGGCGCTCCAAAGGCCGAGGAAGGAAGGCCCTCTCCCTGGCCCTGGGTGTGACAGGTTCCTCCGCTGAGTCAGCTGGGGGGCCGGGACTGGAGGGGGGGACGTGGGTCCCAGGAGTGAGGGGCTGTACCTGGACAAACACTGATTTTCTCTGGCTCCCATCCCCGCTCTTCCCCACGCCCTCCCCTCCCCTCCCCCCTCCTGCTGTCTCCTGGCCCCTCCGGCCCCCTCTGGCCAGGGTATCTCCTTGGGCTGGGTAGAAGCCCCGCAGGAGGCTCTGGGTGGCCTCGGGGCCTGGTGGGTGGGCAGAGGCTGGGGGCAGGGGCGCCATCGCGGCCCCCCCTCCGCGCCCCCGTAAGTCCAGCCTCTGCCAGTTTTCTGAGGGGCATTGTTATTAACATTATTATTACAGCCGCTGCAAAAACACTGCACTAAGCCCCTCGAGTGATTTATTTAGCGTGCGGCCGTATTGATTAGGCCAACTTTCCACGGTGCCGGGGACGGCAGCGCCTGGGCCCCTGGAATCTCTGGTCTGGGGCGGGGGGGCCGCCCGCCGGGCGCCTCTGGGCAGACGCTGGAGTCTTGGCTCCTCCCTCCTTGCCCCTGCCCCAGAGAGGCCCCAGTCTGAGGAGAGAGGAAACACTCACCCCAAGGAGGCGGCCTCCACCCTAGGAGATGCCCCAATCTGAGGGGAGAAGCAGTCTCTTTCCCAGGGAGGGCCTAGTCTGATGGGGGAGGCATCCCCCTGCTGAGAAAAGGTCCCAGTCTGCGAGAGGAGGCCTGGGAGACCTGAGCTGAGGCCAGAGCAGGCCGCTGAGCCTTGAGACGCAGCAGGCATGTGCAGGAAAGGTGGCCATGCGTCTGTGACCTGTGGCTAGAGCCATGCAGGAGGCCGGCGGGGCTGGGCCTGGGAGGGTTCTTCTATCCTCTACATGGGGGGCCTGTGAAGACCCCCAGGGGCAGTCCTGGAGCCCTGGAGGCGTCTGTGCTCAGCGCCCCTGTGAGTGAGGGGCTTGGGCTAGACCAGAAACCCCTCCGGCCTTCCCTGCACCAGCCTTTTTCACACCGGCTTTGTGACCTGTGATCTCCACTTTGTGTGGGCAGGAGGCCTGTGCCTGCCCGAAGCTCCCCAGAGCCCTATCAGCCACCCCTCTTCTCCTCCAGTGAAAGGCCAGGCCACTGTTCAAGGTAGTGCTAACCGTGGGCCACCCCTGGATCACGGACCCCCGAGGAGTCCCCACCAGGGGCCACCAGCCACCTGTGGGACATCAAGGCCTCAGCCAGCTACCAAGATGAGGCTCCCGTCCCTTCCATGCCCAGGAGAGGTCACCTGGGTGTCCCCCAGCCTCCAACCCCCTTGGGACCACCTGTGCCCCCCAGCCCCCCCATGGCCTCTTGAGCCCAAATAAGCCAGGGGGCTGGGGCCTGGACGGCCTCTGGCCACAGAGGCCGTTGCCCTCTACCCGAGTCCCCTGCGGGTGCCTGCGGCGTCCCGCCTCCACCAGCCCAGACCTGCCCTCCTAGGGCCCCTCCAGGCTGGGCCAGGACTCAGGAGGGGGAAGGCCGCGTTCCTTCTACGACAAGGACAGAACACAAGAAACCCCAGGGATCTGACTCCAGCTCTGGTTTCCAAGTCAGCCTCTGCAGAGGTTGGGGGCTACACACAGCATCGGGGGAGGGGCTGGGGAGGCACGTTCCTTCCTCTGTTTCCATCTGGGGTGCAGACTCAGGACCCAGCAGACCAGGAGCGGGGGGGGGGGGCCAGGCCGGGAACTGGCTGCAGACAGCGCTGGTTCTGCCTCTCTTTTGGGGTGCTCCCTGGGGACAGGGGTGCCATCAGGGGCAGGTGCAGGGAGGGGAGACGGGGACGTGGGGGCCTGGGCAGCACGGAGCCCCGGGTGCTGGGCAGGAGGATCAGAAAGGGGGGACTCCTCGGGGCGAAACCCAGCCTCTGGGTCCCAGTCTCTCCCGGAACACTGAAGCACGTGGGGCTCTCCTCAGCCCCTTGCCCCCCTCCACGCAGGTACAGGCCCCCCCTCCCCCCCCCCGGCCCCCAGGAGCAGCGCCCCGGGTGAGCGCGCAGGACCCTGGGGCCAGGGGGTCGTGTGGAGGGGGAGGGGGCGGCCGCTACTCTTCCCACAGAGCTGCAGCCTTCTCCCTTGCCTTTTTATGGCTAATAAAAGGAGTTGTAAACCCTGTATGTGTACAAAGTGCACCCCATAAATGGCTCCTGGTAATGACATTTGCAGCGGTGTCGTCCCCACCGTGGCGGGAGCGGCCAGGGGAGGGGGCTGCCCAGACACCCAGGGACAGACGGTCAGGCATAGCCTCCACCCCCCTGCCAGCATGACTCTCAGGGACCGGCGGGGACTGCACCCCATGCGCCCCGGGGCCAGGGACCCAGGTGGGGCAGGGGGAGAGGAGAGAACAGGGCCTCCCTCTGGCCTCCCCGCGGCTCCTGTGGCCACCTTCCTGAGCAGAGGGGCGGTGGGACGGGCGATCTCTCGCCTCTCCCCTCTGCACGGCACGTGCCCTAACTTCAAGCCTCAGTTTCCCTGTGTGATCGTGAGCAAGGATGTCAGGCCTGTGGGTGCCAAAGGGGACCCCTGCGCTCCAGCCTGCGCCCCTGGCCTCCACCTGGCCCCCAGCCTGGGGGTGCCGTGGCCCCGAGCGCCCCCAGGGCAGACGTGCTGGGGCAGGGGAGGGGGAAGGCGTGGGAGGCAGGAGGCCGGGGCTGGGGCTGGGTCACGAGCCGTGCAGTCTCCTCCACAAAGCCCCACAGGAAAGCTCTGGGGATTAAACCTTGTTTTCCCTGCTCCGACCTGCTCCGTCTCGCTGAAGGTGGCCCCGGGAGGACGCGGATCACCTTTTAAGGTGAATTTCCTATTAAGATTCCTCTGTGGAGAGAATGCCTGATGGAATGCACTGTTGCCTAATCCCATCCAGCGGGCCAGCAGGCGCCTGCCGGAGAGTGGCAGGTCCCAGGGACGCCCTGGGGTTGGGAACCCAGAGCCACTTTTATGGAGTGTTCCGGCTCCTCCTGTGTCAGCCGAGGGGACAGATGGCCTCTCGAGGGTCAGGTCTCCTGTCCTGGTTTAACTAGAAGCGAATATTTTCCCCTTCGTAAAGTTCTCGGGGAGACCTGCCAGTTTCTGGTTTTCAGAAACATCACCTGTCACAGACGTGGTCCTGAGCCACTCGGTGGAACCGGGTAGGGCCACGGGAATGTGGCTCCGAGTGCGGGCGCGGGCTCCCCAGGGGGAGCGATGCCCGGATGTGCAGCCTGCCCTAGACCACGCTGAACGCAGAGAAGGGGAGAGACCCAGCCACCATGGGCCACGGGCGGCCGGCACCCCTACACCGGTGAACTTGAAAGTGGAGAAAGTTCTCAGTGGAGCCTCTCGGGGCCTCAATTCTCCGGGGGCAGTATTTGTCCCCTGTCACTCGCCTGCTCCCCTCCCCACGCCCAGAGCGCCCTGGGTTTGTTCTCTGCCTCCCTCTCCCACCCGGACCCCCTTGCTGAGTGGGTCTGCTCCGAGGGCCCTGCTCCCCTGGGGGACGGACAGGAATCGGCTGGAATAAACGAACCAGAGCACCGAAGGCCACCGCCCTGGGAGTCGACATTCCCAACATCCTCTGCTGTGCCCACCCTTGCCCGGGGCGGCACCGTGGGGTGGGCTCCAGGGATCCAGAGCCCGGCAGCTCAGGCCCGCGTCGCCTCACGTGGCCTCTGCTGGCTGCACCGCGGGCCACGCGTGGCAGGGTCTGGGGCCCGGGCCTCCCGCTCGCACCCTGCGTCTCCCCACAGGTAACGGGGGAGCCCTGCTGCCTGCTCGGCCCGTGTCCCCCCGGGCACCCCATCTCCACCTTGGTTTCCGCCCTCCCCGTCGGGCCCCGTGTGACTGGCCGGTGTCCAGGCGGCCGTCTCAAGGCAGGAGCAGGTACCTGAGGCGTCCACGTCAGGAGGCCACAGGGCAGGTCTGCTCAGGGGTCCCGGCCCCTGGCCTCCAAGAATGTCCCTCCTGGGGTGGGCTGGCATATGCAGAGCAGCCCAACCCTGCAAGGCCTCCCGAGGGGCTGGAGCAGCCGGCCGTGCGGCCGTGCGGCCGCAGCCCCGCGGCCCAGCTCTGGCAAGCCCCTTCTTGGCAGATCCCGGTTCCGTCCTCTCTCCCCTGATGGGTCTGTTGTGTGTCCTGGGAGGACGCTGTCCCCTCTCTGCACTCTGTCCGAGGCTCCCCCCACCCTCTCCCCTCCATTTATCTGAGAGCCCTCAGGGGTGTGCAGAGCAGTGGAGAGAAGAGGTTCAGGGGGGTGGAAGATGTATCCTTCCTGACTGTTTGCAAGGGCCACACATCTGGAAAGAAGAGCCAGCCTCTGTATATGTGTGCATCCGTGTGCAAATGTGCGTGCGTGCACACAAGGGTGCCTGTGTGCATCTGTGTGCAAACGTGCATGCATGTGTGCACACAAGTGTGCCTGTATGCATTCGTGTGTGCATCCGTGTGCAACTGTGTGTGCACACAAGTGTGCCTTGTGCGTGCGGGTGCGTACAAGTGTGCCCTATGCATTCGTGTGTGCAAATGTGCGTGTGCACGTAAGAGTGCCTGTATGCATGCATGTGTGCATCCATGTGCAAATGTGCGTGCACACAAGGGCGCCTGTGTGCATCTGTGTGCAAACGTGCATGCGTGTGTACACACAAGTGTGCCTGTGTGCGCATTCGTGTGCAAATGTGCTTGTGCACACAGTGTGTCTGTGTGCATGCGTGTGTGCATTCATGTGCGACCAGCAGGCAGCACCCGGGGGCTCAGTGGACAGGGCAGGACGGAGCCACCCCTCCAGCAAGCAGGATCCTTGTCCCCAGGTGCCACCGCTCTGAGCCATGGGAAGAGCACGAGGGACGGGCCTTGGCTCCCCGGGCGGGACGCGATGGCCTCTCCCGTCCCCTCCCAGGAAGCAGGGGTGCTACGGTGCTGGGACGTTGGAAGATGGTGGTGCTCGCAGGGGGCAGGGGGCTAGCCCGGGGCCAGGCGGAGGCCAAGAGACAGCCGGGGCTTTCCCACCTGGCCTGGGGACAGGGGGCACTCCACAAGGGCCCCAGAACCATGCCTCCCATTCTGGCTTCTCAGCTGTCCCGAGCTGGTGGGCAGCTCGAGAACTCAGGGTGCTGAGGGGCCCTGAGACAGGCCGCCGTGGCCCACGATGTCAAGGCCGGCTAGCCCCACCGGGCTGCCCGGTTGCCATCCTCCCCTTGAGGTCCTGCGGGGCCCTCATTAGTGTTACTCAGCTCCTCCTAACACTTGGGCCCTGGAGGGCCCGCTGCCCAGCCCCCAGCACGGCCCCCAACCCCTGGCCAGAGGGTGAGAGGCCCGTCTGTTCTGGCCTGGCGGCGGCGGGGGGGGGGGCAGGCGGTGGGGGGCTCCCGACTCTGCCGTCTGAAGGTCCCGGTGTGATTTGCCAACGTGGATCGGATCGTGTTTGGTTACACTGAATAGAAGGAGAGGGAAGTTTCTTCTGAAACCACCTCGTTGGCCCCAGACCAAGTGGAGGAAAGCAGGGAGGACATCAATCTTTCCCCTTTTAAAACAAGTTTTCTTTTTCATTTTTTTTCAAAGAGAAAATTCCAGGCTCCATTTTTCCTTATGTGCCTCCCAGACAGGGACCCTCCCAGGGCTGTGGACCCCAGCAACTGGCAGGCAGACCAGGCCTCCTGCCCTCCACCCACCCCGCTCTGTCCCGCGTTCCCTACGAGGCCGTGCCTTGAAGCCGCTCCCCAAAACCCGCTCCCGACGTCCGGGGCGACCCGGAGGCCGCGTGCGGGAGCCTGCGCCTGGGGCATGTGGACAAGGAGCCCCTGGACACCCCCTCTGCCTTCCTGGCCCCCCACTCCCCAGGCTGTCCCCACCTTCGCTGCCTCGGGAGCTGGAGCCTCCCGGCGAGCGGCACAAAGGGCGGCGAAGGCCCCGTGAGCTGTGCCTGCGCTGGAGCAGACCTAGAAGCCCCCTCCCAGCCGACAAGGCCAGCGTGACCAAGTGCACAGGGTGCTCGCGTGGGGGGCCCCATCATCCGGCACCGGCTCTTCCTGGGCACCGGCTGTGCATGGGGTCGGTACCTGTGCAGGCTGCTGGTGGCCCCCTGAACCCCAAGGGGCCCCGTCTCCCCAGACTCCCCTCTTCGGCCAATAGGCATGTTTCTGGGGGCCCTGCAGACCCTGAGGGGGGAGCCCAGGAGCCTCCGGGACAGAGGCTCAAGAGGACAGAAGCAGCGGCCACGAAGCCTGGGTGTCCCCACGGACAAGCCGTCCAGACGGGGGGTGGGGGGTAGCCTGGGGCCCACCCTCCCCACCAACCAAGTCTGCGCATCTGCTGTCCTGAGATCTCACCTAGTTCCACCCCTACTGGTCTCCACCTACTTGCTACCCAGAGTCGGTGAGAGGGCGCCAGCTCTCCCACTGTGGGAAGCTCTGGGATGGACCGATGTTCCAGAGTGGGCACCACCCAGCCTCTGCCTCCTGTCCCACCCGATGGGCACAAATGCCCCATGGGGGCCCCGTGAGAGGCCTCCAAGGCTCCCTCTCCCCTCCCACTCCAATGCCCTGATCCCTGGCTCCTTCGGGACCACTTCCTGTCCCCACATGCCACTGGCTGACAGGGTCCCTGCCCTCTCCTGGGGACAGCTGCCCTGGGGAGCCCTGGGGCTCCAGCAGGAAAGCCGCGCCCTGGCCCAGGTCTCCAGCTGAGGGCTAGATGCCTGTCTCCTCAGTGCCTGTGGGCAGGGGGAGGTCGGCCGATTGTGGCCCAGGTCCCTGCGGAATATCTGCTGTGTACCTGCCCCAGGGGGTGCCCTGAGGGTGCCAGTGAGAGAGAATGGGGCACAGGTGGGTGCTGGTGTGCACGCACAGGCCGGGAGGGCCACCAGCTACGGGGGTGAGGACGAGCTGATGGTGTGGAGTCGGGTCCCCATGCGCAGGGGCTGGAGAGAAGAGGAGGGGTGGCCGGTCCCTGCACCTGCACTCTAGAGGCCCAAATGACAGATGGGGAAACTGAGGCCAGAGAGGCGCTGGGTCTGCTGGGGCCACAGAGCTAGTGAACAGCACCCAGAAAAATCCCCCCAGAGAAGCCACCTGTCTCTGCTTCCCCCACAGGGAAGCTTTTGTTTCTCCTGACACCGGTCTCTGGGCAAAGGGCCGGTACGGTGGTCGGTCGGTCCCCCAGGGCCCCCCCTGGCTGCTGCCCGGTGGGGGCGAGCATGGGGGCGGGAGAGGCCAGGGGGGACAATGCCAAGCGTCCCAGGAAGTGCTTCTCTGAGGAGACAACCTGCAGAGCACTGCCCCCGGGGGTGGGGACAGCAGACACGGGAGCAGAAAGCAGTTAAAAGTGAGCGTCTAGATCTTGCGAGGCCACGGCCTCAGGGAGACACACGTCGCCCACGGAACCGGGCACGGGCTCCCTGGTCCCGAGGTCCACACTGGCCTAGGCTGCAGACCCCAGGTCGGAGTGGAGGGGGGGTGGATAGGATATCGGAGTGCCCAGCTGAGCCCCGCGGTGGGGACAGCCAGCTCCCGATGGCACAGGTGTCCTCGAGGGCCACCTCAGGGCACGGCTATTTCCGGCCTCACGCTCACTTCTCCTCTTCCCAAAGAGGCAGGGAATGTGGGCACTGGGGACAGTTGAGACCGTCAGGCGCCCCGAGGCCCCAAAAAGGGCATGCGCTGCTGAGGTGACAAGTGGAAATTAGGGGCAGCGGCCTGCTCGGGTTTCCGCGGGGGCCCCTGGGCCGGGGCTCAGAGGAGGGGTGCGCTGTTCACAGAGGGCCTGTGGGTCCCGGCGCGCCAGGGGGTCCCAGTCTGGACCTGGCAGTCCCCTCCCCACCCCGAGTCCCACCCGCACGCGGGGACGTCCTGACGGACCCTTCTTGCCAGCTGTCCCCTCCCATCCCCACCGACTGTGAGTGGCAGCCCCAGCTGCCGCGGCCGGCCTGGCCCCCGCCCGCCGCCAGGCACCGCTTCTGCTCGCGCAGGGCCCTCGGGCGCTGGAGCCACCGAGGGGAGGCCTGTCCTCGTGGCTGTCCTCACGGACAAGAGGGCCACGGGCTAGCCACTATTTCAGGCCTGCCGTTGGCCCCCCCCACCTCTCCCCAAAAGGGAAGGAAATGTGGACGCCCTGCCTGCTGGCACCAGCCGTGTGCTCTGAGACCCCGAAAAAGGCAGTGGGGCCAGGGCGGAGAGGCCAGCTCGGGCCACCCGGCCATCCTTTCCGCTCGAACTCACAGGCTTCAGCCTCGGCGGTTTCAAGGTCTCAGCGTCACCGCCTCCCTAAACTCACGTTCTGGGAGGGTTTGGGGGTCGGCCTCTCTCAAGGAGGTTGCACCTTCTTCCTGCCGCAGGGCTGGGGGTGCCCAGTAGACCTGGGCCCTCTGACACCGCCCTCGGGCTCCACAGACCCGGCAGCCCACCGGGCTCCAGGTGCCCTGTCATGGTCCAGCTTTAGGGCTGGGCTCACCACGTCTCAGGACCCCACTACTGCAGCAGCCGCCAGTCCTAGGATATGGGAGCTATGCAGCGTCCTAGGGAGGGGCTGGGCTCACCAGGCTACCTCTGTCCTGAGAGCAGGGCAGCCTTCCCGAGGGGCTGACAGACAATAGACGCTCTGCCCTCTGCCCTCTTTACTTGCCCTCTGCGCCCGGGGAACCGGAGCCAGCCCGAGCAGGCCGGCCATCAGGGCCTGCAGCCAGCCCGAAGCCAGCCCCCGGGGAGCTTGGCCATCCGCACGTGGCTGGGCGGCCGGCATGCCCCTGGTTCCCGTCAGGGAGCAGGTGCCCCTGGCCGAGGAGGGCAGCAGTGAGCACATCACCCCAGAGGGCAGGGGTGGCGGCTGTGGGGGAAGTGATGTGTGGAAGGCCAGGGGAGAGCAGAATAATAATAGCCACTTGGCCACCTTCCCCTGACCGTCCCTGTCCTCCGGGGACACTCCCTGCACAGTACTTCCTGGGGCTGGAAATGCCCGAGAACATGCTTGCAGGCGGCCCACCCTCCTTCCAGGGAAGTGTGGGCACAAGGTTTGCAGAGGGAGCCAACCCATTCCCGCCCCAGGGCATCAGGCAGCGGGGAGCGCGGATGCTCCAGAGGAGGCTACCCAGGCCCTAGCTCGAGCCCCCCGAAAACAGATCTGGGGTCACCAGGCCACGTCCGGGAGGAGCTGCCCCAGCCCACGGCCCCTCCTGGCCAGGCCTACCTGCCGCTTCCCCATCCTTAGCCGATGGGGACCGGGGACCGGTGGCCCTCCAAGAGCTGCGCGGGGGGGGGGGCTGGGTGGGGGCTGTGGGGGTGCCCAGCACAGCAGAGCTAAGTTTCGGCTCAGCCCACAGGGTCTGGCACTTTCTATCTGACTGCACGCCTTGGAGCTGGGGGCAAGAAGCTTCCCCACCCACCAGCAGCTCTTGGGGGACCTTTAGCGGGGGCGGTGGGCTTGGGAGGTTGGTTTCGAGAGGCTTTGAGGGCCCTCGGAGCTGACAGCCGAAGCCGGGCAGGAGCCCCAGCCGGCTTCGGGGAGTCTCCCATTCAGGACCAGGGGTAGCTCTGCCCGCAGGGAGCTTGCGGCCTCTCTGGGCGACGCCAGGCCGCTGGGACACGGACCTCTGGGCAAGCAGCCCGGTGCCGGCAGACAGGAAGTGTGGCCTTCTTGCCTGGGTTTGGGGGCCAGCGCTGCCTCCAGGCTGGGGCCTTCGGGTGACCGGCCCACCCTTCCCTCGGACGAAGCCGGGACAGCAGGCCGGGCGTCTCTGAGCCTGCAGATCCCGGGCCTGGCCCCAGCACAAGGGCAGGCTGGGGTTACAGAGCTTCCTGGCCTCCACCCTCTTCTCCAGGACAAGCTGGAGGCTTGGGTTTACCCCTCGGTTTTCCAAACCTCCCAGGGGCCCCTTCAGCCCCCAGGCGCCCTCTGCCCTTCCCCATATTCCAGGCCCAGCGGGGGCAGAGGCTGGGCCCATCGAGGGGCCGGTGGGGTACAAGGAGGGGTGAAGCGCCCCATGAGGCTTAAGCGGGGAAGGGGCACAGGGCACAGCAGGTGAGACCCAGGCTGCATATGGGGCAGGCGGTGGGCGGGGGTTGGGGGGTGGTTGGGCCCCAGGAGACGGCTTTGGGGCAGAGCTGGGCAAAGACGGATCCCTCCCTAGGAACCCTACTCCTGGGTCTCTGCCCCAGAGAGGGTCCCCGGGAGATGTCAGGCTGGGCCAGCTCTTCTGGGTCTCCACTCCTCAGTCTGTAGGGGCAGAAGGTGAACCCTTGGCCACCCACGGTGGGCACAGAAGGCCCAGAGAGGTGGGTGGGGGTGTTAGGATGGGGGTCTGTCCCCAGCACCCTGCCTGGAGGCTGACGTCTCAGTAGGGCCACCTGGCTGCCGGAGCGCCCTCCGGCCCCAGAAGTCCCGGATTGCGTGGTGCCCGGACACGTCCCCCCCGGGAAGTGGCCGCCTGGCCAAAGGTGCCTGGGCCGGGGTGTCGGGCGGCTGAAACGGCCCTCTGTGTCAGCAGCTGTACCCAAACACAGGGCACCCTGCCTGGTGTCCACACTGGCGACACCCCAGAGGCGGGGGGGCCATGCAGAGGCCCGGGGTCCCGTCTGTGAGGGAACCCATCCGAGTGCCCTGCGTGCTGCGGGCACGGGGGGCCACCCGCCAGGTTTTCTTAAAGTGGCCACCTCGCCTCTTGGGGCTCAGCGCACAGCTAGGCGGGGGGGGGGGGGGGGGGGGCGGGCAGAAAGCACGGAGGGCGGATGACGACAGGGGCTGTGGCCGTGGCTGCAGGGCCACCGACAGCAGCACTGCAGCCCCGGAGTTGTAAGTGGCTTCCCCGGGAGCCAGGCGGCTCTGGTAGCATTTCCCTGGGCCTCTGAATTCAGTCTTGTTGCACAGGGCAGCTTTGTGGACACGGCCGCGATTTACGAGGTGGTGCTTCAGGTGGGGACTGGACGAGCGGGGCTGGCATTGAGGGGGACCCGGGGTGTCCCGGGGGCTCTGCCGGCCTCGGGTAGGAGGCCCTGGGGGTCCTGTGCCCCGTGGGTCCTGCGCTCAGAGGGGCTGTGTCTGTGCCGGCTCAGTGTTCACTGCCCCGTGAACTCGGCAGCGGGCAGGGGCTCTTGGTGCCCATGGACTTGGGTACAAGCGGGCGGCCCGGCCTCGTCAGGCTGCAGACCCTGCAGCATGCAGAGCAGCAGTGTGGTGGCCCCCGGGTGCTTCCTGCCCACCCCTCACCACCCCAAGAGAACCTATACCTGGGAAGCTTTCGGGGAGTGGCCCCGGTCCCCACAAGCTCACTGGCCTCACTCCCAGTCCTCCCTTCACGGCCCACCCCGCCATGCTTAGAGAATTTGCACCCACACGAACTCTCAGGGGACTTCTCTCTGTACCTGTTGTCCCTCCTCCAGGAAGCCCCCCGGGTCCCTCTGCCACCCAGCAGAAGCCCCGAGATAGGTGGCCTTGGTTGCCACTGCCGAGGTCAGCAGCTCACGGTGGCCTGTCCCAAGGAGGACCCACCTCCTGGCCCACATGGGGACCTGGGGACCTGGGGACCTGGGGCCATGGGGTGTGGGCCGCTGTGAAGCCCCCTTTAGTCTGGGCTCGCTAGTATACCAGGGCCTCGCGGTCTGGACCGTCGGAGGCGTCCGTGGGTCCCCCCGCGCGGGGCCCTTGAAGCTGGAGAGGAAAGGCTCCTTTCTCCTGGGCGACGGCCGGAGTTTGGGTAGGCTGGCGGCCTGCGTCCTTGGCTCCCTGGGACCCCGCGTTCCTGGCGGGGAGGAAGCGGGCTGGGCCGGCCTCGGAGTCTCCTGGCCCTCGTGGGCCTGCGGCTCTTTCCAAGAAATCCCTCAAAATCTTTTTCGGGGAGAAAAGGCCAGGGAGGAGTGGGCCTTTGGTAGAAGCAGGTGGCTCGGAGGGCGGCGGGGATGGTTCAGCTCTGAGCCAGACCCAGAAATGACTCTCCCGGACGCCACACTCAGGCTCCAGGCCCCGGTCTGCCCCTCACCGTGTCACCCCTACACTACGCCGTCCTCCCCACCCCCCCCTGCTGCCCCTTCCCCGGCTGGGCAGCCCTAGGGCCAAGCCTGCCCCCCGTGCGTGTCCACAGAGGCCCACACGTAAGTGTTTGCCCCTCAGCCTCCGGCCGGCCCGTAGGACAGGTGGAAACGGGGAGCGGGTCTGAGCAGAAGCACCCCCACCCCACCCCACTTGGGCTCGGCCCGTGCAGCCCGGAGCACCAAGACCAGACTCCAGGGAAACCAGGGCAGGAAGGGCTGGGGTGGACGCTCTGAGAGCCCCAGAAATCTGAGCAGTACCCCACTCACTCCCCAATCCTGGGGCTGCATCGGTGCCCCCGGCCTGGGCCCCCACGCCTGGGCTCGGCCTCCTGCTGGCTAACTGGAGAACCCTCCCGCCCTATTGGCCCCCACCCGGCCCACCGGCCCCGGCCCGGCTGCTTTCTCCAAGCCCTATTGCCAGTCAGTGCGCTTGGCCTCCACCTTCCCTAACCCAATCGGGGTCCCCCTAAACGGCCCCCGCCGCCTCCTGCTAAGGGCCACCAAGGTCTCTGCCATTGGAGACCAGCTGTCCACTCTGAGAGCGCGAGGGGTTCAGCAAATACCCTCTCGGCAGGCCAGCGGGGCGACCAGCACCAGACCCCAGATGCGAGAGCCAGGCAAGGGGCTCCCAGGCCTGTGGCCCCAGGCAAAAAAGCGTGGCTGCCACCGGAGGCAGAGGGCCCCCATCCGCCCCACGGAAGGAGGGTGGCCTAGTGTGCCCAGCCACACGAAGGGCCCCAATCCTTGGGGACTGGGGCCGTGGGGGTGGACGCTCACAGCCCTGGGTGCTGTCCCCGGTGGGAGCTGGGTGGGGGCAGAAGGGCCACAAGAGGGCTTGGCCACCTTTGGAGACGGCCCCTGGGGAGGGGGGCTCCCTCCTTCCCAAACCCCAGCCGCAGGTCTCCCCCTGTGCTCTCTGCACCCCAGGGGTGGCCATCTGTCCTGCTGTGGGACCTTGCCCTTCTCTGACTCCTGTGCGGCCTTGGCCCCGGCTGGGGTGTGTACTCCCCAGGCTTAGGTTGGGTCCAGCTTCCAAGGGGGCTCCACTCTGCCCCGCCAGGCCCCACCTCCCTGCGCCCTGCTCCCTCCCGTCGGTGCCGTCCCAGGCCAGGGTGTCACGGGTCCGGCCACAAGCTTTCTCAGGGACAGGTATTTCCGACCTTCTCAGGGGGCCCAGCTTCCCCTTCCTCACTAATCCTGTTTCCTGTGTTTATCCCGCTGCGCTGAGAAGGAAGCTGCCTCAGGCCGTGGGAGGGAGGGTCCCGCAGGGTCGGGGGCCACGGTGGAGCGGGCCCACTTCCTCGGGGGCCATCGGGGATCTCGGGGAGGGGCTGGTGGGACAGGAGGGACCCGAAGCCACCGACAGGCCCGGAGCCTGCAACAAGGGGACGCGGACAGGGCAGGACAGCGGGCAGACCCCCGCCGAGGAGACCCCCGCCAGGCTGGGGTGGCAGGGGAGGGGCAGAGGCCCTGCAGGTCAAGGCAGGGAGGGGGCCAGGCCCTCGCCAGAGGCCGCGGGCCCCGACAGCACGCCGAGCAGGTGGGTGGTCAGCCGAGTGCCAGGGCTCCAGCCTCGGTGGGTGCAGTGTTGCTGGGGGTCCCAGGCCGGCGCCCAAGCCTGCACATCAGGGACTCTGCTCTGAGTTACTCCTGAGGCCCCAGGGGCCTGCTCCGACCCCACGGCCTTGGGGCTGCAGAACCCCTGCCAGATGTGCATGAAGCAGGGACCCTGGGGGCTCTCACGCACCCTAATCAGGGATCCAGTCCAGGGTCCCCCTCAGGGCCTCCCTCCAAATGCTGCCCAGAGGCCCCCGCTCTCCCCTCAGAGCCCTGGGGGTCCCTGCCCCAAGGATTCTAGGGTCACCAAAGGGGTAGGTCAAGGGGTGTGAGGGACCTGAAATGCTGACCGAGAGGGGCTGGGCAGAGACACCAGGTGAGGCCCTTCCTCACCAGGGTTCAAGCTCAGGGCTGTGGGTGGTCACTCCCAGCCCGCAGCCCCTGGGGGTTCCTCACGCAGAGCCAGAGGGCCGGGCCGCTGGGGCCCTCAGTCAGATAACAGCTTATTGTGCGGTTGAAGCCCAAATTAGCTTTGGCCTTGGCGTGGAAACGCAGGTCTGGCAGGGAAGCAGCCCCGGGGCGCTAGGGTTCCGGAGGGAGGCCTGGAGGTCCAGATAAGGCCTGAGGCTGTGGCCGCAGCCCTGTGAGCCCAGGCCGGCTCTGGGCCTGAGCGAGCTGAGCAAGTCCCCAGATGTGACCCTGGAGATGTGACCCAGGTGGGCGGGCACCCTGCTCCTTCCTGGTCCTGATGTCCAGAGCAGGGCACAGACCCTGTGTGCCCAGAGGAGGCCCAGCGCTGGTGGGGAAGGGCACTCGGGCGGCTCCAAGAGCCACAGACAAGTGTAAGGCAGGCTGCCCTGAAGGTGACCGGAGGGGCTGGGGTGCTGAGCGCCCGAGCTGGGCCCTTTCACCATCGGGCGATTTGGAGCTCACCCGCTGGGTGATGCCTGGAACCTGGACTGGAGGGGCGTGTCCTCCTGAGGCTATTGCTCTTCCCCGGGGACTCTGCCGAGAGAGAGAGAGAGAGAGAGAGAGAGAGAGAGAGAGAGAGAGTGTGTCCGGGCATCGGAGGGGGACAGCCCTGCCCCCAGGCTTGGCCGGACACAGGCACCCAGACCTGGGAGTGGATCCTGAATGTCTGGGGGACGGGCCACGGCAAGGCCCTGGAGGTGAGGGGCAGAGGCCGGACCCCGGGCCCCCGGGGCCCCCGGAGGGTCCATGGCCTCTGCCTGTTGGGAGCCCGGTTGTGCCGACCGGGAGGTAGCCTCGCCTGCCGCGTCTGGCCTCGGCTGCCCGGGAAAGTCAGAGTCCTCTGTCAGGCCACTCAGGCTTCCACAGCAAGGGTCTTGGATGCCTCCCTGCCGGTGAAGGGGGCCGTAACTGACCACCCAGGGCACCACTGCCAAGATCCGGCCATCGAGGGCGGGCCGGTGCTAGAGAGACCGGCTCTGGCCTTCCTCCTGTCCTGCCAGGGACCGGCGGGCAGAGAGCTTCGCTGGCCCTGCATCAGGGGGCCTTCCCAGGGACCCGGCGGAGATGGGGAGGGAGGTTTGGGAGGACACGGGAGGCCGCCCACGCAGAGCAGGCCACGCCCACCATCCTGGAGGGTGGGGAGAGGCCAAGAGGAAGGCACACGGAGTCCACAGCCTGCCCTGGCCTTGCCCAGGGGCCACGGCTGGGTGACCGGGCCGAGCTGGGCCAGGAGCGGGAGGCAGGCAGCAGAGGGTGGGCTCCGGTGGGGAGACAGGGAGAGGTGCTGGGGCCCTCTCCCCGGTGAAGACTACATTTCCAGTCCCCCCACCCTCCGCCCCATCTGTCCTGAGTGGGGCCACCCTCACACCTGCGGGGCCAGGGTCCCACCTCCCAGCCCCCCCCCCCCAGACGTCCAGCGAGGGGGAAGCAGGAGGGTCAGGGAGCAAGACGCTGCGGCCCCAGAAATGAACACCAGGACTTGGCCCCGGGGCCGGGTGAGCCGCCTGGACCCTGCTGGTAAAGGCCACCCCCGCTCCCCGCCCTCCTGCGTGCACCAGATGTCGGGAGGCCAGCCATTTGTCCAAAGCCTTTCCAAACCCCTATGGTCAGCGGGCACGCATTCCCACTCTCTGGCCCACGGGGCGGCCGAGGCCCAAAGCATTCAGGGCCGGGCTCGCGGGGGACAGCGCGCCTTGTGGGGAGCCCAGCTCGCTCGCAGATGAGGACGTGCGGTTCCCCTGCGGTTCCTGGAGGGGCAGTGGCACCAGCCGGATGGGCTTTGGGCTTTGCTGTGCACGGCCCCAGGGGCTCACGGAGCCAAGGACGGGGCGGTGAGCAGACTCTGGTCCCTTCATGGCTGCACTTGGCAATGATAGTCTCCCTGCACGTCCTGGGGCAAGGGCCCGAGTGTCCCTCTGCCCGCTGGGCGGCAGGGAGGGTCTTGGCCTGTGTGGCTGGTCTGCTGTTCCCACTTGACACTGAGGGCAGAGGGCCCCGGGGCTCCTAGGCCCCCTTCCTGCCGGAAGCATCTGGAAGCCAGCACCCGTGCCTTCGAACACCTGCACAGCCCGTAGCCCTCCGCCTCCATGGGGACCCCACCGCTCAGAGTCACTGCCAGCCTCCTCTCCTTCATCGGTGCCCCCGCCTGCCCCCGCCCTGCCCTCACAAGCCCCAGCCTGAGCCCTCGATTCTTTGGGTGTCCTCCAGCTACGGACATAGGTGCACCGAGGTCTCCCCAGCCAGCCAGTGCCAACCCCTGAAGTGGGCACACAAGGGAAAGGAGACACCCCAGGCCGATCTGCTGTCCCAGCCGGATCTCTCCGCGGCCCCTCCTCTGTCCCTGCCCCAGTCCCAGATCTGAGCAGTCTGTCCTGCAGCCAGGCCTGAGGAGGGGGAGGAAAGCCACTGTCGTGGGAGGGCCGGCTGGGGAGGTGGGGGCCCCCCACCTCCTGTGCTCAGGGGGACTCACACTCCTTCCCAGAATCCACCAACCATCGTCACCTCCAAAAGCACAGTGTGAGCTAGAAGGGGGCTCTATGGGAGGGACATCTACCCCTTGGTCTTCTGGTGAGTGAGGCCAGAGCCCAAGAGCGGAAGGGGCGTGCAGGGCTCCTCCGGGGTCCCAGGACCTCTTACCCCTCAGCCATGGGTAGACTGCGTATTTGCTGGCGTCCTGCCTGGGGGCGAGCGCGACGTCTGTGACCAGCACCCTAGCCAGCCCCCTTCCTGCCTCACAGAGAGCCGTCAGCTGTCCCGTGAGGCCACCTCTGGCCTCTGGCTTCTCAGAAGCCCCCTGGCCCTGTGGCCTGCAGCGTGTCTGTCCCCTGAGCTCACAGGCTGCTTCCCGCAGCTCGTCAGAGTCTGGGACACATGCCCCCCATGGCCCTCCCCGGTGAGCCCCAAGAACCAGGGCCTGGCCTGCAGACTTCTGAGCTGCACCTCACGTTCCAGGGCCTGTGGAGTGAAGAGATGGGGGTCAGGGAACAGCCCCGCCCGCCCGCACCCTAGGAGCCCCTCCCTGGGGAGTCGGGGCCTGGATGCCAGGGGTGCTGGCGAGGCCGCGGGGAGGTGGGTGGCGGGCAGGCCTGTGTCTCCTGGCTACGCCTCCTCTTATCAGTGTTGACTAGACTCAGTTCTGCCAGCCAGCCCTGTGGGGGCTGCTGCTACTGCGTGGGGGTCCTTGGAGGGACCCGCCTCTTAAGGAGACCCCCCCCCCATGGGCCTGCCCCAAGGGCCCTGCCTCCAGCACTGCCTGGAGTAGCGCTGTGTCCCCTGAAACCTTTAGCAAATGTGAGAACCACAGGCAGGGCTGGGGGCTGCTGGGGTTCAGCCCGGGCTGGAGTTCGGTTCTGCCGAGGCCAGGTCTGGGGCTCCCTTTGGGCCTGACGGCAGGTCCGCTGGGCCCAGGAACGGAGGGGCCTCTGTCTGATGAGGGTCCTGGTCTCAGGGGAGGCAAAGGAGGCAGGGTCTCTCCTGGCCCAGACGCAGCCCAGCGGAGGGACCAGAGGAAGGGCCCAGCTTCGTGGGGGGACGGGGCTGGGGGTGCTTGCGGCCAGTACCCCCCAAAAGCCCCACCTCAGTGGCCACAGAGGATGTCATGATGGCCACTGACCTCACGGGGGCGCAGGAGACAACAAAATTTCAGCGGATCCCAGGGAAGGCCATTTGTGTCTGGAACCTCCAGGGCTGAGCTGGCTTATGATGGTCCCCCAGCTCTGTCCCCAAGATGGGAACCGTGCCCACCCCTCACCTGCTCCCCAAAACTGTGTCTTCCTGGTAAGTATCTCCCCACCTGACCCTGCAGGAGCTTGCCTCTGAGCTCTCCGCCCCCCCCCCCGCCAACCCCCCCCCTCCCCCGGCCGGCCCCTGGGGAGAAGGAAGCTGGGAGCCCCACCCTGGGCCCAGCTGGGGACTGAGACCTTTTAGGGAGGGGGCTCCTGGGGTGGAGTTTGGCAGGCTAGAAGGAGGAGACCGGGCAGCTCTGGGATAGGCCTGGGAGGGAGGGGGTGTGGCTGCTGCCAGGGGCCTGGGAGAGGCTGCAGGGGTGAGGCTGGGCGAGCTGGGCCCCAGAGCTGGGCGGAGGCCCAGGGTGGGGAATGGGATAGAAGGCCGGTGGTCGCAGAATCCAGGGGCAGATGGGACAGGGACAGGGAAGGTGGCCGCCCTGGAGCCAGGTGGGGGAAGGGATCCCAAGGATGTTTAGGAGGTGGAATGGGGAGGGAAGGGCAAGAGCCCTGGGGCAGCGGAGGGGGGTGTCAGCAGGGCCGTCCAGGGCAGGGCCCTTCAGAGGAGCCAAAAGGGGGGTGTCCAGGAACAGCTGAAAATAGGGACGCCGGGGAGGCCAGAGCAGCCGGGAATGCGGGAGACACGCACTCTCTTGGGTCTGTGGCTGACAGGTGCCAGAGCAGGGACACAAGCAGACCATTCTCCTCTAGGTACTGGGCAGCCATAGAGGGCTGTACAGTGTGGGCAGGGCCAGACCAGAGACCAGGAGGCGGGCTGGAGGAACTTCAGGGTCAGCTGGAGGGCTCACCCTCCCACCCCCACCCCTCCAAGGTCCGTCCCGGAGCAGATGTACCCAGTGGTCCCAGCCAAACTCTACAGACCCGGGCAGAGGGGAATCACGCTGCCCACCGCCAGCTCTCCACCACCCGAGAGGGAAGCGGGGGCCTGGAGGGGCCCCCACTTGGATCTGCAGACCACGGGCCTCTTCCCACTGCTCCCCCCCCTTCCTCACCCAGGCTGCTTTCCCCATTTGCCTTCAGCTCCCTGTGGCCAAAGGGACTCAGGGAACTGAGAAGCCCCCGGGAGGGTGGCCCTGGGCAGAGGGCCCTGGGATGGGGACAAGAGCCTGCCCCTGACACGGGGGCCCTCGGGGCACCCCGCCCCACACTGCCACCCAGCTCTGAGAGCAAAGCCAGCCCGGCCGCTCAACAGCAAAGGCGGGAAGTCCCGGTGGGGTCCCGTCCCCTTCCCTGCAGGCCAGGGCTGCCGCTGGGTGAGGGCGAGCCGCCTTGGCAGGCTTCCCTGCTGGCCACGCGGTGGGGACCAGGAGGGCCTTTTCGTGGAAAAGGGATCAAAAGCTGCCTTATCACATTTGTTTTTTCTCTAACCTTTGCTTCCTTGCTTATGCAACGCGCCCCTCTCCGCGGCCTTCACCTCCGCGTGGAGTGACCGCTCCTGGAGCCCCCTGGCACCGGGCCGGCCCTGGCAGCTTGAGGGGCTCTCCGAGCCCCTGGGGGTCCGGGGGAGAGAGGCCAGGGGCCACTTGCTTGTCAGTCAGCTTGCCTCCCCAGCCCGGGCTGGTGGCTGGGCCTTCTGAGGGATCTCTATGGTTTGTTGGGGGGGGGGGGGGAGGCACACCCCGAGGGCACAGGCAGGTGGAGGCACAAGTCTGAGCGTGTTTGGGGCGGTTTTAGGAGGGGCTGGTGAGGGCCCTCCATTTGTTTGCTAACACAGGAGCTCCTGACTCTTCCTAAATCAGCAGATCTTCATCCTTCTAGACAGGATTTGGCTTGTGGGAGTGGCCCAGGGCTCCGGAAGCCAGATATGGGGAGGCCCAGGTGGGGGAGAGGCCCAAGGTGTGGGGGGGGGAGAGGCCCAGGTAGGGGAGAGGCCCAGGTGGGGGGAGAGGCCCAAGTAGGGGAGAGGCCTAGGTTGGGGAGAGGCCCAGGTAAGGGAGAGACTCAGGTAGGGGGGAACGCCCAGGTGGAGGAGAGGCCCAGGTGGGGGAGAAGCTCAGGTTGGGGAGAGGCCCAGGTAGGGGGAAAGGCCCAGGTAGAGCAGAGGCCCAGGTAGGGGACAGAGACCCAGATAGGGAGATGCCCAGGTGGGGGAGAGGACCAGGTGGGGAAGAGGCTCAGGTGGGGGAGAGGCCCAGGTAAGGGAGAGGCTCAGGTAGGGGGGAAGGCCCAGGTGAGGGGAGAAGCACAGGTTGGGGAAGGCCTAGGTAAGGGAGAGCCTCAGGTGGGGGGAAGGTCCATGTGGGGGAGAGGCCCAGGTGGGGGAGAGGCCCAGGTAAGGGAGAGGCCCAGGTAAGGGAGAGGCTCAGGTGGGGGGGAGAGGCCCAGGTGGGGGAGAGACCCATGTGGGGGAGAGGCCTCGGTAAGGGAGAGGCCCATGTAGGGGGGAAGGCCCAGGTGGGGGAGAGGCCCAGGTGGGGGAGAGGACCAGGTGGGGGAGAGGCCCAGGTAAGGGAGAGAGAGGCCCAGGTAAGGGAGAAGCCCAGGTTGGGAGGTCCAGGTAGGGGGGAAAGCCCATGTGGGGGAGAGGCCCAGGTAAGGGAGAGAGAGGCCCAGGTAAGGGAGAGGCTCAGGTAGGGGGGAAGGCCCAGGTGGGGGAGAGGCCCAGGTGGGGGAAAGGCCCAGGTCGGGGAGAGGCCCGTAAGGGAGAAGCCCAGGTTGGGGAGAGGTCCAGGTAGGGGGGAAGGCCCAGGTAAGGGAGAGGCCCAGGTAAGGGAGAGAGAGGCCCAGGTAAGGGAGAGAGAGGCCCAGGTAAAGGAGAGGCTCAGGTAGGGGGGAAGGCCCAGGTGGGGGAGAGGCCCAGGTGGGGGAGAGGCCCAGGTAAGGGAGAAGCCCAGGTTGGGGAGAGGTCCAGGTAGGGGGCAAGGCCCAGGTAAGGGAGAGAGAGGCCCAGGTAAGGGAGAGAGAGGCCCAGGTAAGGGAGAGGCTCAGGTAGGCAGGAAGGCCCAGGTGGGGGAGAGGCCCAGGTGGGGGAGAGGCCCAGGTTGAGGAGAGGCCCAGGTAAGGGAGAGGCTCAGGTAGGGGGGAAGGCCCAGGTGGGGGAGAGACCCAGGTGGGGGAGAGGCCCAGGTTGGGGAGAGGCCCAAGTAAGGGAGAGGCTCAGGTAGGGGGAAGGCCCAGGTGGGAGAGGGTTGTTGTTGAACCGTAGGAGATCTTTACATGCTTTGGATAGTCGCACCTTACCAGATGGGCGGTTGGAAAAATATTCTCTCCCAGCGTGTTCTCTTTCCTCCTGACTGCCTTTCAGCAGGTGGCAGAAGATATCCCAGAAGCGCTGACACAAAACAGAGAGTGTGCTCTCCACCCCGTGGGAACAAGAGGTACGGCTGCGTCCCGCTCGGATCCATCCTGACACGAAGGCCTTCACCAAATCCACGCTCGCCCCACACGTTGGAGCCACACACGATCATGCCATGCCTGGCGCGTCAACTGGGCCCGGAGACGCGGGACCGAGTCGAGGCGTTATCCGGGACCCACCCAGTTTCCAAAAAGGGCTGGACCAGTGAACAGAGCGGAGGTGTGGTGGCCATTGCCATGGGTCTTGGTGTCGATTGGTGGTACTGAGCTCTGTCTTCCTGCCGGGGCGCCATATGCCTTGGATTCACTGTCTTGACCGAGGGAAGCTTGGGGGACTCCCACTTCAATCTTCCCACCCGACCTATGATAGTTTTTACCCCCCGGGACTCAATTGTTGGGATTACCATAACTGCCAAGGATCCCAATGCCAACGGCACATTCAGGGACCACAAAGATGACCACTGGGTGTGTCCATGAACCTAGCAGGCCCACTGTAAGCTGGGGTTTGGCCAGGACCCCGTTTATTTCTTGGCCCCATAAGACCTCCTCTTTATTTATTTCTTTTTTAATTTTTTAAACGTTTATTTATATTTGAAAGAGAGAGAGAGAGAGAGAGAGAGAGAGCGCAAGCGGGGGAGGGGCAGGGATGCAGGGAGACACAGAATGGAAAGAAGGTTCCAGGCTCTGAGCTGTCAGCACAGAGCCCAACATGGGGCTCAAACTCATGAACCGTGAAATCATGACCCGAGCTGAAGTCCGACGCTTAACTGACTGAGCCACCCAGACGCCCCACTTCCCGTTTATTTGTATCTGCTCGTTTGTTGATGGACATTTAGGTTGTTTTCAGTTTGGGGTTGTCACCAATAAAAGGTACCCTGAACATCCACCTGCAAGCTGTTCCGTGCACGTTCTTTTCCTCTTGGGTAGGCGCCTGGGTGTGGACTGCTGGGTCACACGCTAGGTGTATGCGGGACTCCTTGAGAACGCGGTCCGCTGTTTTCCAAGGCGGCCACACCACCTGCCCCCCTGCCCGGGGTATGGACAGCCTTCCTGACTCCCGTTATTTCCCATTCGTACGCCTTCTTCGGTGACGTGTTCAAACCCTTTACTCATTTTTGTATGCAATCATTCATTTTCTTGTTGAGCCTTGGGGAGTTCCTTGTATCTTCTGGATACAAATCCTTTCCCGGGCACGGCTGGCAAGGATTTTCTTTCAGTCTGTGTCCTGACTGCTCAGTTTCTCTCTTTTTAAAAGTTGAGGTCTAATGGACCTATAATGCTACGTGAGCTCCAGGCGCACAACCCAACGATTCGTTATTTGCATGTCTTGTGGACGCGTCACCGCGATATGGCCAGCTGGCATCCATCAGCTTACACAGTCACAATTCTTTCTTCTTAGGTGAACTTTTAAGACCCACTCTCTTAGCAACTTTCAAATACACTATACAGTATCGTTAACCATACTCACCACGCCACACAGTAGAGCCCCAGGAGTTATTTATAACTGAAAGTTTATACAACTTGACACCCGTGGCACATTTTGCCGACCCCTCCCCCACACCTCTAGGAACCCCTCTGTTCTCTGCATCCGTGAGTTTGGCTTGCGGACTTTTTAAAAGATTCTCCATATAAGTGAGATCATATAGTATCTGTTTTTCTCCATCTGACTTATTTCACTTAACATGAGACATTTAAGTTTTATCCATGTCATTGCAAATGGCAAGATTCCCTTCTTTTTTGTGGCTGAGTAATATTCCAGTGTGTGTGTGTGTGTGTGTGTGTGCGCACGTGCACACACATGCCAGCACGTTTATAAACCGTATCGTCTTTATCCATGTATCTGTGGATGGACACTGGGTGTTTCCATGTCTTGGCTACTGTAAATAATGCTGCACTGAGCACTGGGGTGTCGGATACCTTTCCGAATCGATATTTTTTCTTTCAGATAAATACCCAGAAGTGCAATCGCGGAGTCCCAGGGTACTTCTATTTTTAACTTTTTGAGGAACCTCCATGCTGTTGTCCAGAGCGGCTGCACCAGTTTGCATCCCCACCAACAGTGCAAGAGGGTTCCTTTTCCTCCACGTCCTCGCCAACACCTGTTGTGTCTTGTCTTTCTGACACTAGTCATTCTGACAGGTTTGAGGTGACATCTCCCTGTGGCTTTGATTTACGTTTCCTTGATGATGAGTGATGGTGAGCATCTTTTCATGTGTCTGTTGGCCATTGTGTATGCTTTTTTGGGAAAATGTCTTTTTCAGATCCTCTGCCCAGTTTTCAATGACATTGTTCATTTTCTTGCCAGTGTGTTTTATGAGTTCTTTACACGTTTTGGGTATTAACCCCTGATCATATATATGATTTGCAAGTCTTTTCTCCCATTCAGTAGGTTGCCTTTTCATCTGTCAGTGGTTTCCTTGGATTGCAGAAGCTTTCTGGTTTGATGTGGTCCCGCTTGGTTTTGCTGCTTCTGCATTTGGTGTAAAATCCAAAAAAATCATCGCCAAGACCAATGTCAGGGAACTTACCCCCTATGTTTTGTTCTAGAAGGTTTATGGTTTCAGATTCCACATTCGCATCTTTAACCCATTTTGAGTTGATTTTTGTGTGCGATGTGAGACAGAGGTTCAGTTTCATTCTTTTGCATGTGGCTGTCTGTTCAGTCTCTGAACAGTATCTTGTGTAAAGCAAAAGTTTTTA
Organism: Felis catus; assembly: GCF_018350175.1. Lineage (NCBI taxonomy): Eukaryota > Metazoa > Chordata > Mammalia > Carnivora > Felidae > Felis > Felis catus. The sequence goes on along the minus strand of NC_058377.1, from coordinate 113,736,314 downwards.
ATTTTGATAAAAGCCAACGTAGCCATTAATGTCTTTATGGATCATAAATTTTGTTATCATATCTAAGAAATCTGCCTAACACAAGGTCACAAGACGTTCTCTTATATTTCCTTCTGGAAACTTTAACTTTTAGGTTTTACATTTAGATCTTTGATCCATTTTGAGTTAGGTTTTCCTTTGGGTTTGTTTGTTTGTTTTGTTTTGTTTTTTGTGTTTTTTTTTTTAAGTTAGGTTTTGTGTACGGTGTGAGGTAGGGTTTGATGTTTATTTTTTTGTATACAGTATGCAGTTGTCCCAGGAACATTTGTGGTTGAAAAGTCTACCCTTTTTTCATTGCATTGCCTTTGTACTTAGGTCAGAACTAAATGAGGGGCGCCTGGGTGGTTCTGTCGGTTAAGCATCTGACTTCAGCTCAGGTCATGATCTCACAGTTTGTGGGTTCAAGCCCCACATCGGGCTCTGTGCTGACAGCTCGGAGCCTGGAGCCTGCTTTGGATTCTGTGTCTCCCTCTATCTTTGTCCCCCCCTCCTTGTCTCTATCTCTCAAAAATAAAAAGATTTAAAAAGTAAAAAAGCCTAAATGGTACATAATAAAATTTTATGTCAATTATGCCTCACTTAAAAAAAATTAACAGGTCTGCGCCTTCCAAAAATAAAGAGTAAACAAAAGGTACGTGTATGTGTGGATTTATTCCTGGATCTACCATTCTGTTCCATTGACCTCTTTGTCCACCCTCATGCTGATACCACACTGTAAAAATCCTCACTATGGGGGGGGGGGGGTATGGGTCCTTCAGTTTGTTTCTTCTTTTTCAGAGTTGTTAGAATCTTTTTTTACAATGTTGCATTTCCTCATGGACCTTGGAATCAACTTGTCTGTTTCTGTGGTGGAACCCAGGGCCGCAGGGTTGGGGCCACCTTGAGCCTGTGGGCCAACTTGAGGAGAACTGGCATCTCAACATTGCCGGGTCTTCTGACCCGTCAGAAAAGTCGGTCTCTCCCCTTATTTAAGTCCCTCATTCCTCTTGGAAATATATTGGAATTTTCAGTGAATAGGTCTTTTGTATCTCTTGTTGGGTTTATCCCTAATTTTTTCATATTCTTGATGCTATTGTAAATGTTATTTCCTGTTTCAGTTTCTGCTTGTTTGTCCTAAATATTTATCCATTTCACCTATGTTGTGGGAGCTACTGGCTTGCAATCGTTTATAATATTCCTTTACCATCTTTTCAATATCTGTAGACTCTGTAGTGATGTCACCTCTCCCATTGCTGATACCTGAACTTGTGTCTCTCTGTCTCCCTCCTCCTTTGTAAGGCTCTCCATGTTCCTGGTTCCCTTATGCTGACTCATGTTTGTTTTTGGCCTGGAAGCCATGGCTCCTCGTGGAGGGGGGTGGAGGGGGGCGGGGCATGTCTGCAGGCTTTGAAAGATCAGAGTTGTCTGGAAGTTGACATCCAGCCATCCCCTCAACCAGGGCCACAACTCTGGCCTCACAGCCAAATTTCAGACACTCTGACTCTCATAGTGGGGCTTTTCTTCCTCTCGGTCTGCTCAATCACTGTCTGGGATAGAGGCTTATTTATGAGCTGCGAGAGACGGGTTCTCACACTCGGGGCTCAATAGTTTATTAATGGCATTCATGTCCTTCCATATCTTTTCACAGAGTAACTTAGTTAAGACCGAGGAATTCTGTAACATCCATGCCATCGTGCCAGGTTCTGCTTCTCGACGTTTCAGACGTTGGGATCGTGGCTCTGTACAGGGCATCCCCACCGACAAAGAAGAGACCGGAAGGAGGTGTAGGGCCTGTCAAGGTTACATGATGCGAAGGGACATTCGCTCTTCCTGTGACTTCCTTCTCCTCCGTCCAGGCTTCATTCCCCGAAGGTAGTGTGTTCTTTGTATAATCTGGGGAAGAAAAATCTCTATTTAAAAAACACAGGGAAAAGTCACGTAAGGAAGAACAAATATCAATACTGTGTACTGGTGACAATGTGAGGCCTCCCAGACCCAAGGGGCTACCAAACTTCCGGCACCAGACGGAGTATCTGTGGCTCAGCACGCCCGGGCCCACTGGGGCCCTCGGCATCCGTGCCAACACCCCGCTGGGCTGCCAGGCGCCGGTTCTGGGGGCAGCAACCGGCTGGGATAGCCGCCTGCCAGACTGCACAGCACCACGCTTCATGCCCAGCTCACCGAACAGCTCAGGGTGGGTGTGCACAGGGGCCCTTCACGTGGTGACTCAGAGACCCAGCTTCCCCCTCGCCGCTCTGCCACCCTCCCAGGCACCATCCCCCCGTCTTACTCTGACGGCCGGAATTTGAGGTGCTTGTGGGCTGTCCCAAGGGGCGTGCTTCGGTGGTGCCAAGGCCAGGGATTGGCCGGGCGAGACCATCAGAGAGGCCCAGCGGTCTGAGGGTTCATAATGCCCACCCAGAGAGGATGGGAGGAGGACCCAGGTCCAGATGCAGAAGGAGACACGTTTGAGGGCTGGGGGAGGTAGACCGGGAGGGACAGACTGGGCCATGCCACGGGCTTGGGCCACCAGGCCCATGGAGACCACGAGAGGGTGTTTAGGAGTATGTTCCAGAAAGAAAGGAAAAGGGGGAGGCAGCTGGACAGGGTGACAGGTGTAGAGAGGGAGGGGGATTTGACACGGGGTGCTGGGGAGAGAGAGGCATGAGGAGCGGCCCCACTTTCCCTCCATGCGGGGAGACCCCTGGAGGGGCCCTGGGGAGTGAACCTGGCAGTGGCAGTGGCTTGCACGCCGAGCGAGAGCGCAGCTGAGTCTGTAATGCGGGGGCGGGGCTCGGCCCGAATGGACACCTGCAGGAGAAGTGGGCACAGGGGACGGGGACCACAGCAGCGCCCGCAGGTGCCCAGGGGACTGAGCCAGGGATGTTGGTAACCCTGTGCCCCACGCTCCCAACACATGCACAGCCCCACCCCCACCCCCCCCCACACACACAGGCACACTCGCACACGCCTCTTACTGGCTCTTCCACGGTTCCTGCTAGAGCCCCAGCAGCGGGCCAAGTGGTGGCACAGTTTCGGAAACTGAGGCTGAGGGGGAAGGGGTTTCCTCGGGTCTTGGAGAGTTGCATTTGGCCCCGAGCTAGATGTCTGGCCCCGAACCCCACACCCTGAGGACAGCTACACAGACCCCAGCACGGCCTCATGTGTCGTGGTCCCCGGGGGCTGAGGCGGTCAGCAGGGGGCCGGCCCAGATGATGGAGCTCTCCTCCTCCAGGTACTAAACGCTTCCAGATCCTGCCGGCGTGGCCTTATCTGTCCCTTTGATCCGCTCCATTCATCCTGAGTCTGTCTCCTTCTTCCTGTGCATGCCTGCCGGGGGGGGGGGGGTGGTGCTGGAGCCTGAGGCTGGGGCCCCCAGAGGTCACCCTGTCCTCCCCTGGCCCCAGACTGAGCAGAGCAGAGCTGCTGGGCAGGGGCTGGATGCCTGGCTTTGCCACCCCTTCTCCAGGTGGGGCTGGGCCACATGGTCGGGGCCGAGGGCGGGGAGGCAGAGGGTCACTGGAGGCAGCTCAGTGCTTCATCTTCAACAGAGGCCCTAGAGGCCAGGGGCCCAGGGCGGGCCAGTGAGGCCCTGAGCAGCACAAAATGCCAGTGTCTGCCCACCCCTCTGGAGTCTCCCCTGTGAGGACCATCGCTCTCTGCTCCTTGGGTGAAGCCGGGGGGAGAGCTGCCCTCAGTGGGTGGGGGGAAGCCCAGCCCCAAAGCGCAACCCAAGTGCCCTGCGGGTGGGTGGGTGGGCGTCCCAGCGTCGTGTTCCTGGAACACTAGCTCCTTGCAGGAGGGATTTGTTTTGATCACAGCTGTAACTCAGTATCTAGAACAGTGCCTGACACCTGCATAGACTAGGTAAATGGTGGGTGAAGGCATGAATGAGTAAGTGAATGAGTGAATGGATGAGAATGAGTGGATGAGTGAGTGAATGGATGACTGAATGAATGAATGAGTGAATGGATGGATGACTGAATGAATGAATGGTGGATGGATGGAGGGATGGAGGGAGGGAGGGAGGGAGGGAGAGAGGGAGGGATGGATGGAGGGATGGAGGGAGGGAGGGAAGGAGGGAGGGATGGATGGAGGGATGGAGGGAAGGAGGGAGGGAGGGAGAGAGGGAGGGATGGATGGAGGGAGGGAGGGAGGGAGAGAGGGAGGGATGGAGGGATGGAGGGAGGGACGGAAGGAGGGAGGGATGGATGGAGGGAGGGAGGGAGGGATGGATGGAGGGATGGAGGGAGGGATGGAGGGAGGGAGGGATGGAGGGAGGGAGGGAGGGAGAGAGGGAGGGATGGATGGAGGGATGGAGGGCGGGAGAGAAGGAGGGAGGGATGGATGGAGGGATGGAGGGAGGGATGGAGGGAGGGAAGGATGGATGGAGGGATGGAGGGAGGGATGGATGGAGGGATGGAGGGAGGGAGGGAGGGATGGAGGGAGGGAGGGAGGGAGAGAGAGAGGGAGGGATGGATGGAGGGATGGAGGGAGGGAGGGAAGGAGGGAAGGATGGATGGAGGGATGGAGGGATGGAGGGAGGGAGGGAGAGAGGGAGGGATGGATGGAGGGATGGAGGGAGGGAGGGATGGAGGGATGGAGGGATGGAGGGAGGGAGGGAAGGAGGGAGGGATGGATGGAGGGATGGAGGGAGGGAGGGAAGGAGGGAAGGATGGATGGAGGGATGGAGGGAGGGATGGATGGAGGGATGGAGGGAGGGAGGGAGGGATGGAGGGAGGGAGGGAGGAAGAGAGAGAGGGAGGGATGGATGGAGGGATGGAGGGAGGGAGGGAAGGAGGGAGGGATGGATGGAGGGATGGAGGGAAGGAGGGAGGGAGGGAAGGAGGGAGGGATGGATGGAGGGAGGGAAGGAGGGAGGGATGGATGGAGGGAGGGAAGGAGGGAGGGAGGGATGGAGGGAGGGAGGGAGGGATGGAGGGAGGGAGGGAGGAGAGGGGAGGGATGGATGGAGGGATGGAGGGAAGGAGGGAGGGAGGGAAGGATGGATGGAGGGATGGAGGGAGGGAGGGAGGGATGGAGGGAGGGAGGGAGGGATGGATGGAGGGATGGATGGAGGGATGGAGGGAGGGATGGAGGGAGGGAGGGAGGGATGGATGGAGGGATGGAGGGATGGAGGGAGGGAGGGATGGGGGAGGGGAGGGAAGGAGGGAGGGATGGAGGGAGGGAGGGAGGGAGGGATGGAGGGAAGGAGGGAAGGATGGATGGAGGGATGGAGGGAGGGATGGTTGGAGGGATGGAGGGAGGGAGGGAGGGATGGATGGAGGGATGGAGGGATGGAGGGAGGGAGGGAGGGATGGAGGGATGGAGGGAGGGATGGAGGGATGGAGGGAGGGAGGGATGGAGGGAGCAAGGGAGGGATGGATGGAGGGAGGGAGGGAAGGAGGGAGGGAGGGAGGGAGGGAGGGAGGGAAGGAGGGAAGGATGGATGGAGGGATGGAGGGATGGAGGGAGGGATGGAGGGATGGAGGGAGGAGGGAGGGATGGAGGGAGCAAGGGAGGGATGGATGGAGGGAGGGAGGGAAGGAGGGAGGGAGGGAGGGATGGAGGGATGGAGGGAAGGAGGGAGGGATGGATGGAGGGATGGAGGGAGGGAGGGAAGGAGGGAAGGATGGATGGAGGGATGGAGGGAGGGATGGATGGAGGGATGGAGGGAGGGAGGGAAGGAGGGAGGGAGGGATGGATGGAGGGATGGAGGGAGGGAGGGAAGGAGGGAAGGATGGATGGAGGGATGGAGGGATGGAGGGAGGGAGGGAGAGAGGGAGGGATGGATGGAGGGATGGAGGGAGGGAGGGATGGAGGGATGGAGGGATGGAGGGAGGGAGGGAAGGAGGGAGGGATGGATGGAGGGATGGAGGGAGGGAGGGAAGGAGGGAAGGATGGATGGAGGGATGGAGGGAGGGATGGATGGAGGGATGGAGGGAGGGAGGGAGGGATGGAGGGAGGGAGGGAGGAAGAGAGAGAGGGGAGGGATGGATGGAGGGATGGAGGGAGGGAGGGAAGGAGGGAGGGATGGATGGAGGGATGGAGGGAAGGAGGGAGGGAGGGAAGGAGGGAGGGATGGATGGAGGGAGGGAAGGAGGGAGGGATGGATGGAGGGAGGGAAGGAGGGAGGGAGGGATGGAGGGAGGGAGGGAGGGATGGAGGGAGGGAGGGAGGGAGAGAGGGAGGGATGGATGGAGGGATGGAGGGAAGGAGGGAGGGAGGGAAGGATGGATGGAGGGATGGAGGGAGGGAGGGAGGGATGGAGGGAGGGAGGGAGGGATGGATGGAGGGATGGATGGAGGGATGGAGGGAGGGATGGAGGGAGGGAGGGAGGGATGGATGGAGGGATGGAGGGATGGAGGGAGGGAGGGATGGAGGGAGGGAGGGAAGGAGGGAGGGATGGAGGGAGGGAGGGAGGGAGGGATGGAGGGAAGGAGGGAAGGATGGATGGAGGGATGGAGGGAGGGATGGTTGGAGGGATGGAGGGAGGGAGGGAGGGATGGATGGAGGGATGGAGGGATGGAGGGAGGGAGGGAGGGATGGAGGGATGGAGGGAGGGATGGAGGGATGGAGGGAGGGAGGGATGGAGGGAGCAAGGGAGGGATGGATGGAGGGAGGGAGGGAAGGAGGGAGGGAGGGAGGGAGGGAGGGAGGGAGGGAGGGAGGGATGAGCGAGGAGACGAGCGAGTCTGTGTGCTGCCTGGTCGGTCCGCCCTCCCTGTTTCTGCCAGTGACCAGAGTGGAAGGTGTGGGGCGTGGTCTCCCACACCACTGCCCAAGTCTGTCCTGAGCACCAACTCCTTGCTGCGGTGCCGGGACTCTGGCCTGTCACCGCGGGCCCGACCACCGGCTGCTGCCAGTTTCCCCACCTGGGTGCTTGACTCAGCACCCCTGCTCAGGCCGAGCCCTCCCGGCCCATCGGCCTCACAGACACGCTCTGGGGCGGGGGGGGGGAGGCTCGCCCTCGCCCCAGCGGCCCGGGGTGACCGAGCTGGGTCTGAACACACCCACCTGGGCTCAGCAGCCCCTTCTGACACATGCCGGGGACGGCCCCGGATTGCTTGCTCGTCAGGCAGAGCCCAGGGCTGTCAAGGCCGCCGCCCGGAGAGCACGTCTCTCTGTGAGGACGGGCCCCGGAGAAGCGACAGGGTCTGGCGAGCACAGCACGTTCCCCTGGGCGCCTGGGCTCTCTCTTCCTGACGGGGCACGGGGCCCTGCCTGGAGCACTTGAGGACTCGGCGTTGACACACGTGCCGACCCACCGGACACTCCTTCCCCAAGGGGCAGTTGGGCTCAGCGGATCGGGGGTCTTCTCTCGCCCTTCTGGCCCTGCCGGGGAGCAGAGGCTCGCAGAGCGCAGTGAGAGGGTGGTCCCGGGGCCGCTGCAGGGGCCTCCCATGTCTGAGCAGCTGGAGTCAGCCAGCCTCCCCCAGGGCTCTCTGACCCCCACGACGATCCAGAACCTTCCTTTGCTTCGGGCCCCGTGAGGCCCTCTGAGGTCAGACCCAGCAGGGGCTGGACCCGTGTGGCTCAGAGCAGGAGGGGAAGCGACACAGCCCGTCCTGCCGAAACTCCCTCTGCCCAGATGCCCGTGAGTCAGGGGGCTGCTTGCGGCCAGACCCGCCTCCTCTTGGGGTGGCTCTCCTGGGGACGGCAGGCGCCGAGGCAGGGGCTGGGACCTTCCAGAGTGGAGCCATTGCTTCCTCTTTGTGCCCAGATGGCCACAGGTCTCGGGGGTCCCCCCGGGCCCCAGACGGGCCGGCTTCCTTTTCACATTCGAGGGCTTCTGGGTCCAGGGTCCTGTCTGTGCCAGGTGCACACAGAGGGTCCAGGGGCGGGCTCTTCGTGCGAGCTTGTGTGCACAAAGGGGGAGGAGGGGTGCTCTGGGGACCACCCCATCCTGCTCCGTGTGCGTCAGCAGGAGGACGCGGCCAGCGGGGTCTCGGGGGTTTGGACGCAGAGCAAATATTGCGCTGACCTCGATCTGAGACACGTGGGCGTGCATCTCTGTGCTGCCCGTGACTTTGTGGGTTGGCGTGGTTTCTTTGGGAGGCACCACATTGACTGTGGCCGGCGGCCAGCCCCCCACGGAGGGACGCAAGGTGGCCGGAGGCCTCTCGTACCCGCACACCCGCATTCACATCCGGCCCGTTTCTGTCCGCAGGGGTCGGCTGGTGCTCGGGTCCAGATGGAGAACGTGGTCCCGGAGCCCCAGGCCCGGCGCCTGCTGTCAGCCCAGTGCCATCTACGGGGTGTGGCGGGGTGCTGAGTCCCAGGTGGCCACGGCCAGTCCACCGGTCCACCGTGGGGCCTCTCTCTGTGGCTTGGGGCCCTCCATGTCCTTGGCCAATGCACAGGACAACCACCTGTCCTTGCTGCCCCAGGCCAGGCCCTGGGAAGGGGTGATGTGGGGGGGGGGGGGGAGAGGAGCCAGGCCCTTCCATCAGGCCTCCCAGTCCCCAACCACCACTTCCAGGCCAGGGGAAAGCAGGACGGAGGTGAGGAGGGAGACAAAGGCTCTGCAAGGGGTCACCACCAGGACCCTCCCTCGGGGACTCTGGCCAGTCTCCAAAGCACAGGGAGGTCCAGCACTCCACTGGCCTGGTCTACACCTGGAGCCTGGGGCAGGGACAGGGCCTGAGGGGCCGGGCCCACCCAGCCACTAGGGGTGTGGCCCAGAGAAAGGTGAGGCAGTGGAGCTGTCCGGATGAGGGACCCGTGACGGGAGGGGCCGGGCAGGCTGGGTGAGCGAAGATTTCAGCTCCGCGGGGGAAGGATGGGCCAAGAGAGATGGCTACTCCATGCAGGAACATGCACTGAGAGCAAAAGTAGTAAGCTGCCCGTGGCTGGGAGCAATCAAGCAAAGGCCAGCCAAGAGTGCCATGGGGACACCCTCGGCCGTGCTGGGAAGCGAGACAGACACCATCCAGGGTGCTGGGGAAGGAATATCCTCGGTCCTGGTTGCCTGGGAGCTGCCTGGCTGTCGTCAGACAGCAGCTGACCCTGAAATCCGGCCACATCCTGACCCCGGAAGAGCTTCCTTGAGTGCCGACGGTTCCCAGATGGAGTTGCTGACCTACTACCGGAATCGCTGGGCTCCGTGGTTCCTCTGCAGCCATGAGGCACGGGACCCGAGAGCTCGGGGCCTTGCGGGCACCTCCTTCCACCAAGGGCGGGGTGGGCGGGGGAGGTGGGGGCTGGGACCAGGGTCCTGGGCTCCTGGGACAGCCCGCAACGACCTTGGACCCAAAAGGTCATCTCCCTTCTCTTCCCCATGGCTGTCTGCATCCCCCTTGTACCCTTCTCCGTGGCCCCCCCTCTCCGTGGCCACCCCCCTCTCCGTGGCCCCGGTCCCCCAGGCTGCAGGCACCCCTGGGTTCTAGGCCTGGGGCGCCGTGTGGCCTCCGGGGCCCCCTGCCATCAGGCCACCACACCTGGGCTTTGACCTCCATCCCAGGGTCCAGGAGCTAGAGGCAGGAGGGCAGAGGTGAAGGACGGGCCTGATCCATGGGACAGGAGGGAGGTGGGCAGGGGCCTTCCCTGGAGTGCCCCAACCCCCCTGCGGCCCCTCTGCCTCCAGACCAGACCCCTGTTCTGTGGGCCCAGTCAGCGTTTCAGGGCAGGGGAGGTTTGGGACGAGTAGGACAAGGCTGCACAGGCTCTGGGAGGTGGCCTTGGGCAAGTGGCCCCCGGGGTGCTGTCTGCCTGGTCCCGCCCGCGGCCAAGGGCAGTGCCCACAAGGAACAGCAGAACACGGTGGGGGGGGGGGTGAGGACACCCCAGCCTATCACCGGCTTTGTGGCATCTGCTGGGGCTTTCCTGTGCTATGTGCATTCCCTTGCCCAGGAGGCTCCACGGTCTGCAAGGGAGAACTTGGGGTCTCCCCGGCTTCAGGGCCCGGTGGAAGGTACCGGAATCCCAGGGAGCAGGAACCCGCCGTCTGTAGGGACTGTCTGTCCTGGAGCCTCTGACATAGGTCAGTCGAGGTGGTGGCATCACGTGGGCCACAGGGCCCCCTCCTCTGGAGGACGGCGAGGAGAAGGAGTGGGGACCCCCATCACACAGCTCCCCCTGCAGGGACCCTCCCACCGCCAGGAGCAGTCAGTCTCCCTCCTGAGGCCCAGTCCAGGCTCCCCCACTGCCCGAACAAGGAGCCCCTTTTCTGCTGCAGCCGGAAGGCCCGTGGCTGGGGACCCTCCCTCTGATGGCACCTCGGGTGTCGCCCCAGCCGAGCGAGGAAAAGATCCTTCCCACGCTGGCGGCCTCAGCAGCGGGGAGGCAGTGCCCCGGGCCCCCATCTTGCTTGGGAACGAGGTTTGCGCCATCGGCCCGTGCATCAGGCCGCCCCCACGTGCCCCCAACCCTGACCCCAACAACGGGGACTGCCTTGGGACTCAAGGCCCCGAGCTGCAGGGTGGCCGGGAAGTGAGGGAGAGCCGGTAGGGCAGGGCGAGGAAGTCCACCGGCTCCTGGCTCGGTCCCTGCCCCTCGGGAAGGGGGGTCCTCTGGCGTGGCCGCGGCTGGGACCGCTCCTCTCCTCACGGCCGTGGCTGGTCTGTTGCTGACAACACAGAGGGCATTTAATTCAGAAAAGCGTGTGTGGGTCTGTTCTGAGAGCCTACGTGCCCCGAGGGCCCGAGCGGCCGTCCGGATGTGGCACCGGAGTCCCGCTCTCCGGGGACAAACGGCTCGGTTATTTGGGGGGAGAAATTGAATTAGGACTAATTTTAGGCCAGGCAAGATCTAATCAGTTTCCCGGCTCGCTGGGAAAATGCTGTCTGGCTGGGGCCGTCGGGAACCAGACGGTTCGCTCTCGTGCGGTGGTCAGGGCCCGCCCGCCCCAGCGTCCTCCACGGCGGGGCCTCCGCAGCGCACAGAGCAGGGTTCGAGGCGGCCCCCGTGCCCAGGGACCACGTCCCCTTGTCCCTGTCACCCGGCAGGTGCCCTGTGCACCCCCCACTCTCCCAGGCTTGTTGATAAGCAAACGTACATTTTTCAGTCTGTAGAGAGATATTTGAATAGTGGGCTTTTCCCCAAAATTTTGATGGAAAATGTTAAACGTGAACCAACAGAGACAAGAACAGTGAGTCCCGGACACTGGACGCTCGGTCCCACGCGTGTCCTCACAGGCCTCCCCACCCCGCCCTGCGCTATTTTGAAGCAAATTAGAAGGACTTTTTTTTTTTTTTTTTTTAAAGAATAACGGAAACTTTACTTTGAAACCTGGAGAAGTCCTGGGCACGCCCACCCACGTCCAGCGTGAGAGCCCCCTGTCTGTCCCTCCGTACCTGATATCAGCACCTATGTGTGGGGATCTCCTTCTGTTAACAGCATGCGGCATCTGGAGCTCACCCCCTTCTGTGTCCTGTGATCCCGTCCTAGGCGCCTCTCTCGGGCAGCGAGGGTGTGTGCAGGCAGAGGTGGGCGAGGGCCATCCGTGCACCTTGTAGCGGCTGCAGCCTGAGCCCCTCGCCCACCAGCTCCGGCTCTCAGACCCCCACCCACTACTGGTCCTGTGCCGTCCTTTCTGGACGCTGGGCGGCCGAGGCAGGCCCCCGGCAGCGTGGGCTGCAGTGGGATAGGGTTCAGCCAGATGGCTTTGCTAAGCGCCGTTTTCAGAGTGGCCAAAGCTAGTGACAGAGACGACGGGCACGGTCGTCCCTCCCGCGGCGTTTTTCTGCATCTGCTCTGTGCCCAAGCGCTGTCCCGGGGGTAGCAAGAGTTGGAAATCCCCTACGCTCCCGGATGGGCCCGCAGGAACGGGGGCACGGTTGCAGACTCCAGGCATCGTGCGCACCCCCCACCCCCCACCCCCCGCCGCCAGCACTGAGCGGGGGCAGCAGAGGCCCCCCGGGTGAGGGACCCGGACGATGCACCCGAGTTGCCGGATGCATCAGAGCACAAAGTGGTGCCAACGTGCCCGGTCCCAATGATCATCCGGCCACCACGTCCCCCCAGTTCACTGCCCCCGCCACCCCCGAGCTTGCATCATCCAAGGCTCCACTTGGCTACCTTCCCGGGAGCCCCTCTCCCAGAGCCCCCCGAAGCTGGCAAAAGCCTGAAAAGAGGTTTAGGGCGTTGGGGCCACAGCCCCGGAGCAGCCTCGCCTGCCTGGCCAGCACCACTGGGACGAGCCAGGATTCTCAGCCTCAGGACCGGGAGGGCTGCGCGCGCTGGGGCCAGTGGACTGAGGGACCACGCGCCGGGCTCCCCTGCCTCCTGCCCTTGCGGGACAGCCACCTCCCAGACTGGGTGCCAAACCACCGGCACCCCCAGGACAGTCAGCCCACACGCCCACCCGGACATCGGCCGGCCACAGCCCAGACCACAGACCAGACCACAGCCCGGGCCGGGAGCCCAAGGCACGGACGGCTGTAGGACAGTCAGCCGAGGGACAGAGGGCAGCTTCAGCCGGCCAGCGAGGTGGAGAGACCAGCGTCTAAGCTGATGGCAGGGACCGGGAGCCCAGGCTGGGCGTGGGGGCCAGGACAGCCGTGACCATCACGAGGAAGGGCGCGACGGCGGCCAGAGTGGTGGAGAGAACGCTCCCGGCGCTCTCTCTGGCCAGCTGCGGGCTGCGTCCTGCCTGCCTTTACCGGAGTCTCTGGCATTTCTGGAGCCAGGCACTATTATGACCCGCATTTTCCCAGCTGACAGCTCAGGTCCCCTACATCTGGGACTCGAATCCAAGCAGGAGTGACTGCAGGGTCCCAAGGGCGCTGCTGCCTCGGTGACCGAGTCAGTGCATGTGCGCTGGGCCTCAGGCCTCCTGCCTGCCAGGACAGGGGCGATAGGGCCCTGGAAGCCGGCAGCTGCCGGTCCCAAGCCCCTCCGCCGGCTGACCAGCTGGCCTGCTGTCCCGGCCGCGCCACACTTCTGCCCCAGTTCCCCAGATGGCGCTGCTAGGGGTGACCTGGAAATGGGGCCTTACTTGGCTCCTAAAGTCGGTGTGAAGGCCCTGAGGCCACCAGCAGAGCCCGAAACAATTGACTTAGGGAGAAAAGCATGGGGGCTGTGAAGTGACAAACAGGAAGCAGCCACGCCCAGTGCCCACCCAGCTGCCCCCTCCTAGCTTGCTGAGGGGCCTCAAGGTCCCGGCCAGTCCAGGGGCCCTGTCCCAAAGATGCTCAGTCCCTTGGGGCTCTGCTCCTGCCTGGGGAGCTCCTGGAGAGGAGGTGGGAGGGCAGTGGCCAGGCTGCTGGAAGGAGACAATGTGGCCCAGCCCCCATGGGCCCTCCCCCACTGCACGGAGCTCCTAGGGGTCTGGGCTGAGTCTGTCCTGCCTGTGGACGTCCTCTGTGTAGACGCGTAGCACCAGGCAAGCACAGGGTCCACATCTACCGACGCATGAGCCAGGGAACCTTCTGGTGGGTCTGTAGGGAGGGGTGGCTGCTCGGTGTGGGTCCTGAGCAGCTCCTCCCAGGGCCGGTTGGGAAGGGTGCACTGGGACCTCCCCGGGGCGGGTGGGCAGGTGCCTGGGCCCCGGGAGGAGGCCGCCCCGGGAGGCTGGACAGGAGGTGCCTGGAGCAGCCCGTCTGGCCAAGTGCCCGCTCCAGATACTTCCTCCGCTTCCAGGCTGGCGCCCTCCCAAGACGAGAGGGAGGGGTGTTTGATTATGGCCCCTCCTGGCCCCCCCACGGTGAGCCTCGTTCCAGGTCCCTTCCTGGGTCCCTTAACCTCTGCAGACGACAGTCCCTCCCACAGTGGGAGAAGCATCGCATGGTGGCTGCCGAACCCGGCCCGGGGTGGGGGGTGCTGAGGACAGGCCGTTGCCACGGAGGGAGGAAAACCCAGTCCCCGGTCCCGGGGGGCGGGCGGGGGCGGACACTTGAACTAGGGCTGGAAGGAAAGGAGCTGGGGCGCTCCACAGAAGGTCCGGGCCGGGCAGGGGCCCAGCTGACGGGAGTCTGGGCTGTGTGGACGGCAGAGGGGAGCAGCTGTGAGTGCCCAGAGCAGGAGGCCGGGGGCTTGGACTACAGCCCACGGTGCTGGGGAGCCACAGAGAGGGCAGAACCTGCCTGGCCTCGAACCAGCAATCGGCAAGCACCCACTGGGGTCCCCCCGTGGGGCGGGACACGGCGCCTCATCGCAGGAGCTCCTGGGGGACCACAGCACGGGAATCGCCTTCCTGGAGTGACAGAGCCCGTGGGCTGGCCCGCAGCGGGAGAAGAGGGGGGGAGCGGGCCGGAGGGTGGGCGCGCGGCGGGGCGGGGGCACTGCCCCTGCGAAGGGCAGAGACAGGAACGGGCAGGGTGTGTGCTCAGGATGGGGCGGAGCCGTCAAACTTGGCTGGGCCCTGGATGTCCAGAACAGTGGGGACGGCCGGACGCGGCTGGCCGCAGGCCCGCGGGGTTCTCGTGGCTCCCGGCCCACACGGCTCCCGGACAGGCGGCCCGGGGGCGGCCTCGGATCCCAGCCTCTGAGCTGCCAGCTGGACCACAGCGGGGTGCGGGGTGCGGGGTGGGGGCGGCCCTGCCCAGGGGGGTCTCAGGGTTGCCAGGTCCTCACCAAGCACCTGTTCATTGCTCCCGGAGGGAGGCCGGGAGCCGGCCATGAGCTAAAAACTCCACCGGCAAACAAAGTAGGGGGTGGGATTGATTGTGAAATGGGAAGCCAAAACTCTGGGGGGACCCCCGGCCGCTTCAGGGAACAGCAGGACTGGCCCAGGGCAAGGGTCGGCCAAGGGCAAGGCCCGGGGGCAGGAGGTAGGGATCAGGTACACATTCCGGCCCGGTTGTAGATGCTGTCTCTGCAAACAGGCGGTCCACACGGCCAGGAGGTCCGCCTGCTCCCTGTGGTCCCTGGTGTGGATGGACGTCCCTAAAGGGACATGGTCCCCAGCCCTGCCCAGCCAGCCCGTCCTGGGACCGTGGGGATGTCCGCAGAGCACGTCACTGAGCCGTGTTCTCCAGCGTGGGTGCCGTCACCCCCGGGAGGCCCCCCAACCTCCCTGAGCACCTCCTTTCCCCCAGCCCAAGATTTGGGGTCCTACAGGAGTCCTTCGTCTGAACCCCACGACTGTTACACTGCAGACCGCGACTGGCCTCACCGACCTGCCTTCCCGCTGCCCCCAGTCCCCTCTGCAGCCCCCAAACTCTGCCTTCGGCTCCCCGGCCCCCCGGCCGCCGCGCATCCACCAAGCTTCCAGCTGGCTGCCGTCTGTGGGGGCCCTACTGTGCGCTGAGCCGGCCCGGCTGCTCGATGGAGCCCCGAAGCTGCTGCTTTTCTTGGTTCTGAGTGGCTGTCCCTGCCGCCCCCCTGGAGACAGCCTCAGCCCCCGGCCCCAGCCACTTCTCCTGACCTTGGACCCACCAGAGGGAAGCAAGGGGCCCCATGTCCCTGGGCCACACCCAGCACCTCCTTGTACCTCCCCAGTCAGCAAAGACCCTCCTTCGGCTGCCGTCCTCGCTGAGCACACGTCCGCCCCTGGGGACCTCGCTTCACCGACGACCCCCTCTCTCTCGTCCCCTAGTCTCCCCTCTCAGCTGCCCTGACCCACAGCCGATCTCCCCGCGGGGCCCCACGCCCAGCCGCCCTCACCGGCCTCGGAGGGACCGGGGTCAGGGTTAGGGTTAGGGTTAGGGTTACCCCGGGACCCCCCGCCTGGCGACCATCCTCGGAGACTTCCAGCCCCACCCCCAAGTCCTGCATTTCGCACTCCTGCCAGAGAAGGCTGGGGTCTCAGGACAGCTGGTGTTCTCCTCCTGATGGGAAGCTCATCCCTTCACAGCATGACTCTTATCGATTGTTAGAAAGTGCTCCTCGGGGGGCCGCTGCCTGCCCCTCAGGGGCGTCTCCCAAGCCCCACGGGCCCAGTTACCGGGGGCAGTGGCAGCCCCAATTTTGCAAGCCTTTCGAACATGTTTTCCCTTTGTCTTGTTTTATTTAGAAATTTCCCAAATTTTTACCAAGCTAAAGACACAACCACAAGAATGTGTAGCCTGGGTGGACGACTGGCATAAACAACCCCTCCCCCACTGCCCAGCCTCCCCCCAAACCACTGCCCCCCAACTCAGCAGCAAAAAATGCCAAACATGTGTAAGAACACAGATAGGACTGCAGGCAGCACTGGGGGTGCCCACGCACACACACACGTGCACACAAACCAGCACGTGCACCCGCGAGCACATGTGCACACAGACAGGCACGCCTGCACACACGCGCACGTGTGCACTCGCACCCGTGCCCCCACACGTGCACACACATAAACAGGCCTGCGCGCACACCCACTCACACCCACAGATAAGCAAATGTGCACACACGCTCGCACAGCACACAAGGGAGCACACGCACGCACAGCACACACATGCGAACACACACTGCTGCAGGGTCACCCCTACCCCAGTCAGTCTTGGCTGCCAGGTAGAAGCAGCTTGGGGTGAGGGTCAGTCGGCTGGGCCCAGTCCACCCCCACCATCCCTGCCAGCAGTTCTTCAGCCCCTGTGCCTCAGTTTCCCCTTCACCTCCCCCCACACCTTCCAAGGTCCTTTGCAGAATCCAGGGGGCCAGGCATGGCAGGCTCTGCAACTCAGCAGGTACAGCCATGTGACATTTGGCCCCAGAGTTGCTGACAGCCGAGGCTCCGGGGCCGCTCCGGGGTAAGGTGGGCACCCCTCGGCCACAGCAGTCCCACCCTGACGGAGTCCCAGCCAGCCGCTGGGACTCACAGTGTTGGGAGGGGATGGCGGCGGGGGACGACTCCAAGGACTGGCCACACAGCCTGCCTTTAGAGTCATATGGGCTGCACCCCCAGACTGCACCCCTGAGTCTGTGCCCCCCACAGGCTGCACCCCCTTTCAGGCTACAGCGTCAGAGCGTGCATCACTGAGAAGGCCCCAGCTGCACCCAGGAGCTTCCCCATCCTGCCACAGTTAGCTGGTCCCACCGGCCTCAACAGCCAGGAGCCTCCCCAGAGATGTCCAGTTCCTTTGGCGGAGGACGCACAGGTTTAAGCTGGTCCTCTGACTCGGGCCTTCCTGCCCCACAACGTCCCCAGTCACTGCCCTGCAGGCCGGACAACCAGCCCCCACAACTCCGTGCTCCGAGGGGCATCCGGGGAGTCCTCCTGCCCCCTGGACTATGGTACCACTCAGCCCAAAGGAAGCAGCACCAGGTGGGGGGTTGCGGTACGGGGGAGACTTTGGGGGCCGACAGAGGGTCTCAGGCCTGAGGCCGCACCTCGGGAGGGATGAGCAGCGTGGCTCGGCCCAAGACAGGCCGGTCCTGGGGTTTTGCTGGCCCTGAGACAGGAAGGAGAGGATCTTGGCCTTCCGAAATGTTTACTACATCAGGAAATTAATTCACTACGCACGGGCTTTGGTGACGAAGAATAAACACACACACACACACACACACACACTCACTCGGGACAAATTGAGCCCAGGCTCAGCCGCTGCCTAGCCAGGGCGGGTGGGAGGGCTCGGCCCGCCACGGTCACAGACCAGGAGCTGGGGGTCGGGCGGGGGCCGCGGGCAGGGCCTCGGCCCACCCCGCCCTCCAGGGCCCGGCCCCCACCGGAGCCGCCCGCCTGCTCAGAGCTGTCACCGTTACACAACCCCAGACTATTTCTTCATTAATGCCCCACCAAGGGGGGCCGCTGACCCGCAGGCTCAGGAATGTGCCGTACGGAGCCTGGGGGATGGGGCGGCCGCTGCAGGGACAGGCCAGCCCCGCTGGAGGCGCACGGCCGGCGTCCGGGGTACCCGCTCTCGCCCCGGCCCGGCCCAGGCGGGCCCCGAACCGGCCCAGGAGCCGGGGCGTGGGTGCTGACGGGGCAGAGGTTCCAGGCAGGGCCCCGAAGCGGGGCCTGAGCCAAAGGGCAGTGCGGATAAAGGGGAGACGCGCCGAGGGAAGGGCAGCGCGGCCTCCCTTCTGCCCCCGGCGGCCGCCATCAGAGCGCCCGCCTCCGCCTCTGGCAGGGCCCCAGCCAGCTGCTCATCTGTAAAGTGGGATAACCTCACACCACCTGCTGGGGCTGCCAGGACCGCTCAGAGCAAGACCTCGGCCCTCCTCTCCCCTCCCGCCGACTTGGCACCGGACCCCTCCGTGCCCCCTGCCTGTCCCCCGTGCCTGCACGCACGCCCTTCCCACCCAGCCCCTGGCTGCCTCCTCGGGCACAGCGTTCCCGGGGCCTTGGGGTCCGTGTTCCACATGCTTGCGGCCGCCCTGAGAGGGACAGACGGGGGGATGCCGCCATGCAGGTGGGGACGCCAAGGCGCCGAGAGGGGAATTCACTCCCGAAGGTCTGCGGCTGGAGACGCCCAGCCGCCTGCCGGTTCGGGCCACGCCCCTGCTCCCCCCCCAGCCCCCCACCCCCACCCCCCACCCCGTCTGGCCACGCCCCTGCTCTCCCCCCCGCCCCACACCCTCGTTCAGGAGCCTGCCTCCCATGCTCCCCGAGACGCCTCCCCACGTCCAGCAGCACCAGCTTTCTGAAGAACTGTGCCCATCGTGATCCCTCCCTGCTGACAGCTGGCCTCGGGGGCTTCCCCATGTCCCGCCCGCCAGGCGCTGCCCCTCTCAGGTCCCTCTTCTCCCCTAAACTGTGAGCCCCAGGGCAGAGACCACTCACACCATCCGCTCGGCCAGCACAGACCCGCTGTGGACGCCAGAGAGGTGCCCTCCCCACGCTGCGGGCATCGAGTCCTTGTGGTCTTAGTGTGGACGCAGGTACCGCCATTGGGGAACGCGCACGGCTCTAGGCCTGGGTTCGGCACGGCCCTGGCCTTGCCCGTCACAGCCTCAAGAGGTGCTCAGGGCCGGCGGGGAAGGACCAGCGCTGAGCTGATGGGAGGGGTCCCTGCTGTCTTCACAGCAGGACAGCGACAGAGAGAGGATCGTGCTGGCCGTGGGTGCACAGGGCAGGCCAGCCAGCTGGCATCGGTCCCGCCCACCGCGGTCACGCCCAGCCAGCCGTGGCGGAAAGAAACCACACACCAAAGGCTCAAGGCTGGGTGGAGAGGGGCAGGTGTCTGGTCCGGGCCCCGAAGGCTCAGGGACACTTGGGGGGTACTCACGCCTCCTTGGAGTACACAGGGCCATTAGCTTTCCCAAGAGAGGCCCCCCCGTCCCCAAGTTCTCCGTCCTGCCAGCCAGGTACGGGTACGGGATCCTGCTACATTCGAGTGCTGGCCAGAGTGGCCCCCCTCAGCTGGCGAGCGGTGGGCTGTCGGTCCCCTCTCAGGCTCCAGTTCACCTCAGCATGGAGGACACAGCCCAGCCCCGTGCCTGCACCAGCGACTGGCCCGCCGAGCCCTGCCCTGCTGGACTCCTATGCCGCCCTGTCCTGGCTTCGGGAGAGTGGAGGTGGCTTGCGTGGATGCTGAGGAGGAATTAGCCCTCAGGGTCGACTTGGCTATCGGAGAGCAGAGCGCTGGGCCGGGCCGGCTGAGCGGGAGGCACCCACGGGGCAGACGGCTCTGCCCTCTCCTGTGCCTGCGTGTGGCTGCACCCAACTGTGACCCCACGGGGCTGAGCCATATGAGCAAGTGGCCGGGGGTCCGAGCTGCTGTGTGAGGCTGCTGCCCGAGGCTGGCTCCAGGCCACAGCCCAGCGGCCCCCCCCCCCGGATCTTTCGCGCATGCCCTCCAGACAGCCCGAGCCTCCCCCACTCTGCTCAGGCAGCTCAGGAAGCAACCACAAGATCCAGACACGTTCCAAAGCCCCGGACAGTGGCCACGGCCCTGTCCACTGCCCCCACGGGCCCAGGGCCCCAGATGTGGGGCAGGCCAGCCTGGGCAGCCCCATGAAACATCTGGGTCCCTAGAGAGTCATTTGCCAGCGAAGGAAGGGGGCGATGCCGGTGGGATACACCTGCCCTGCAAGCCCGGCCCACGTCACACACACGTGGCAAGGCCACACGTGGATTCACGTGGGTCTCCGTGGTTGGCCAAAGGGGCTCGTCCTTAGCGAGAGCACAGGGCCCCTCTTATGTCTTCCTGTTGAGTGACCGCCCCCTGCACGGGCCCTGCCCCTGCCCCGCCTGCTGCCTGCCCCCCCAACCCTGCCCCATGCCCAGTTCCACCCCCGCCCGGGTCCCCAGAGCTTAGCCGGCCCCTCGTCCTCCTGGAGCAGATCTGACCCTCATGTGGACATGCCCCCCCTTCCAATCAGGTCTCCTCCCGGAAGCCGCCAAGACCCGCAGACGTGAACTCCCCCCTCACCTGCCGCACACCTTCGGCTGGCCCCCGGCTCAGCCAGAGCCGAATCTCACTCGGGCCTCGGCTGCTCTGCCCCCGGGTTCTCCACCGCCACCCTCCCCCCTCGGAAACCCCCGTCCTGGTCCTTCCAGGGGCACCACCATCAGCCCCCTCCCCGGCTCAGCCTAAATGCCACCTTCTCCCAGGTAAGCCTGCCTCCTACACAGCCTCGGGGTGGAGGGTCAGGAAGCAGGCCCAGCCAGACCACGGTGGGGGATGGGGGTCCCTGGGAAGGCTGCTCCCCGTCTGGGAAGTGGGAAGGCCCCTGCACGGCCGGACGCTCGCGTTGGGAATTAATCAACCATCAGACGAGAGTGCTTGGAAGAGCTCAGTGCCAAAGCCTGGGCAGAAGGCTCGGGGCCTGGGACGCCCACCCCCCACCCCGCCCCAGTGAGTGCCTTACCAAACAGCCAAGCTGGGGAGGGTCCTGCTCACCCTCACAGTCACCTCCTTTAGGCCTCCTGTCCCTCCCACACCCCCCTGTGACACGTGAGCATTCGCATCGGGCAGGACCCCATGTGCCAGCGGGGTCCCCCAAGAAGCTCTCCATCTCCCAGACAGGGGTGCCTCCCCTGTGCCCCCAGCTGCCCTCTCCTCGCACGGCTGTGTTTGCCAGGGCCCTTGCCTGCCTCTGCCTCTTCTCCTTTCTGGACTGAGCACCTTTTGGGCAGGGCCAAGTAAACTCAGTTCAGGACCACTGGTGTCAATGACGGGGCGTCTGAGCCTCCCGCCGGGGGGGACGATGGAGGCGGACGGACCACAAGGCATGTGGACACGGCGGCCAGACATCCAGACCCCGCTGGTGGCAGGGACCCCTCCCCTCCACTCCCCTCCCCTGAGCCCTCGAGCTTTACCTGAACCCAGAGCGCCCCACCCCCGTGAGCCCAGACACCCTCGGGCTCAGAGCCCAGCTCCCCGTTGTCCCCTGTCCCACCCCGCCCACAGCCCTGGGCCGCAATCTGCTGTATCCCCAGCCTCGCTGTCCGTGCCCGGTTTGCCGTCTAACGTGTCAGACGAGCCCCACTCTCTATGAGCTCCCCAGAGCCTGGGAAGCGGTTCGGCTAGGCCTGGCCCACCCTTCTCAGAGCCAAAGCTCTGCCCGCCGCCCGCCCGGCCCCCGCTCTGCACCCGCTCACCTGGGGGCACCGCCAGGGGGGGCCCTGCCTCTGCCTGGAGTTGGCCCTCCAGGAATGGCTCCCATACCGGCTGCTTTCGTCAGCAGCCAGATGCAATGACACCATCCCTCGCTGCCCTGCCCGCTGGCACAGGGCTCCCTCGTGGGGCGTGGCCTCTCCTCCGGCACCAGGCTGCTGTCTGGGCGCACCCCCGGCCCGCTCCTGTGCCCGCCCACTTGCCGGCCACGCCCCTCACCACAGCACCTGGACGCAGCGCCGGGCCGGAACCACACGCGACCTTACCCGAGGCTGGCGCCAGACGGCCGGCTTGACTCCAGCACCGGCAGGTGCCTGCCCCGCTCGCCTCTGCCCTTGCTCCCAGCCAGCGCCGGAGCGGGGGGTGGCCAACTTGAAGGGGGAGGGGGGGCCCCGGGGAAGGAGGGTCTGGGCCACAGGACAGTCTGCGGGCCTGGCCACACCTGGAACACCTGCCCGATGCTGGCCTGACCGGGGGGGGGGGGGGGGGGGGGGGGGGGGGGGGGGGGGGGGGGGGCAGCCTGCCTCCCGCTCGGGGTGCTCACTCCCCGGGCCCCGGTGCCCTGGGGTGTCACCAGCCTGCCCTCGGCAGAGAGGCCCAGACCCCAGATTCCCTTCTTGCCCATCCCAGCCTCTAAAGCGTCCTGCTTCTCCGTAAACCAGGACCCGCTGAATTTGGTCAGGCTGCAATGACTCATCCACACACTTATCGGGCACCTGCTGTGTGCCGGGCTCCAGGTCCCGTGCGCTCATGGCAGCTCTGTCCTGACCCAGAGCCAAGGGACCCAAGCAGCCCACCCCACCCAGCGCCTGCAAACGTGTCTTCCTGATTAGAGAACAGCCCTCCCCGAGCCAAGGTGGCCTGCTGATGTCACCGTCTGCTGGGGGCGGCCAGACAGGAAGCCCGCCCAGCGCCCGGAGGGAGGGGCCCCAGGCTCATCTCCCAGCCCCCTCAGGACAGTGAGTCCCGTGGCACAGCAGGTCCCACCTGCCTGGCTCCCCTCCACCTCCCCCCCACCCACGGGCCAAGTCATAGCCTGGGACAGCTGCCGCCCTGCGGGCTCTGCTGAGCTCCAGAGTCTAGGTTTTGGGGGCGGGGGCGGCAATAGGCCTTGGGCTACAGGGAAGATGTCCTTCTGATGCCTGGGACCACCAAGCAGAGGCTGGGGGCACCGGCCACGGAAGCTGGCGACAAGGAGCAGGAAATACTGAATCCGACAGATGCCCTCTCCGCACTGACCTTCACAACGACCTCCACGACCCATTGTTCAGAGGGGCAGGTTGAGACCAGGGAGTGACATGCTTTCCCAAGGTCACATGGAGCCAGGAGAGACCCTCCCCACCGAGACCCCAGCCTCCTGGGTGTCCCACGAGTGTTTCTGGCATCTGCATCGTGGAAGATGGAAAGCCTGGATGGGACAGTCCCATGTCCTGGCCTGGTGTCAGCCGTGATGGTTCAAAATCTACAAGCCCCTGAAATGAAGGAGCATTTTTTTTTCTTGGCTGAGGAATTTATTCAAGCAGTTCCTTTTGGTAGCGAACTTCCCATTATCGAACCAAGATGTTACAAGATCGTGATGGGTGGATGGCAGATGGACGGATGAATAGATGGGCGGATGGGTGAGCGGACAGACAGACGGATGGGAGTACCGAGAGAGGGAGGGGTGGGTGGGCGAGGGCCCGGCTGGAGGGAGTGGATGGGTGCAGACATGAGGGCAGGTGTGGACGCAGGAGGGGGAGGAGGGTAAAGGAGGAGAGTGTGGGGACGCAGGAGGAGGGATGGGTCCCCGAATGGCCCTTTCTTCGCCTGAGGGCTGTGGCTCTGAGTCATGGAGGGAGGCTGCAAAGGCGCCCTTCTCCCTGTGAGCCTGTGGCTCTGCGCCGTGAGTCCAGAGCCACACACGCAGGGTGGCTTCTCAATCCCCAAATAAGGTGGACAAAGTCCCCTCCGGCGGCCCAGGGAGCAGGAAGCCGGGTGGGGTGGGGGGCCCTGCCCCCGGGGCTGAAGTCAGTTCCTTCTTTTCTGAACAATGGGCCTGGCCTGATCCTTGTCCTCCCCTGCCTGCTCCACCCAAGCCGCCTCCACCTCTGACAGGGTGCGGGGGCCCTCGGAGCTCAGGGCCCGGGAGCCGGGGTGGGGGCAGCGGGCGGGCAGGAGGGGCCGGGGCCCTGGGTGGCTTGCAGAGCACTGGCCGGGGAAAGATGCCATCCTTCTGGCCCGGGGCTCCAGCCTGGCCCCGGCCACCTCCCAGGCTCCCTGCAGAGACTGGTCTTCCTGCAGGGGGGACGGGAGAGGCAGGGGAGGCCTTCTGGGAATTCTCCTGTGGCCACCCGCTCCCGGCCCCCACCACGGCCAGGCTGCACTGGTTTCCTCCCACAGACCACCAGTTGGCAGGAGGCCGGCCGGTCGGGTAGAGTGAGTTCCCACCAGCCCTACCCAGATGCCAGGGAAGCATGGAGGGTGGGGAGGGGAAACCGAGTCAGTGTCCCGTGCATGGCTCCTCGGGTCGAATCACCCTGCTGGCTATCTCCTGGGCCTGGGCCGGGGCTCTGCTGCTCGGGAGAGGGGACCCTGCCCCAGTGAGTGTGGGACATAGGACCCCATCCCAAGCTGGGCGAGGCGAAGCCTCCCGCAGGGTGGGGGGCCGGGTGTGGGCGGTCAGCGGGCCTGGCGGGGTCCTGGAGAGTGGCAGTGAGGAGCCCAAGGGCGGCAGCCCCTTTGCCACCAACCTGGCCCAGAGGGGGCCCAGGGGACTGAGGGTCACAACAGAGGTATCCTTTGGATGCACCCTGCCGGGGACACAGCAGAGCCACAGGCCCTACTCAGGCACAGACAGCGATGCTTCCTGACCGTGGTGGAGTGTGTGAGTGAGAGGGCGGACGTGTCCTGGTGGGCACGTGGGGGACACGCCCTCCGTACCTTCCCTCCTGTGCTTGTGCACACACGCACACACGCACGTGTGCAGTGGGGCCTCCAGAGCTGTCCTTCCTCAGGGCTGCCGTGACCGGGGAAGGTCCGGCCCCGAGTGAGCCGGCCAGGGTCCCTGAGCCTGCCCCAGTGGCCAAGGGGTTTCTGCCCGCCCCCAGCAGGGAGCCACGCCGCCCACAGGGACACAGCCTCCTGTACCTGCTAATCTCCTCTGATCCTGACAACCCCAAGGCAAGGACAGACATGGGGACCTCGGGCAGCCCAGAGGGTGCCCAGAAAGGGGCCCGAGACAGCCCTCACTCCCTGGGCCACCGCACCCAATGCCGGGACCCGGAGAGCCCGGGCAGTGTCGCGGGAGGCCCCGCACGGGAGAGTCTCGGCGTCTGCCCGGCGTCCCCCAGACCATCATGCGGCTGCAGGCACAGCCCGTTGCTAGGATTAGGGCCCGGATTAGCCCACCAAGTTTCCAGAACCCCGCGTGTCGGGTTCCCGGGTGCCATAGAAACCTGGCTGCACTCGGCGGGCAGGGCGGGCTCCCGGGTGGGGTCTTTCCTGCAAGCCCGAGCCTCGGCCCCTCTCCCAAAGGGCCCGGGGTGCGGGGACGAGGCCTGCCCCAGGCCCGGCCAAGGGCTGCCTCCTCGAAGCCCCTCGTCCCGCCCCCTCTCCCGGCCTGCCTCCGCCCTGGGCCACGCCGCTGAGGCAGCCGGGACACCGGGCCATCGGGGCGGGGGAGGCCCGGGAGTTCCCTCCTACACCAACAGGCTGGCCGAGGAAGGGGTGCCCACGGTGGGGGTGGGGGCAGCAGGCAGGGCCCCGGCCCTTCCCCAGGCGGGACCCAGCACCTATCTGGGGGCCCTCTCAGCAGCAGGTGTGCCTACAGCCCCTTCACAGATGTCCCAGTCCGTCACAGCCATGCCGAGTCCCGCCCTGAGCCCCACCTGCGCCCTGCTGGGCGGGCTGTGCCCGCTGCCGTCCCCCCTCCATCCCGGCAGGTGCTCGGCGCCGACCTGGGAGCCGCCCTGGGCTCCTGTGGTCCTCGGCAAGTGCTCTCGGCTCCACCATCAGCCCCGCTTCGGGATCCAGCCGCCACCTCCCTCCTCGGCACCCCACTTCTCCCAGCTTCCACCCTGGACACCTTCAGTCTGTTCACAGAGCAACCAGAGAGTCCTTCAGCCCCTAAGCCAGACCCTCCACTAAGCCCTTGCCTCAAAGAAAAAGCCACATCCTTCCAGACCTTCCTGGAACCTCACCGGTCCAGTCCCCCTGCCATCCCTGACTGTATTCCAGGCCACCCTTCCTCGCCCATGCTGCCTCCTCACCACACTGGCTCCTCACCACTGGCCGGAGACGCCACGCTGCTGGCGTGCACGCTCTCACCCTAGAAGTCCGTGGGGGTACCTGGTTAGAGTTGGAGGGATGGGTGGATGGGGTGGATGGGGTGGATGATGGATAGACAGAGAGACAGATGGATGAAGTTGTGAAAGGGTGGATGGATGGATGGTTGGATGGATGACAGATGGATGGATGGATGGAAGA
Source organism: Felis catus (assembly GCF_018350175.1). Classification (NCBI taxonomy): domain Eukaryota; kingdom Metazoa; phylum Chordata; class Mammalia; order Carnivora; family Felidae; genus Felis; species Felis catus. The sequence goes on along the minus strand of NC_058377.1, from coordinate 113,710,476 downwards.
AGAGATGGATGGATGGATGGATGGATGGATGGTTGGATGGATGGTTGGATGGATGATGGATGGATGGATGGTTGGATGGATGATGGATAGAGTGATGGATAGATGGTGATGGATGGATGGATGGATGATGGGTGGGTGGAGGGAGGGGTGCATGGGTGCATCTTACTCCAGCCTCTTGGCCCTGACCTCCCACTGCCATCAACTCAGCTCCCTTGTCTCTGGCCGCACACCCACCCCTGGCTTCTGAGCCTCCAGAAGCTGCCCATGGTTGGCGACTCAGAACACTCTCTTTCTGAGCGTTCCACTCTCACCCACATGGATAGACCCAACCCTTCAAATGATGGAGATCCGTCCTGTGTGTCATTCCCCAAACTCCACATCCTGCCCCACCGGCATTCCACAGTCTGCTTCTAAGATAAACAGCCAGACCTTCATGGAGACAGGGCCTCCACCCCTGAGCTCACAGGACCCCCTTATCCTCTGAGTCCCACCTCAGTGCTCCCCACCTGCTCTTTCCTGACAGAGCTCAGCCCAAGTATCCCTGGGCTGCACCGCACCTCCTCATTGGCTCAGTAAATGGCCAGCACAGGGCTGGGTCCCCGTCACATGCCTTCTGGCCTCTTGGCATTGCCCTCCCCGCCCCCGCCCAGTTACACTGCATGTGCATGGGGTCCCCAGCTGGGTGTCCGGCGATGAGAGAGAGCGAGGCCACATGGGGTACCCAGAGGTGTGGGCGTGTTGGTGAGGGTAGCGGTATGCCATGCAGCTAGGCCAGCCGCCCCTGCTCCTGGCACCCAGGGAGCTTGTCTGGCCTGCGGCCAGGGCTCCAGGACTCCTCGGGCCCCTCTTTCCTCGCTCTCTTGTCTAAGCCCCCCGCATCCCAACCCCCGTCTTCTGATTCCTCCTGACCCCCCTCCACTAGCACCCCTCCCACCCCACCTCTGTGCCAGAGAGGGGCTCACTTCCCCCCACCTCAGGGCGAGCCCGTGCTGGGAGCACAGTTAGGCCGGCTTCGGGGGCGCTAGGTGCCCCCTGTCTTGGATGAGAAGTCTACACTCGCTGCCACCTGCCCGCTCTTCCCCCAGCCCCACTAGGATACAGATGCACCAATCACAAGGACAGGTGAGACCGGGGTCCTCGGGTGGGAGGCCGCGACATCAGTGGAAGGTGGAGAAAGGCCTCTGTGCAGCCCCTCCCCTGCTTCCCAGCCACGAGAAGCCCCTCAGCGAGGACCACACGACCCCAGGCCCAGAGGCCAAGGCCTCTGAGAGATGCATGCTGGGGAAGAGCGGGGGCACCAGGGGTCCATCCCCCAGCCTTCCTGGGCTCAATCCCCTGGGAGAGGGAGGGAAGGAGCGCCCGGGGAGGAAGGGAGAGGTGATGGGGGAAGGGCATCCCGAGGTCGCTCCCGCCCCTGCTGAGGGCCGTGGGGGTCTACCCCTCCCTCGGTTGGCCTGGCATGGGGGCCCTGCTCCCCAGTGCTGACCTGTGGCTTGGGGCCCTGCTGGCCATGCAGCAGGACCGAGGGGCGGCTCCTCCTGGCCTTGTCCTGAGCGAGCTTCCCCGAGGGGCGATGCCAGCCACCCGGGCACAGCCGGCCACCATGGCCCCACTGCCCTCCCCCAGGAGCCCCTGGCTGGCACTGCAGAGCATTCGAAAGCGACACCTTCAGGGCTGGGGGGCCGGAGCTGAGCGGGATCATTTTCTTTCTTTCTTTCTTTCTTTCTTTCTTTCTTTCTTTCTTTCTTTCTTCCTTCCTTCCTTCCTTCCTTCCTTCTTTCCTTCCTTCCTTCCTTTTTCTTTCTTTCTTTCTTTCTTTCTTTCTTCCTTCCTTCCTTCCTTCCTTCCTTCCTTTCTCTTTCTTTCTTTCTTTCTTTCTTTCTTTCTTTCTTTCTTTCCTTCTTTCTTTCCTTCCTTCTTTCTTTCCTTCTTTCTCTTTTTATTAAACTGCAAAACCCAAACTGAGAAAACAAAGCGATTAGTTTCTGGTCGGAACAGCCGGCCCCACAAGGACGGGGGGCGCCCCGCTCACTGGGCGCTTCGACCCGCGACCGCCGAGCAAGAAAACAGCCGGATGGCGGACACAAACAGGAAACAGCTGGTTCTGCCCACGAGCAGGGGCTGGGCTGGGGTCCCCGTGCGGCTGGGTGGGCTGCCCAGGTTTTGAAGGAAGCCGGCAGTGGGGCCCCGGCCTCGGGCCTGGCGGGGGGGGGGGCACCCCGCTGTGTCCGACGAAGGTGGGCTCTTGGCACACGGCCCACGGGCTGCTGCGGGGGCTCAGCCGCCTCCCGCCCCAGAGCTGGTGAGTTTACGCAGGGGCTCCTCGTGCGGGCAAGTGTGGCAGGATTTGCGGTCTGCAGAGCCAGCATAGGTCCCCGAAAGGCTGACTGTCTCCGCAGCCCCTCTCAAAGCCCCGTGGAAACATGGGCTGGGGTCCCCGTGGCAGGGACAGCATGCCAGGCGGAGGTGCCGGGGCCTGTCGGACGCACCTCGCTCAAGGCTCAGTGTGTGGCAGGAGCTCCGACGTGGAGGACCAGGTGGTTCTGAAGCGGCCGAGTGGGGACAACCGAATAGATGCGCCATCGCAGCCCTTGGGGGAGGTTCTGAATCTGGGTCAGGAGCTGGTGCCACACGAGCGTGAGGCCGGGCGCATCTCCAGATGTCTGTTACCCCTCAATTCAAAAGTTCAAACACAAACGAGGCCATTCCGACGAGAGATTCGGCCTTGAGGCTCATAGACCCCGCGGCTCAGGGCAAGTCCTGTGGGGGCCTGAGAGCCAGGGTCCCCTCCAGGCCCAGGCAAGGCTGGTGAGCCACTGGGACCTCCAGGCTCACTTGTGGAGAGAGGGTTTCCTGCGGCTTCCAGAAGGCCCTGAGCCGGGGAGCAGGGCTTCTGGATCTGCTAACGGGCTGAGGGGTACAATGGCCCCTGTGCCCTCACCAGGCTGTCCCCAGAGCACCTGGCCACCCGTTAGTTAGATGCCCGACCCCCTTCTCAAATCTCAGGGTCAGAGCCTGGTGGGGCACCCTAAATCTCCCTGGGCTGGGGACCCTGATTCCACCCTGGTGATACTGGGGGAAGAGGAATCTCTCTCAGTCAGATTCCGGAGACAGGGGTCTTTATTATTTTACTTATTTTTATTTTTTAATGTTTATTTATTTTTGAGAGAGAGAGAGAGAGAGAGAGGGAGAGGGAGCTGGGGAGGGGCAGAGGGACGGCGGGGAGACCCAGAATCTGAAGCAAGCTCCAGGCTCTAAGCTGTCAGCACAGAGCCTGACTCGAGGCTCAAACCCACAAACCGTGAGATCACGACCTGAGCTGAAGTCGGACGCTTAACCGACCGAACCATCCAGGCGCCCCGACGAGGGTCTTTAAAACCAGGGTCAACTAACAGGAATGTTCTCAAACAGAAGGACAGAAAGGGGTGTAGCCAGTCAGATGTGAGAGCATGTCCTAGGGACACCCTACGAAAGCCCCACGGCGCTGACAGAGGGCTGAGGTCTAGCACGGGAGGGGGCGGGAAACGAAATCTGGTAAAATGGACCCAGCGGTTTGTGCAAATAGCCTAAAACTTCAAAGAAGAGAACATGATGAATCTAAAACAACAGCCTATGACCCAAGAAGCCCTTTCGACAAAGGGACAAAGAGGGAACACCTTAAAAACCATTCTGGGGTAGCCCGTCGGTAATGAGAAAGGAGGTTAGAGGGAAAACGTATGTCCACACGGAACCCTGCACACGGATGTTTCCGGCAGCTTTACTCACAACTGCCAGAACTTGCAAACAACGGAGACGCCCTTCTGTAGGTAGACGGATAAAGTGTGGGGCATCGGGGGGACGGGACAGGGCTCCACGTCGGTAAGAAGTGGGCTACCGAGCCATGAAAAGTCACGGAGGAGATGTAAACGTGTGTTACTAAGTGAGAGAAGCCAGTCGGAGGAGACAGTACGGAGAGGGACCCTGGACATCAGCGGTGGACTTTGGTGAATGTGTATCACCCTTCTTCCTCACTCGCAGCTAGTGAAGGATGTTAATAACAGGGGACTGTGCCCGCGTGGCGGGGGAGGGGTTTAAGGAAATTCTCCGTAAATGCCCTACGATGCTCCTAGAAACCTAAGCCGGTCTCATCCTCGTCCGAGGGCTCTTTGTGACCGTTCTGTGATGCACTTGCCACCAGCTCCTTTTATGGAGCGCCCACTGTTTACAATCCCCACCCCGTGTGAACCCCGCTCCTACCGTGTCTGCCTAGCACCCAGGGAAACCGAGGCACAGAAAAGCTAAGCGACACGCCAGGGATTGAACTCAGACCTGGCTGCACCCAAGCCCAGGCTCTGTGACGTCTGTTCTCCGTCATCCTTGCCTTGGGACCCCTTTACGTCCCTCAGCATTATTGGGGACCCCAAAGAGCTTGTGGGTTGTAGGGTTGTCGCTACTCGGAATCACCACGAAGAAGTTAAAACTAAGACACGGGCTTGACTGTTCATAGTTACATTTTAGAAGCTACAAAAACCATTTTAAATACGTTAAAAGTCACAACAATAATCATAAACTGCATAAATTATTTTTTTTTACACAAAACAACTACAGTTTCCAAAACAAAAGCAACTTGGTGGGAAGAGTGGCATTGCTCCACACTTTGCAAATCTCTGTGGCAAACCGGAGACCGACCCCGGCCCAGCATCGGCGCCGCAGCCTGCGGTCCCCGCGCACCGAGAGTCCGAGCCTGCGGCTGCCGGAGCAGGCGTATGCATTGCCACGGCCTTCTCAGATGCGCACGGATTTTATGTCTCTGATGCGACACCAAACCTCCACACGTGGCGGTTCCTTTAGGGAGACATGCAACCTGGGACATGTGGCCCCACGACGGGGCCCCCCGCCCCCGGGCGCTGTGAGGACAGGCGAGCGCAGCGTGGTGCCCAGGACTGGAACAGAAGGAGCCCGAGAACGAATACGCGGTGACATCCCAGCGGGGCGGAAGCTGGATCGCGGACCCGCGCCAGGCCCATGATGGCCGGAGGTGTCGGCAGGGGGCACCGGGGTTCAGGAGCACCCACCCCCACCCCCCGCCCCGCCACCTTTGCAACCTGTCTGCCAATCTGGAAGCATTCCACAGGAAGGGCTTAATGCAGGGAAACGCGCTGGGCCGTCTTCTGGTTCCAAGGCACCGGCTCCCCGAAGTCCTGCTTTTCGCTTGGCAGCTGCAGTGTGACCCCTGACGACAAAGTCCGCCAGCCGCTTTCCTCCAGGCCGTGGGATCGCCGCTCTCCGCCGAGGCTGCGGCGGGCTAGTATCTGTCCCGTGTGGCCAGTGCGTGCATCCCGCGCAGGACACGGAAGGCGTCCTGCTGGCCCAGGGAGAGCTCGTGGAACCGTAAGGCCTGAGCTTCCTCAAGGACAATCCCAAGTGCAACCGGGTGCGGCCTAGGCCCTAGCCCCGGGGCTCCTGCTCCGAGCACACCCCACGGCCTGGGGGGACCCCGCTCCAGCCCCGGCCCTGAACCCAGCCCAGCAGACCTCCCTGTGTAAGCCGTCCCGGTGGGAGAGCTGCCTCCTTCTCTGTCCCCACCGCACCTCCTCCCAATTCAAGTCTCCTTCTGGGTCTCTCCTCTTCCAAGGAGTCCTCCCTGACCGGCCTGGCCTAGAGGAACCTAGAGCTCCTTCAGCAGCCCGAACAGTCCCGGGTGCCCCCAACTAGGGTGTGAGTGTCCCCCGGGAGCCCCCCCCCGGCCCCAGAACTCCCTCAGCTTTGCCAGTCGCCTATCTCCTCGTTATCGGGGCTGGCAGTGCCTCCTGAGGTCCCCCTCGCGGGCCTGTTGCTGTCCCATAAGCCCCATACCTCAGCCCTGGCAGCAGTGGGACCCCGTGGGTTCCGGGAACTCTCCTGACCCCCTGGTGAACCGCTGAGAGCAAAGCCTTCGTCTCTCTGCTAATTACAGGCGGGGTGGGGGGGGGTGGGGGGTGGCTCCGTGTGGCGATGGACCCGCCCCAGGCTGCTGCCCATGCCCAGCGTGCCGTCACCGGCTTCCTAAAATGTCACTGGGAATTAGACCTCAAATCCCAGGCTGGCAGGAGGAGTTTCCATGGAGCTCACAGTGGGCAGGAATTACCAGGATTAAGGGTCCTGAGCCCCCCAGGGGTCTTACTGGGAGGCCCCAGGGTGGTGCTCTCCAGCGGGGAGCCCCCAGGCCTGGAGAGGGGTCGAAGGCTCCACCCCACGGCAGCCCCCTTCTGGTCCGGGGAGCTGGCGTCCAGCCGGGCCTGGAAGCGGTTCTCGCCAGGCAGTGCCGGCCGACGTCCGCCACCCGCAGGACGGGAACACGCAGAGGGCTCGTCCCTCGTCACCGAGCTGCAGGGCACCTCCCAGACACGCAGGCCCCGACCTGTGTGATGCAAGCAGATGGGGCCCAGCCCCGGTGGGAGGGCCCTGGTCCAGCCCCGGGAACAGACATGGCCCTGCCTCGGCCCGCAGCCACGCGGGAGGGCCGGCCTGGTCCAGGCGTCACCTCCACGACTCAGGCGGAGACCTGCCTGCCCCGTGACACAGAGGAGAGGGGAGCCTGGGCGCGGGGACACGCACCTCCCTCCCACCGCCTCCGAGCTGGGGGCGCCATTTCCCGGGGGTGGAGGGGCCAGAGCGTCTCCCAGCCGGGCGCCTTGAGTGACCCGGAGTTTCCCGGCTCTCCTGCTCCTGACTTGGTCTCCTCTGGACCTCGCAGAGCCTGCGTCCCAGGAGGTTGAGATTATCCAGGAGGGTGTGCCCAGAGGGCTGCGGGAGCAGCCCCCGGCCCCCTCTACGCCATGAGCTGGGGAAATGTGATGGTAATTCTCACTCGGCACGAGAGGGGTCCGGGAGGACCCAGGAGAACCGGGTTCTGTTCACCTCTGTGCCCATGGCAGGATGTCGCCCAGGTTTGGAAGTGAGGCTCGCCCGGTGGGGGCTGGAGAGCTGAACTCATCCCCCAATCACAGAGGCCCGCAGGCCTGCCCTGGAATTGCAGGTTGGCCCACGGAGGGGTGCAGGGCTGGTGCCTGGGGGGCCTGGCTTGGGGACAGCTGTCCCCTGGCCTCAGGACAACACCAGAGGAGACTTGCTGACCCTGGACTTGCGACTGGGGGTCCATCTCTGAGGCTGCCCAGCCGGGGGTAGGAAGGGAGTGAAGCTGCCTCCTGCACCTGTCCCGGGTCCGAGCCGAGTCCGGGGCTGGCCCGGAGAGACGGGCCCACAAACATGTCTCGCCTCGGCCCAGGGTGTCAGGAGGACCGAGCCCGCCCCTCAGCCTCAGGGGCGTGGGGAGGGTAGTCGCGGCGGCCCGTGAGCCCTGTTATTCTCTGCAGCCCGTAATTATGTAATCGGCTCATTAAACGCCTTGTTAGCTGTCAGTCTCTCCCTGCAGACGGTGAGCTCCCGGGGACAGGCAGCTTGCCAACGTGCACGGCGATGCCCAGCGCATGCCTGATGCAGGGCACTGGGGAGCCACTGACGGCCGTCGATGGGTGTCTGCCCTTCTCGGGTGACCATCTGTAAGATGAGGACAGGGTCTCCTCGTCTGGGGGGTGAATGCTAGCACAGATGTCCTCAGGGGGCACGGAGTGGCCCCCAACCGGTAGAAACTTCTGGGTGAAGGCTGCCACGTACTGAGTAAGACTGACCACACGACGGACGTCGGGAGGCGTGAGGTCAGAGAGGTGGGGGTTTCCAACGCCCAGAGCTCTGGCTGGAGCAGCCACACGGCAGGGACAGTCATTCCTTGAGATGGGGAGCCTGGGGGGAAGCCCACACCTGGAACCCGGCAGACGTGGGATCCATGCTCCCAACCACGGGCCAGTGGAGTCAGGGGTCCACGTTCGGGGGTTTTGGGGATGGGTGTGATCACTGGAGCTGTGGCCCGGAGGCCCTCGGCCCAGTGCAGGAGCCCAAGGAAGGAAGGAAGGGAGGGGAGAAGATACCCAGGTCGGGAAAAAACACAGCAACACTGGAGGAAAGGGAGACAACAAAACAAAACAGAACAGAACAAACACCAAAACAGCAAAAAGACAAGGAAACTGGACCCGTGGCCACAGGAGCCGAGGGGAAAGCATGTGGAGTAAAGAATGTCTTCCGTTGTCTGTGGGGCCCCGTGGTTTCCGGTGAGAAGTAGTTGATATTCGGTTCTTTGGTTCCTATGGGACAAAGACTTGTTTTCTCCTTTCAAGATTTCCCTTCTTAATTTCCATCCCCATCGGGGTGCCTGGGGGGCTCAGTCAGTTAAGCCTCTGACTCTTGGTTTGGGCTCAGGTCATGATCTCACGGTTCATGGGTTCGAGCCCCCGCTCTCTCTCTTTCTCTCTCAAATTAAAAAAAAAAAAAACAAAACAATTTAATTTACATCTCCATCAACTTGACATAGACATGCCTAAACCTGATTTTCTTCCAATTGATCCAAGTTGGTTTTCACTGAACCTCTTTTTTTTCAATTTGCTTTTTTAAGTCTATTTATTTATTTTGAAAGAGAGAGAAAGCATGTGAGCAGGGGAGGGGCAGAGAGGGAGAGAATCCCAAGCAGGCTCTGCACGGCCAGCTCCGAGCCTGACTCAGGGCTCGAACTCACAAATCCATGAGATCATGACCTGAGCCAAAATCAAGAGTCAGACACTCAACCGACTGAGCCACCCAGGCACCCCCGGTTTCACTGAACTTTTTGAATGTGTTTTTTTTTTTAATTTTGTTTAATGTTTATTTATTTTTGCGAGAGAGAGAGAGAGAGACAGAGAGTAGGCAGAGCAGGGACAGAGAGAGAGGGAGACACAGACCCTGAAGCAGGCTCCAAGCTTTGAGCTGTCAGCACAGAGCCAGATGCGGGGCTTGAACCCATGAACTGCAAGGTCATGAACTGAGCTACCCAGGTGCCCCA